>NW_027507884.1:600000-1120000 GCF_037356315.1 Lithobates pipiens | reverse complement strand
AAAGTCAAATGTTGCAAACCGAGTACAAATTTGGTAAACTTTATTTCCTCGGTGCAGAATTGGAAGAATGCTGGCCATTCAGAAAAGTATATTGTTGCGTCTGCAAGCCCTAAATACGGCCTTATTGACGGATCTCTATAGGGATAAATTGCTGTCGTTATGTACGCAGGGTCCCCAGCGGCCTGAATCTCCGGAAGGAGGCCAAGACTCAGTATATGAAGTGTGCAGTCACAGCCAAAACTATAGCTCAGGCTTAATGCTCATAAATCACCCTTCAGATCCTCATCCTACCAATGTAAGGGATTTCACGACACCCTAGAGGTCCCCCCAACGTTACTTTTCTCTTGTCTTCTACCCTCTTGCAAATCACTGTCTAACGATCTCCCTGGCAGGAGATTAATGGCGTGCTCTCTGGTCTCTTTACACCACCATTAATCCGGATAAATTAGCCATATTTTTATGCTGACCTGTATCGAAGCTTCTATCCTTCTGGTCCAACACAAGCTGTCCATATGTGTCACCGAGGGAGAATGGCATCTTTATGATCGTCATTGATGGGACCATCATCCTTGTAGGTCAAGATTTCAGTTTTTATTCTTTTTTTTTTTTTTGCTGTGATTCTGTTTCAAATGGAAATTGGACACTGAGAGTTATTGCAGAGGTCATTAATACGGCGTGCTTCCTCATTAGAATGCAATTACCTTTAATTAGATAATGCTTCGACTTAGACTTTTTTTTTGCTGTTCCCTTTCCATTTTTTTTGTCTTCTTTAAATGGAAACTATAATCGTTTTTAGTATATTTTACTTATATTTTCTTTTTTAAATAATGTTTTAAAAATAATTAATTTTATATTTCCATAGTGTATTTCTTCCTTGGGGACTCAAAGTGCTTATCAAATTGGTGTTGGGGCAGATAGAAGGTGAGGCCACTATTTTGGGCATGCTCAATAAATAGAATACCATGCTTGGGCCCAGTGGCGGCTCGTCCATAAAGGGCGAGCGGGTGCTGCCTCCCGTATCCATGCGTCCGACCCCCTGATCTACGCATCAGAGCGCCAGAGGCTCTAATAGGCTTCAAAAAAGGGGTGACCTTGGAGCACGGAGCTCCGATCCCACCCTGTTGTGTGACGATACTGAATGAATTTTTGCTAGTTTCACACTAAAGTTCTTCCCCGACACCGGAGCCGCCACTTCGACAAAAAGGTAGTTGAGACTAATTGGATGGGAAAATAGAGGTTCAGGTCCACATCCCTTGTCCAACATCCCTTGTACAACATGTAAAAGAAAGTTTCCGCCACTGCCCGCACTTTGACAAAAAGGTGGTTGAGACTAATTGGATGGGAAAATAGAGGTTCAGGTCCACATCCCTTGTCCAACATCCCTTGTACAACATGTAAAAGAAAGTTTCCACAAAAAAACGGGACTTCGAAGGACCATGGACACTCAAGAGAGAATATTTAGTAAAAAAAAATGTAAGTAATTAATAAAAGATTTACATATTTTACTAAATATTCAAATTAATTCATTAATAATTCTTATTTTCTTATTAATTAATTAATAATTAATCTGTGAACAGCAATTTTCAAGTCTTGCCACAAATTCTCAATTGGATTTAGGTCTGGACTTTGACTGGGCCATTCTAACACATGGATATGCTTTGATCAAAACCATTCCATTGTACCTTTGGTTGTATGCTTAGGGTCGTGTTCCTGCTGGAAGGTGAACCTCCGCCCCGGTCTCAAGTCTTTTGCAGACCCTAACAGGTTTTCTTTGAAGATTGTCCTGTATTTGGCTTCATCCATCTTCCCATCAACTCTGACCAGCTTTCCTGTCCCTGCTGAAGATGGGAAAATAGAGGTTCAGGTGAACATCCCTTGTACAACATGTAAAAGAAAGTTTCCTCAAAAAACAGGACTTTGAAGGACCATGGACACTCAAGAGAGAATATTTAGTAAAAAAATGTAAATAATTATTAAAAGATTTAAATTGTTTACTAAATATTCAAATTAATTCATTAATAATTCTTATTTTCTTATTAATTAATTAATTAATAATTAATCTGTGAACAGCAATTTTCAAGTCTTGCCACAGATTCTCAATTGGATTTAGGTCTGGACTTTGACTGGGCCATTCTGACACATGAGTATGCTTTGATCTAAACCATTCCATTGTAGCTTTGGTTGTATGTTTAGGGTTGTGTTCCTGCTGGAAGGTGAACCTCTGCCCCAGTCTCAAGTCTTTTGCAGACCCTAACAGGTTTTCTTCGAAGATTGCCCTGTATTTGGCTCCATCCACCTTCCCATCAACTCTGACCAGCTTCCCTGTCCTTGCTGAAGAAAAGCATCCCCACCACATGATGCTGCCACCACCATGTTTCATGGTGGGAATGGTGTGTTCAGGGTGATGTGCAGTGTTATTTTTACACCATACGTAGCATTTTGCTTTTAGGCCAAAAAGTTACATTTTGGTCCCAGCTCACCAGAGCACCTTCTTCTACATGTTTGCTGTGTCCCCCACATGGCTTCTCACAAACTGCAAACAGAACTTCTTATGGCTTTCTTTCAACAATGTCTTTCTTCTTGCCACTCTTCTGTAAAGGGCAGATTTGTGGAGACGACTAATAGTTGTCCTGTGGACAGATTCTCCCACCTGAGCTGTGGATCTCTGCAGCTCCTCAAGCGCTACTATGGGCCTATTGGCTACTTCTCTGATTAATGCTCTGCTTGCCCGGTGGACGGCCATGTCTTGGTAGGTTTGCAGTTGTGCCATACTCTTTCTATTTTCATATGGTGGATTGAACAGAGCTTCGTGAGATGTTCAAAGCTTGGGATATTGTTTTATAAACCTAACCCTGCTTTAAACGTCTCCACAACGCTATCCCTGATCTGTCTGGAGTGTTCCTTGGCCTTCCTGTTGCTGTTTGTTCACTAAGGTTCTTTAACAAACCTCTGAGGACTTCACAGAACAGCTTTATTATACTGATACTAAATTACACACAGATGGACTCTATTTACTAATTAGATGACTTCTGAAGGCAATTGGTTCCACTAGATTTTAGTAAGGGCCGGTTCACACAGCGAGGCGAGGCGACACGGCTCGCCTCGCCTCGCTCCCGCAAGTCGCCCCCATTCAGTACTATGGAACCGTTCTGAGAGGAGCGACTCGAGTCGCTCCGACTCAGAAAAAAGGTTCCTGTACTACTTCGGGGCGACTTCGGGGGCGACTTGCATTGACTTCTATACAGAAGTCCTCTGCAAGTCGCCGCTGAGCTCCCCGCAGGTCGCGGCGAGGTAAGTCGGAGACGCCTCGCCGCGCCTCGCTGTGTGAACCGGCCCTTAGGGGTATCCCACTTTTCAGATTGTTTATTTGTAAAAAGTTTTTTTTTTTTTGATCACTCAGAACAGTCAGGGTGTCCAAGCTGAGGTGTCCTCCCACACACCAATAGACAAACGGTCATCGAGCAAAATAAGCAGCCGGAAACTCCATAACATCAAGCGTAATTATTGGCTGTGAACAAGGCTTATCGCTGAAACTAGTCTGCCGCAGACTGTACTCACTGTGAAGGCTTGAAAATAAATACGCTTGATGTTATGGAGTTGCCGGCTGCTTCTTTTACTCAATGACCTATTTGTAAAAAGTGTCGAAAAACATTTATCATTTTTCTTCCACTTCACAATTATGCGCCACTTTGTGTTGGTCTATCACATAAAATCCCAATAAAATAAATTTACATTTTTGGTTGTAACATGACAAAATATGGAACATTTCAAGGGATATGAATACTTTTTCGGTAAATAGAAAAAAGGGTTGGGACTTTGGCGAAGCATGCGATTTTGGAAGCAAAAAGCAGGAGAGCAATAGAAATCAGATAATGTAAATGTATTAGCTGTAAATTTATTGCATAGCATAGGGCGCAGAGATGCATGTTCTATAGTCCATAATCCATCATAAATCGTAGATATATTAAAATATTGCACATCAAAAACATCAATCCCATAATTCATACATCAAAAGAATTAAATTCATATATAAACATATTACACATAGTGAAAATAAATAGAATTGAGTAAAAACATTACAGAGTCTAGTAAAATTGCATGATTGGATGTCATTTCTAGTATTTAAATCTCTACGCGTTTCATCAGGAGCTGATATATGATGGATATCTGTGGGACGAGAAATGGTGTGCCAAAAATTAGTCAAGTTGATATATTAAATGAGGAAAAAGAGGAAAAAGAGCAATGTGTCGAAGATGAACGCCCATACTTACGGGTCAGGCAATGATAGGAGGCGCAACCATGGGCGTTGGAGGTAGCCGGAAGTATCATCCGGTACGGGAGCTGAGGCGGACAGAGCATACGGTACTGCAATGAGGCAGTGTACCATGGATGTGAACCAAAAAATGATCCTCACCCTAGGATCAATGGTTACATGTGTAAGTGTCAGGTTAAGGCATCTAAATGACTGTAATGTGATGTGAATTAAGTTGGAAATGTTGTGACACAGACAGGGGCGGACTGACCATTGGGCCACTCGGGCACTGCCCGAGGGCCCCAGGCCACTAGGGGGCCCCATCAGGGTTGCCAGCCTCAGTAAAACCAGGGACAGTATGTAAAAATCTGTGTTTTTTTTTTTACATCTGTCTCTGATATGTCCCTTACCAACATCCTTTTGGTCTAAAAATCCAGAGATTATAGCTGCCCCACCTCTCCAGTACCTTCTCAGCCAATAGAAACATGTCTGTGTATACTGTGTGATTGTATACTGTGTGTTTGTGTATACTGTGTGGCCCCATAATGTCTGATTGCCCGGGGGCCCCATAATCTCCTATTGCCCGGGGGCCCCATGAGTTGTCAGTCCGCCTCTGGACACAGATAAAGTGATATATGATAGTGGAATCATGTTAAGAGCTATATAGGTGCTCCAACAATGGTGAACACTATCATGTATAATAAAACACTAAAAGAAACAAAAACAAAAACAGAAGGGTGAGTGTTGAAAACTTTTTCAAGGCACTGTAACCACTCATTACAACCAAGGTATGCAGAATACCATCTCTAAACGCCCAATACATTGAACACATTGAAGCAGATGGACTACAGCAACAGGAGATCACACTGGGTGCCATTCTTGTCAGCTAAGAACAGAAAACGGAAGCTACAATTCACACAGGCTCACCAAAATTGGACAATAGAAGATTGGAAAAATGTTGCCTGATCTGATGAGTCAGCTGTGACATTCAGATGGTCGGGTCAGAATTTGGCGTAAACAACACCAAAGCATGGATCCATCCTGTCTTGTATCAATGGTTCAAGCTGGTGGTAATGGTTCAATGGTGTGGGGGATATATATATTTTTTGACACACTTTGGGCCCCTTAGTACTAACTGAGCATTGTTTAAAGTGGTTGTATACCCACTTTTTTAACTTTTACCTACAGGAAAGCCTATAATAAGGCTTACCTGTAGGTAAAAAAAATATCTCCTAAACCTGTACGGTTTAGGAGATATTCCCCTCGGTATGCGCCGCTGACTGCAGCGGCGCATGCGCACAAGGGGGTTCTCTCCGTGAAAATCCGGCAGCGCTCGTCCGGCCGGATTTAAATCTCCCGCGCGCATGCGCGGGAGTGACGATATCGCGGCTCCGGCCACTCACAGCGCCAGAGCCGCGATACCTGGAAGAGACGCCGAGGGAGCATGTCGGCTCCCTCGGCGTGGATCGGGCGAGATGTCGGGGCCTCGTTCTAAGGTAAGTATTTCATAATGAGCTAGTATGCGGTGCATACTAGCTCATTATGCCTTTTGCTTTGCAGGTTTTAAAAAATAAAAAATAAATTGCGGGTTTACTACCGCTTTAAATGCCATGGCCTACCTGAGTATTGTTGCTGACCATGTCCTATGTCCTTTATGACTACAGTGTACCCATCTTCTGATGGCTCCTTCCAGCAGGAAATGCACCATGTCCTAAAGCTCAAATCATCTCACCACTGGTTTCTTGAACGTGACAATGAGTTCACTGTACTCCAATGGCCTCCACAGTCCCCAGATCTCAATCCAATAGAGCACCATTGGGATGTGGTGGAACAGAAGATTTTCATCATGGATGTGCAGCTGACAAATCTGCAGCAACTGCTTGATTCTATCATGTCAATATGGATTAAGATCCAATTCCAACACCTTGTTGAATCTATGCCACAAAAAAAAATGAAGGCAGTTCTGAAGGCAAAAGTGGTCCAACCCGGTACTAGCAAGGTGTACCTAATAGTGGCCGGTGAGTTTAAAAGTGGTAGAAATGCCCCTTCTTTATCTGACTGCTTCCCACCATCATTTGTTCCTAAGGAAGCAGCGGGGGCTTGGACGAACCACATCCCTAGGTTTAAACATCTCTACTGACTATTCTGATGTGCAGTTTTTACTGAACACTGCTTTTGTGTTTTTTTGTTGTATGTTCAGTTTGAATCCAGATTCTGAAAGGTGGGAGGGGCCAGGACGAGCTTGACTTTCCAGAAAACTTGGGTTCAGACCAAACTAAGACGCTGTCAATGCAGAGCATTCTCACGTACAGGGCTGGACTTACCATTGGGCTTGACTGGGCTCAAGCCCATGGGCCCCACCCAATAGGGGGCCCCGCGGACCGCGCCGAGATACATAGCCGAGCGTGCTCGGCTCCGCTCACAGTCACGCCCAGTTCCGCCCTATGATGGACATAACACAGGGACTGGGCGTGACTGTGAGCCAAGCCAAGTACACTCGGCTACTCTCGGCTCTGCTCGGGACTGCGAGAGGACCCAAGAGCCGTCAAGATAGACAGGACTCTGTATCTTGGTGGCATCATTTTTAAACTTCAAGATTGCAATGAAAAGGCTGCAATGACACTGGGCAAGGCTGCAGATGGATGGGCAAGGCTGCAGATGGACACTGATAAGGCTGCATTGAAGGGCATTTAAATGTAAGTTTTTTTTCCTTAAACTTCCCTCCTAAAAGTTTTTTCCTTAAATTTCCCTCCTAAACTTGGGGCGTGTGTTATATGCCGATAAATACGGTAATCTATAGAAGGTAGGGCCCAAAAGGGACTCAAGCCCAGGGGCCCCCACCACCCTAAGTCCTGCCCTGCTCACATAGGTGGAAGTGATCTTGACATCATTGGCCCGATATGGCCCTACTGTGGATACACATGCTTGTGGTTTTTACGGAAGGTCACCTTGGCTTCTTGATTTTTTCATCATTTGCTCACTTTGAATTGCTCAGGTTCGTGACAGGTCCACTTTAGGAGGTGACGATAAATGAGGCTGGTGATGTTGTGTGTTCAGTTTGACACTGATCACTGTCACCATACTCTCAGCTTGTATGTTGGCAGCAAGTCCGCCTCTCCGATCTCCGCGTTGGATTGCTGCCATCTATCAAATCCAATTTGTCTGAGTCTTGAGTGGATGAAAGCAGATTGAGTTTCTTCTGCTCATCGCAGCTCCGTTTGTCAACTTCTATACATCAGTCTTTGTTATTAAAACATTGTGACTGTGTTAAGTTACTAAATATTGATCAGATGTACGGACTTTGCAGAAGGACAGTAAGAAGGAGAGAGAGGGAAGTGTGCGAGTGTACATGTAATATTATCCCTGGGTTATAGGTCCAAGCTGAGCATCCCCCTAGGGACATATATCACTGGAGATTCAGAGAGGACATTAAAAACATCTCCATGCATTTACTACAATCCCATCTATGTCAGAAGCAGCTGGAAGAGAACCAAGGATGATCTTCCAATATGGTTTGTCCCAAACCCAAGCTGTTGATGGCCAGATGTGGCCAGTTTGCCTGCCCACCTCAACTGCTGGCTGTTGCAGCTGGAAGTTGTTAATTTAGAAGTGGTATTACTAACACCACAAAATGACAGTTTCCAGCTGTCTGTGGAGTTGCTTTAAATTATAGGCATCCCAGGTGATGTCATTGACCAAATTTGGTCGTGGACATGTCAGCAGAGCCTTGATTCGCAACACTACCAACAGTCATGCTGGCCCAGGGCATCTCCCACCATCCTCATACAACAGGATTTGAATAGGGTAACATTCACCTGTATTTTGGAGAAACTCCACCATCTTGCTAACTCACATGCTCCTAGCCTGAGGCCCACCTCACGAAATTACCAACGTTTTTCTGTACTGGAGAAGAGTGCACAGTTCTTTCCAAAACACTAATTTGCCTATTTGCATTCAATATCATCAACACCGTACAGTTCAATGCTGACTTTAACACAAGGATCCTGACCAGAACTTCCAGTTCCCTCACTGTAGGTCCCCTTAGATAGGCTCCTTGATGGGGCTTATGAGTATTGAGCCTAGTCAGAAAGGCTCACATAATGGAATTCTGTAGGCAACCTCTTCCCATCAACCTCTGCCCTATAGTTCTTCTGACCTCAGATTATAAAGCGATAGGCTAACCCCATCCACAGTACCCACCCAGGGGAAGGATTTCCCTAAAAAGGGTGTAGCGCTGGTACTCCTAATGAGTATGCGCTATATGTATAATTTAGTTTTTGCCTAAAACTGTAATGATTTTTGGGACTAATTGTGCTAAATTGTACTTTGACATCAGTTTGGCTGGGCTGTATAGAAGTTCTGCCTGGTCATAGGTGGGTCTGTACACCTGTGGGAGGTTATAGAACACAGTCTGGTTGGACACATTGGGTACCAATCTCTGTCTCGGAACCAATCAGTGGGAGTTTGTCTCGCTGCTTAATCTGGGAAGGGGTACTTAGGGTGCCGAAGTGACGTGGTTCGGGTTCCAGTCCAGAAGTTGTTGCTGGCTCCGTGGTCCTGGTCCTCCTGGCCAGCCCTCATGGCCTGGGGTGCGGATCCACCCATTTCCAAGCCTCAGAACTGGCTAATTCGAGGCACAGTAACTGGAAGGAGGATTCTAAGGTGTTCCGGTGCCGTTTCGGGTTTTGGAGAGGCCCAGCAACTCTACATGCGACCAGGAGAGGACTCTTTGGTAAAAGAGCCACGCACAAGGCTGGCTGCCCAGTAAGAGCCTGGAAGCAGAGCTGCCATGGACATTGATTGAATCCACAATTCTTACAGTATCGCCGGACCGGCTGAAAGATTCTGGTACAGTAAGAAAAGTTCCTACTTCTACCCTTCCAGTTGTAACTAAGTTTCCAACCAAGTCTGCGTGAGAGACTTTGAAAAGCTAGAATTATCTGTTGGCTGCTAAACCTAAAACTTAAGGATTTATCCAACAGTTAAAGAGTCCAGTTGCGAGTGGCTGTTCCCTGGATTGTGTACAGAGAGAGAGACTTTTATCGAAGTCAGCAGTTCCAAGCACCTGAGCTAAACTCTACCCTGATACCCTCTATTCCCAACTTAGAGACTGAGTTTGTTCAACCGTTTTATGCAAAATAAAAATCCTAACAAGGAATTCAAGTGTCGGTCTCTACAGTTAATGGGTCATCAACCCTGGGAACCCCTAGACAAGGACAACGAGTACGAGCTGGAGGAGGTAATCGGTAAGCCCAGAAAAATTCAGCTGCTCCTTCGGGGGTAAGTGCGACAAGGGCTTACGAACATATATTAGTTATTGACATTAGCCAGCATGCCCAGGTGGTTTATCCATTTTCAGCAGTGGACACAGTCATTTGCATTGGGAGTAGCGATGAGAGAGGATCTTCGTGGCACTGGTGGTTGTATTTTTGGCAGTGGGTCATTGGGGGTAGTCTCTCATTATGATTGATGATGGTTCGACATTGATGGATATATGATTGACATTGGTTTTTATCCAACTGTAATTTACAAAAAAAAAAAAAAAAAGTGGCTTTAACTCCTCAAAAAGAGTCCTTAAGTTATTATAACTGTACAGGATTTCTTGCACTTGTTGTCCTTTAAAGCTCAGGTCCCATCACCACCAACACCACCCTTATTGGATGTTTTTGCTTTGAAGACGCCTATACATACCGTTTTGTATCTCATTCTTTAAGCCTTCTTCTTCCTCAATGGCAGTGGTGGTTGATCCTGCCCCCTGGACTGAGCAATGCTCACACAGTGACACTTCAGAAGTACCGTGAGTCTTGGCCATCCATTCTCAGCCTGGGTACCTCCAGAGGTTGCAAGGGGTTCCATGAGCATTGGAGCTGTGGATGATTGACCTCCCTTCTGACAGTGCCTTCATAAAATTCCAGGACCAATGCCCTTGGCAGAGCCAGAGCCAAGACACCAATAATCTCTTTAGTTGACTGTAAATGTGACATTCATACTACCCCTGTAAGGAGGACATTCCTACAGTGTAATCCAAATAATTAAATACTCACCTTCAGACCCTCATTTCTTCACTGTGTGCCATGCAGCTTTTGCATTAAAAAAATGAACATATCTAGGGCATATCCTCTGCCTACTGCACAAGTCTACTGCTGGCCGCATTTATTGTTACGGCTGGGGTCTCTTTGAGTAGGATGGAGACAAGACAACTTGTTTGAAGGCTGGTAGAGTCCCACCGTTTATTTGAAGGCTGGTAGAGTCCCACCGTTTATTTGAAGGCTGGTAGAGTCCCACCGTTTATTTGAAGGCTGGTAGAGTCCCACCGTTTATTTGAAGGCTGGTAGAGTCCCACAGTTTGTTCAAAGGCTGGTGGAGTCCACAGTTTGTTCGAAGGCACTTAGCCCTTGTACACACGGTCGGAGATTCCGACGACTAAATCCGTCTGAGTTATTCTGGCGGATTAATTCCGGAAGAGGTTCGGAAGTGATGTTGCATACACACGGTCGGACTAAGTTGTCGGAAAATCCGATTGTACATAACGTGATGACGTTATTTCGTTACGACGGGACTACGTTCAGGCTAGTAGCCAATAGCTTTGGCCTAGGAATTTGATCTGAGCATGCGTGGCACTTTGTCCGATCGGAGCATTTTGTCGGAAAATATTTCCGGCAAGTTGGAAAAGTTGGTCCAACGGATATTCCGACGGAAACAGTCCGATGCATACCACACACAGTCGGAATATCCGACAAAACGCTCCAATTGGAAACATTCCGCCGGAATCTCCGACCGTGTGTACAAGGGCTTAGAGTCCCACAGTGCAGATCCCTAAAATTTTAAATTTACCAGATATGGCTTGCATGGTGCAAATGTCCAGAGTGCTATGAATTTAGCTACAGTATCTGGCTTAAAATTTACAGGGTAAGGGGAAGCTTGAAAGGGCAACTTCTAAAGTGAAATTATCCTTTAATTTAAAAAAAAACTTCACCATTCTCTCATGATAAACCATCCTTTCTTAGGGTGTTGGGCAAACACAGTGCGGATTTATGTATGTGGAGGCTTCACATTACATTATCTTGTAAGACAAAAGCATGTATGTTAGAACAGCACAGGAAATGTTCCATGGAAACCTTAATTACCCCCTCTACTAAGGATCTGTAATGGCCTAATCAATAACACAGTAAAATTATGATTATTAGCTATTCAAATGGAAGTTGAAAACATGGAGTCTTGAGGAGAAAAATTATGCAGTTTAAGGGCCAAGTACTTGATCTTTATGCTTCCGGTAATTGGAGGCTGCAAATGGTGCAAAGGGCACAATTATCCTAGGGCCCATGAGGTCAGGAGGCCAACTATATCAGGTATATTTAGCTTGAGCCTTTGGCTCAGTATTTTAGCATCAATAATTTCGATCGTTGTGTATGTTCCAAGCCCAAAACTTATTTGTTCACACAATATGCATGCAATAATGTTAGGTTGAGGGTTTTGGAGGCACCAATATCTATCTCATATAATCCTACCCCAAAAAAGCCAGAATTGATCCTATTCTGTTTATTTCATAAAAGTTGTTTGGTTTTTATATGCGCTCTATTCTCCCACTCATCGGATTTTTCATGTTTTTTTGGGTGGGAAACGTCAATGTTTGCTGGATTCAGTCAATATGTATATGACCAATAATGGATTGGAAAAACTATTTTTTACATTTTTATTTTAAAGTTGAATTTAAGTATGCATACGTCATACCTGGCCTATCCCTGCGGAAGCTGGAAATCACTGTACACCTAATTACAAAGGCTAGTTATAAATTGGGGGTGGCTGCCATCTTTTTGTATAGCTCGTTCGCTGATTTGGTGTGGGGACACATTGGATAACTTCAGCTGTCATTGTGCTCTTGCTGGACATCCAATGTGTCCCTGTGCCTTTAAGGAAGAGTTGGCTCCCTCCAGCCAAATCTTCCCTTAAAGAGGTGTTACGGCCCTACCATGAAAAATTTAAAGTCAGCATCTACAAAGCTTCCAGCGACGTTGGCACCCTACCCGATTTTTGAGTCGGCTGTCGGGTGTTGCCGCCGCCATTCATGTTAAGGGAGACCAGCAGTGGAGCCTTTTTCGGCTTCACGGCCGGTTCCCTACTGCAAATGCGCGAAGTGCGCTGCACTTTCTAATTGGCCCAACTGCGGAGAAAGGAGGAGGGGGGCTGAACTTCTGAGGGACGGTGCCATGGTGCCATCTCCAGAAGGGGGACCTGTCAAAAAAATCAGGTTCCCGTTCCCCCTCCCCCCTGAAAGGTGCCAAATGTGGCACCAGAAAGGGGGAGAAGACAGATAAGCGGAAGTTCCCTTTTTGGGTGGAACTCCGCCTTAGGAGTTTAGCCAAAACGTATCTAGCGTTAACCTACTCCCAGCCCCATTCTAAGCCTATTCTATCTAACCCTGTGAAGAAAAGGTCCCAATACTTACCTATTCTGAAGCTGCTCCGGTTCTTTCCCAGGCTGAGCTGTCAGCGGCGGCTTCTGTAAGTCTATGGGTGACATAGTTTCCTATTCATTTCCCAGCTGTTGCCGGCTGCCACTCCTCTACCCAGAAGCTGCCGCTGACAGCTCAGCCTGGGACTGGATTGAAGTAGCTTCGGAATAGGTAAGTATGGAGATCTTTTCATTACAGGGTTAGATAGATGATGCTTGGAATGAGGCTGTGGGTAGGTTTAACGATAGACAGCTTTTGGCTGAACTTCCACTTTAAGTTATCCACTGCTATATATGCTCCAACTTGGACACTCTCAAAAATATAGCGTTAAGACCACAGTATACAGAGGAGCCTTGACGTGGGCACTGCGGCTCCCACATATTACCAAAAGAATTGTGAAATCGGACTTTCACAAGTCCGTCAGACAAAATTCCACGCATGCTCGGAATCAATGCTCACCAAACACAACATTAACAGAAGGAGCCCAAAGGGTGGCGCATGACTATTGAACTTGCTTTTTATCGGCTCGCTGTAGATCTTGTACATCACTACGTTTGTAATTGTTGGCCAACATTTGTATATACTAGTTATCTAGCTGTCATGCTGGTCCAGTGGCTTCAGTACTTTCTAAGGCACTGAATCAGAATGTAGGGACAGCTAGATAGCCCCCAAATTGCTCTCAGGATGGACGTCCTTTGACTAAAACATTTTTTCTTTAATTGTTGTGGGGAGGGGATCTCCTTTAAGACCCATTCCACAATGGCCAGCTGCCCCACCAAGGCTGACAGATTGTCCATGAAAAAGTTGACTTTGTTTTTATCCCCGGTGTCCCTGACACCAATCCTGCCCAGAGAGAGCCCCATCTTCTTTATACTTCATTTTTTTCATCTACAGCTAGAAACCACATATAATGCACAACAAACTGGACTTTTCATGTGACCCCTGTGCTAGATCACTATCTATGATCAGTGCTGGTTTTTCTTGTTTATTACTTTTATGTTTGTCATTTTGCTGTACATGTATGATCTCATTGGTGTGGCTTTTCTTCATTTTTATTATTTCACTTTGGATATGTTTGATCAAGAGATGGCATCGTTATTTCTACCACATAAATCACAATGGGGGATGTACTGGTTGCATAGGGAGGGAGAATGCAGCAGAGGAACAGGCAGTATTTGAAGGGGGTGGATGGTGGTCGTGCTTTATGTGCCTGTTTACTGGAAGATCTCAGCTCAATTCATAAATCCCCCCACTGATGTTCAGATACAGCAGAGATATCGATCATCCCCTGACTGCTTCATACCAAGGTGAATGTTGTTAGTGTGAAAAAGTCCAGAGTGCAATGATAGATCGATGGAAGGTGTTTGCAGAATTGCTGCAGCTTGCTATGGATGATGTTGCGCTTCTAGTTATCCACCCACCCAACCTGTCCATTTACCAAACCAGCCCATCCATGCATTCATCCATTTACCCATATTTCATTCCACCCACCCACCTATCCATCTATCCTTCCATCCATCCATCCACCTATCCATTCATCCATCCTTCCTTCCACCCATCTATCCATCCACCTATCTATCCATCCACCCACTCACCTATCAATCCATCCTTCCACCCATCCAGAACACCCACCGACCAACCTATCTATCCATCCTTCCTTCCATTCTCCCGACCACCCACCCATCTATCGATCATTCCAGCCACCCATCTATCCATCCATCCTTCCACCCATCCATCCGCCCCCACCCACCTATCCATCCATCTTTCCACCCATCCAACCACGTACCTATCCATCTATCCTTCCACCCATCCATCCTTCCACCCATCCATCCTTCCACCTATCCATCCATCCACCCACCCACCCATCTATCCATCCATCCATCCTTCCTTACATTCACCCAACCACCCATCCATCTATCCATCCATCCTCCAACCCATCCATCCTTCCACCCATCCATCCTTCCACCCCCCCATCTATCCATCCATCCTTCCACCCACCCATCTATCCATCCATCCTTCCACCCATCCATCTGCCTCCACCCACCTATCCATCTATCTTTCCACCCATCCAACCAAGTCCCTATCCATCTATCCTTCCACCCATCCATCCATTCACCCATCCATCCTTCCACCCATCCATCCATCCACCCACCCACCCATCTATCCATCCATCCATCCATCCATCCTTCCTTCCATTCATCCAACCACCCATCCATCTATCCATCCATCCTTCCACCCATCCATCCTTCCACCCATCCATCCTTCCACCCCCCATCTATCCATCCATCCTTCCCCCCATCCATCTGCGTCCACCCACCTATCCATCTATCTTTCCACCCATCCAACCAAGTCCCTATCCAGCTATCCTTCCACCCATTAATCCATCCATCCATCCACCCACCTATCTATCCATCCATCCTTTCCTCCTTTCACCCATCCACCCACCCGCCTATCCATCCATCTTTCCACCCATCCATCCACCTATCTATCTATCCGTCCATCCACCCACTATCCATCCACCCACCCACCTATCTATCCATCCATCCTTCCCTCCTTTCACCCATCCATTCATCCACCTATCCATCTATCCTTCCACCTATCCATCCATTCACCCACCCACCTATCTATCCATCCATCCTTCCTTCCAGTCACCCATCTATCCATCCACCCTTCCACCCATCCATCCACCCACCCACATATAAATCCATCCTTCCAACCTTCCATCCACCCACCCGCCTATTCATCCATCCACCTACCAATCCATCTATCCTTCCACCCATCCACCTATCTATCCATCCATCCTTCCTTCCATTCCCCCATCCACCCACCCATCTATCCATCCTTTCACCCATACATCCACCTATCCATCCATCCTTCCACCCACCATCCATCCATCCACCCACCTATAAATCCATCTTTCCACCCATCCATCCACCCACCCACCCACCTATCCATCCATTCATCCATCCATCTGCCTATCAATCCATCCTTCCAACCATCCATCCATCCACACACCCACCTATCCTTCTACCCATCCATCCACCCACCCACCTATTCATCCATCCACCCACCTATCCATCTGTCCACCCACCCACCTATCTATCCACCCTCCCAGCCACCCACTCACCTATCCATCTATGCATCCATCCACAGCGCTATGCTTTCAGGAGTCACTGTAGTTCAACAGGTTCTTTCCCAAATGAGTGCAAAGGCAGCCAGGCACAAAGCTAGAGTCTGCTCACATAGGCTCATTGAACAGTCTAGAGAATGTCTTTTTAGTATTTGTTGCTTGTAGAAACTTGCAACAGAAGAGGGCGGTGAGGTATGATATACTCCAAAACGATTTACCACAATTAGCTAAGGACACTTCTCTCTTAGTAACAGCAGTACAGTATTTCACTCACAGCTGGGGATCATAACGTAGTATTTAACGCTGATAATGACACAGTCAGATTTACCCCAAGGTAATTTGAAGCATTAGAGAAGGTAGACTGTAACAGTCTGTAGATAGAAGGCTGGTGGCCATGAGGTAGGTTGCAGGGCAGATAAAAGTGTTCTACTTAGAAATCCTGGAACAGGATTAGTCCAAAGGGTCTCGCCTTGATGAGCAGTCCAGCATCTAGTCCAGAAGGGCTCCAGGGTCGGCAGCCCCCTGAAGCTTGCCAATCCAACCCCTCCCAGGCAAAAAAACAAACAAACCCTTTTCCAGCGTTTCTGACTATTTAACAACCTCCCAGCCACCATCTGAGCACACCTCCCCAGGGATTGGCTAGGCCATGCTCAATATTCAGGCTGATCATTTGAATTCTCCATCCCTAAGTTTCAGAAACCTTCTTTTGGAGGAAGGGGGAAGCAATCAAACTCCCAGCCTGTGAAGCCCTGAGCAGACCAGACCAAACAAGTACTTCTCCCGTAAATACAGAATGAGACGAACACTAAAATTACTTGGCGGGCCAACAAGGAGGGTGTTACACATCCATTTACCTATCTAATCATTCATCCATCCTTCCACCCATCCACTCCCCATCCACCCATTTATCCGCTCATCCATCCACCCGTATTCATCCTTTCACCCATCTACTGTATACTCCCATCTATTCTACCCACCTATCCTTCCACCTATCGATCCACTCATCCACTCACCTACCCATCCATCCACCCAATTATCCATCCATCCATTAGTGTGGTCCTCTGCACCGAGACAACCTGGCTTTTGGAGTTCTGGCCATTTGTGGAAGGAAGGATAATATGCCCCCTGAAGCATGACGGTAAGCGATATTGTTACTTTAACTTGTCCAGATCAAGCACAGGTTTACTTTGAATGTACAGTGTAAAAAAAATGGAAGTATAACTGCCACTTAGTGCTGTGAGATGTTCATTAGCTTGATAAATGCTGACATCTAGGGGAAAGAAAGTGTCATGACAGTACAATGTCCTTTTGGATCACTTCAAGTGAATCTTTTAACATCTGGTAAAGGGAAATCTAGAAAGGAGTGTATGTCTATAGGGCCCCTCTGACATATGCTGGTAATTCAGTACTATCAGAGGAAAAAGTCATTTAGATCTAAAAATGCAGGTTTGTTCTGGTGAATGGCTGTAGACACAGATAGACAGACCTTGAAAGGAGCTAATGTGTGTAATGATAATTTCATGCACCTGTTTGCAGCCCCCTCTGTACTGCTCCTCTCTTCTGTACCCAGCCCCCTCTGTACTGCTCCTCTCTTCTGTACCCAGCCCCCCTCCAGTACTGCTCCTCTCTTCTGCATCCAGCCCCCCCCCAAGTACTGCTCTTCTCTTCTGTATCCAGATCCCCCCTGTTCTGCTCCTCTCTTCTGTATCCAGCCCCCCTCCCGTACTGCTCCTCTCTTCTGTATCCAGATCCCCCTGTACTGCTCCTCTCTTCTGTACCCAGCCCCCCTCCCATACTGCTCCTCTCTTTGTTTCCAGCCCCCCCCGTACTGCTCCTCTCTTCTGTACCCAGCCCCCCTCCCGTACTGCTCCTCTCTTCTGTACACAGCCCCCCTCCCGTACTGCTCCTCACTTCTGTATCCAGCCCCCCCCCCCCGTACTGCTCTTCTCTTCTGTATCCAGATCCCCCTGTACTGCTCCTCTCTTCTGTATCCAGCCCCCCCCCCCAAGTACTGCTCCTCTCTTCTGTATCCAGCCCCCCTCCCGTACTGCTCCTCTCTTTGTATCCAGCCCCCCCCCCCCGTACTGCTCCTCTCTTCTGTACCCAGCCCCCCTCCCGTACTGCTCCTCTCTTCTGTACACAGCCCCCCTCCCGTACTGCTCCTCACTTCTGTATCCAGCCCCCCCCCCCGTACTGCTCTTCTCTTCTGTATCCAGATCCCCCTGTACTGCTCCTCTCTTCTGTATCCAGCCCCCCCCCAAGTACTGCTCCTCTCTTCTGTATCCAGCCCCCCTCCCGTACTGCTCCTCTCTTCTGTACCCAGCCCCCCTCCCGTACTGCTCCTCTCTTCTGTACACAGCCCCCCTCCCATACTGCTCCTCACTTCTGTATCCAGCCCCCCCCAAGTACTGCTCTTCTCTTCTGTATCCAGATCCCCCCTGTACTGCTCCTCTCTTCTGTATCCAGCCCCCCCCCTCCTGTACTGCTCCTCTCTTCTGTATCCAGCCCCACCTCCCGTACTGCTCCTCTCTTCTGTATCCAGATCCCCCCCCTGTACTGCTCTTCTCTTCTGTATCCAGCCCCCCTCTGTACTGCTCCTCTCTTCTGTCCCCAGCCCCCCCGTACTGCTCCTCTCTTCTGTACCCAGCCCCCCTCCCATACTGCTCCTCTCTTCTGTACACAGCCCCCCTCCCATACTGCTCCTCACTTCTGTATCCAGCCCCCCCCCGTACTGCTCTTCTCTTCTGTATCCAGATCCCCCCTGTACTGCTCCTCTCTTCTGTATCCAGCCCCCCCCCCTTCCTGTACTGCTCCTCTCTTCTGTATCCAGCCCCCCCCCCTCCTGTACTGCTCCTCTCTTCTGTATCCAGCCCCCCCTCCCATACTGCTCCTCTCTTCTGTATCCAGATCCCCCCCGTACTGCTCCTCTCTTCTGTACCCAGCCCCCCTCTATACTGCTCCTCTCTTCTGTCCCCAGCCCCCCCCCCCCCCCCGTACTGCTCCTCTCTTCTGTCCCCAGCCCCCTCTGTACTGCTCCTCTCTTCTGTCTTCAGCCTTATCTGTACTGCTCCTCTCTTCCTTTTCCAGCCCCCTCTATATTACTCCTCTCATCTGACTCCAGCCCGTCCCCCCCGTCCCCCCGTACTGCTCCTCTCTTCTGCATCCTGCCCCCTCTGTACTGCTCCTCTCTTTAATATCCAGCCCCCCGTACTGCTCCTCTCTTCCGTCTGTGTTACTCACAGCAATCCAGCCCCCCCCCTGCACTGCTCCTCTCTTCTGTATCCACCCCCCCCCTCCCGTACTGCCCCTCTCTTCTGAATCCAGATCCCCCCCCCCTGTACTGCTCCTCTCTTCTGTCTCCCGCCCCCCTCTCTGTACTGCTCCTCTCTTCTGTCTCCCGCCCCCCTCTCTGTACTGCTCCTCTCTTCTGTATCCAGCCCCCCTCTGTACTGCTCCTCTCTTCTGTCTCCAGCCCCCTCTGTACCGCTCCTCTTTTCTGTATCCAGCCCCCTCTGTACTGCTCCTCTCTTCAATCTCCAACATCCTCTGTACTGCTCCTCTCTTCTGCATCCAGCCCCCTCTGTACTGCTCCTCTCTTCTGCATCCAGCACCCTCTGTACTGCTCCTCTTTTCAGCATCCAGCCCCCTCTGTACTGTTCCTCTCTTGTGTCTCCAGCCCCCTCTGTACTGCTCCTCTCTTCCACCTCCAACCTCCTCTGTACTGCTCCACTCTTCCGTCTCCAGCCCACTCTGTACTGCTCCTCTCTTCAGCATCCAGCCCCCTCTGTACTGCTCCTCTCATCTGTCTCCAGCCCCCTCTGTACTGCTCCTCTCTTCCATCTCCAGCCTCCTCTTTACTGCTCCTCTCTTTTGTCTCCAGCCCCCTCTGTACTGCTCCTCTCATCTGTATCCAGGCCCCTCTGTATTGCTCCTCTCATCTGTCTCTAGCCCCTCTGTACTGCTCCTCTGTTCCACCTCCAACCTCCTCTGTACTGCTCCTCTCTTCCGTCTCCAGCCCCCTCTGTACTGCTCCTCTCTTCTGCATCCAGCCTCCTCTGTACTGCTCCTCTCATCTGTATCCAGCCCCCTCTGTACTGCTCCTCTCATCTGTCTCCAGCCCCCTGTGTACTCCTCCTCTCTTCTGTATACAACCCCCTCTGTACTGCTCCTCTCTTCCGTCTCCAGCCCCCTCTGTACTGCTCCTCTGTTCTGTATCCAGGCCCTCTGTACTGCTCCTCTCTTCTGTCTCCAGCCTCCTCTGTACTGCTCCTCTCTTCTGCATCCAGACCCCTCTGTATTACCCCTCTCAGCTGTCTACAGCCCCCTCTGTACTGCTCCTCTCATCTGTATCCAGGCCCCTCTGTACTGCTCCTCTCATCTGTCTCTAGCCCCTCTGTACTGCTCCTCTGTTCCACCTCCAACCTCCTCTGTACTGCTCCTCTCTTCCGTCTCCAGCCCCCTCTGTACTGCTCCTCTCTTCTGCATCCAGCCTCCTCTGTACTGCTCCTCTCATCTGTATCCAGCCCCCTCTGTACTGCTCCTCTCATCTGTCTCCAGCCCCCTGTGTACTCCTCCTCTCTTCTGTATACAACCCCCTCTGTACTGCTCCTCTCTTCCGTCTCCAGCCCCCTCTGTACTGCTCCTCTCTTCTGTCTCCAGCCCCCTCTATACTGCTCCTCTCATCTGTCTCCAGCCCCCTCTATATTGCTCCTCTCATCTGTCTCTAGCCCCCTCTGTACTGTCTCCAGCCCCCTCTATACTGCTCCTCTCTTCTGTATCCAGCCCCCCCCCCAAGTACTGCTCTTCTCTTCTGTATCCAGATCCCACCTGTACTGCTCCTCTCTTCTGTACCCAGCCCACCCTCCCGTACTGCTCCTCTCTTTGTATCCAGCCCCCCGTACTGCTCCTCTCCTTCTGTACCAAGCCCCCCTCCCGTACTGCTCCTCTCTTCTGTACACAGCCCCCCTCCTGTACTGCTCTTCACTTCTGTATCCAGCCCCCCCCCCCGTACTGCTCTTCTCTTCTGTATCCAGATCCCCCTGTACTGCTCCTCTCTTCTGTATCCAGCCCCCCCCCCCCAAGTACTGATCCTCTCTTCTGTATCCAGTCCCCCTCCCGTACTGATCCTCTCTTCTGTACCCAGCCCCCCTCCCGTACTGCTCCACCTTCTGTACACAGCCCCCTCCCGTACTGCTCCTCTCTTTGGATCCAGCCCCCCCCGTACTGCTCCTCTCTTCTGTACCCAGCCCCCCTCCCGTACTGCTCTCTCTTTCTGTACACAGCCCCCCTCCCGTACTGCTCCTCACTTCTGTATCCAGCCCCCCCGTACTGCTCTTCTCTTCTGTATCCAGCCCCCCCAGTCCTGTACTGCTCCTTTCTTCTGTATCCAGCCCCCCTCCTGTACTGCTCCTCTCTTCTGTATCCAGCCCCCCCCCCCCTCCTGTACTGCTCCTCTCTTCTGTATACAGGCTCCCCCCCTCCTGTACTGCTCCTCTCTTCTGTATCCAGCCCCCCCCCCTCCCATACAGCTCCTCTCTTCTGTATCCAGATCCCCCCCCCCTGTACTGCTCTTCTCTTCTGTATCCAGCCCCCCTCTGTACTGCTTCTCTCTTCTGTCCCTGGCCCCCCCTGTACTGCTCCTCTCTTCTGTTCCCAGTCCCCCTCTGTACTTCCCCTCTTTTCTGTCCCCAGCCCCCTCTGTACTGCTCCTCTCTTCTGTCTTCAGCCCTATCTGTACTGCTCCTCTCTTCCTTTTCCCAGCCCCCTCTTTATTACTCCTCTCATCTGACTCCAGCCCCCCCCCCCGTACTGCTCCTCTCCTCTGCATCCTGCCCCCTCTGTACTGCTCCTCTCTTCAATATCCAGCCCCCGTACTGCTCCTCTCTTCCGTCTGAGTTACTCACAGCTATCCAGCCCCCCCCCCTCCTGTACTGCTCCTCTCTTCTGTATCCAGCCCCCCCCCCTCCCGTAATGCTCCTCTCTTCTGAATCCAGATCCCCCCCCCCTGTACTGCTCCTCTCTTCTGTCTCCCGCCCCCCTCTCTGTACTGCTCCTCTCTTCTGTCTCCAGCCCCCCTCTATACTGCTCCTCTCTTGTGTCTCCAGCCCCCTCTGTACTGCTCCTCTCTTCCATCTCCAACCTCCTCTGTACTGCTCCTCTCTTCTGTATCCAGCCCCCCTCTGTACTGCTCCTCTCTTCTGTCTCCAGCCCCCTCTGTACCGCTCCTCTTTTCTGTATCCAGCCCCCTCTGTACTGCTCCTCTCTTCCGTCTCCAGCCCCCTCTGTACCGCTCCTCTCTTGTGTCTCCAGCCCCCTCTGTACTGCTCCTCTCTTCCACCTCCAACCTCCTCTGTACTGCTCCACTCTTCCGTCTCCAGCCCACTCTGTACTGCTCCTCTCTTCAGCATCCAGCCCCCTCTGTACTGGCTCCTCTCATCTGTATCCAGCCCCCTCTGTACTGCTCCTCTCTTCCATCTCCAGCCTCCTCTGTACTGCTCCTCTCTTCCGTCTCCAGCCCCTCTGTACTGCTCCTCTCTTCTGCATCCAGCCTCCTCTGTACTGCTCCTCTCATCTGTATCCAGCCCCCTCTGTACTGCTCTTCTCTTCCATCTCCAGCCTCCTCTGTACTGCTCCAATCTTCCATCTCCAGCCCCCTCTATACTGTCTTCAGCCCCCTCTATACTGCTAATCTCTTCTGTATCCAGCCCCCCCCGTACTTCTCCTCTCTTCTGTATCCAGACCCCTTTGTATTACCCCTCTCATCTGTCTCCAGCCCCCTCTATACTGCTCCTCTCATCTGTCTCCAGCCCCCTCTGTACTGCTCCTCTCTTCTGTCTCCAGCCCCCTCTATACTGTCTCCAGCCCCCTCTATACTGTTAATCTCTTCTGTATCCAGCCCCCTCCCGTACTGCTCCTCTCTTCTGTATCCAGACCCCTCTGTATTACCCCTCTCATCTGTGTCCAGCCCCCTCTGTACTGCTCCTCTCATCTGTCTCCAGCCCCCTGTGTACTCCTCCTCTCTTCTATATACAACCCCCTCTGTACTGCTCCTCTCTTCCGTCTCCAGCCCCCTCTGTACTGCTCCTCTCTTCTGTCTCCAGCCCCCTCTGTACTGCTCCTCTTTTCTGTCTCCAGCCCCCTCTGTACTGCTCCTCTCATCTGTCTCCAGCCTCCTCTGTATTACCCCTCTCATCTGTCTCCAGCCCCCTCTGCACTGCTCCTCTCTTCTGTCTCCAGCCCCCTCTGTACTGCTCCTCTCTTCTGTCTCCAGCCTACTCTGTACTGCTACTCTCTTCTGCATCCAGACCCCTCTGTATTATCCCTCTCATCTGTC
The DNA here is from genome assembly GCF_037356315.1 of Lithobates pipiens. Classification (NCBI taxonomy): domain Eukaryota; kingdom Metazoa; phylum Chordata; class Amphibia; order Anura; family Ranidae; genus Lithobates; species Lithobates pipiens. The sequence goes on along the minus strand of NW_027507884.1, from coordinate 1,096,833 downwards.
TCCAGCCCCCTCTGCACTGCTCCTCTCTTCTGTCTCCAGCCCCCTCTATACTGCTCCTCTCTTCTGTCTCCAGCCCCCTCTATATTGCTCCTCTCATCTGTCTCCAGCCCCCTCTGTACTGTCTCCAGCCCCCTCTATAATGCTAATCTCTTCTGTATCCAGCCCCCCCCCCCCCCGTACTGCTCCACTGTTCTGTATCCAGCCCCCTCTGCACTGCTCCTCTTTTCTGTATCCAGCCTCCTCTGTACTGCTCCTCTCATCTGTCTCCAGCCCCCTCTGTACTGCTCCTCTCTTCCATCTCCAGCCTCCTCTGTACTGCTCCTCTCTTCTGCATCCAGACCCCTCTCTATTACCCCTCTCATCTGTCTCCAGCCCCCTCTGTACTGCTCCTCTCATCTGTCTCCAGCCCCCTCTGCACTGCTCCTCTCGTCTGTCTCCAGCCCCCTCTTTACTGCTCCTCTCAACTGTATCCAGCCCCCCTCTGTACTGCTCCTCTCTTCTGTATCCAGCCCCCTCTATACTGCTCTTCTCTTCTTTATCCAGCCTCCTATGTACTCCTCCTCTTTTCTCTATCCAGCCCCCTCTGTACTCCTCCTCTCTTCTGTCTCCAGCCCCCTCTGTACTGCTCCTCTCTTCTGTATCCAGCCCCCCTCTGTACTGCTCCTCTCTTCTTTATCCAGCCCCCTATGTACTCCTCCTCTTTTCTCTATTCAGCCCCCTCTGTACTGCTCCTCTCTTCTGTCTCCAACCCCGTCTGTACTGCTCCTCTCTTCTGTATCCAGCCCCCTCTGTACTCCTCCTCTCTTCTGTCTCCAGCCCCCTCTGTACTCCTCTTCTTTTCTGTATCCAGCCCCCTCTGTACTGCTCCTCTCATCTGTCTCCAGCCCCCTCTGTACTCCTCCTCTCTTCTGTATCCAGCCCCCCTCTGTACTCCTCCTCTCTTCTGTCTCCAGCCCCCTCTGTACTCCTCTTCTTTTCTGTATCCAGCCCCCTCTGTACTGCTCCTCTCATCTGTCTCCAGCCCCCTCTGTACTCCTTCTCTTTTTTTGTATCCAGCCCCCTCTGTACTCCTCCTCTCTTCTATATACAGCCCCCTCTGTACTGCTCCTCTTTTCCGTCTCCAGCTCCATCTGTACTGCTCCTCTCTTCCATCTCCAACCTCCTCTGTACTGCTTCTCTCATCTGTCTCCAGCCCCCTCTGTACTCCTCCTCTCTTCTGTCTCCAGCCCTGTCTGTACTGCTCCTCTCTTCTGTATCCAGTCCCCCTCTGTACTCCTCCTCTCTTCTGTCTCCAGCCCCCTCTGTACTCCTCCTCTTTTCTGTATCCAGCCCCCTCTGTACTCCTCCTCTCTTCTATCTCCAGCCCCCTCTGTACTCCTCCTCTCTTCTGTATACAGCCCCCTCTGTACTGCTCCTCTTTTCTGTCTCCAGCTCCATCTGTACTGCTCCTCTCTTCCATCTCCAACCTCCTCTGTACTGCTTCTCTCATCTGTCTCCAGCCCCCTCTGTACTGCTCCTCTCTTCTGTCTCCAGCCCCCCTCTATACTGCTCCTCTCTTGTGTCTCCAGCCCCCTCTGTACTGCTCCTCTCTTCCATCTCCAACCTCCTCTGTACTGCTCCTCTCTTCTGTCTCCAGCCCCCTCTATACTGTCTCCAGCCCCCTCTATACTGTTAATCTCTTCTGTATCCAGCCCCCTCCCGTACTGCTCCTCTCTTCTGTATCCAGACCCCTCTGTATTACCCCTATCATCTGTGTCCAGCCCCCTCTGTACTGCTCCTCTCATCTGTCTCCAGCCCCCTGTGTACTCCTCCTCTCTTCTATATACAACCCCCTCTGTACTGCTCCTCTCTTCCGTCTCCAGCCCCCTCTGTACTGCTCCTCTCTTCTGTCTCCAGCCCCCTCTGTACTGCTCCTCTTTTCTGTCTCCAGCCCCCTCTGTACTGCTCCTCTCATCTGTCTCCAGCCTCCTCTGTATTACCCCTCTCATCTGTCTCCAGCCCCCTCTGCACTGCTCCTCTCTTCTGTCTCCAGCCCCCTCTGTACTGCTCCTCTCTTCTGTCTCCAGCCTACTCTGTACTGCTACTCTCTTCTGCATCCAGGCCCCTCTGTATTATCCCTCTCATCTGTCTCCAGCCCCCTCTGCACTGCTCCTCTCTTCTGTCTCCAGCCCCCTCTATACTGCTCCTCTCTTCTGTCTCCAGCCCCCTCTATATTGCTCCTCTCATCTGTCTCCAGCCCCCTCTGTACTGTCTCCAGCCCCCTCTATAATGCTAATCTCTTCTGTATCCAGCCCCCCCCCCCCCCCATACTGCTCCACTGTTCTGTATCCAGCCCCCTCTGCACTGCTCCTCTTTTCTGTATCCAGCCTCCTCTGTACTGCTCCTCTCATCTGTCTCCAGCCCCCTCTGTACTGCTCCTCTCTTCCATCTCCAGCCTCCTCTGTACTGCTCCTCTCTTCTGCATCCAGACCCCTCTCTATTACCCCTCTCATCTGTCTCCAGCCCCCTCTGTACTGCTCCTCTCATCTGTCTCCAGCCCCCTCTGCACTGCTCCTCTCTTCTGTCTCCAGCCCCCTCTTTACTGCTCCTCTCAACTGTATCCAGCCCCCCTCTGTACTGCTCCTCTCTTCTGTATCCAGCCCCCTCTATACTGCTCTTCTCTTCTTTATCCAGACCCCCTATGTACTCCTCCTCTTTTCTCTATCCAGCCCCCTCTGTACTCCTCCTCTCTTCTGTCTCCAGCCCCCTCTGTACTGCTCCTCTCTTCTGTATCCAGCCCCCCTCTGTACTGCTCCTCTCTTCTTTATCCAGCCCCCTATGTACTCCTCCTCTTTTCTCTATTCAGCCCCCTCTGTACTGCTCCTCTCTTCTGTCTCCAACCCCGTCTGTACTGCTCCTCTCTTCTGTATCCAGCCCCCTCTGTACTCCTCCTCTCTTCTGTCTCCAGCCCCCTCTGTACTCCTCTTCTTTTCTGTATCCAGCCCCCTCTGTACTGCTCCTCTCATCTGTCTCCAGCCCCCTCTGTACTCCTCCTCTCTTCTGTATCCAGCCCCCCTCTGTACTCCTCCTCTCTTCTGTCTCCAGCCCCCTCTGTACTCCTCTTCTTTTCTGTATCCAGCCCCCCCTGTACTGCTCCTCTCATCTGTCTCCAGCCCCCTCTGTACTCCTTCTCTTTTTTTGTATCCAGCCCCCTCTGTACTCCTCCTCTCTTCTATATACAGCCCCCTCTGTACTGCTCCTCTTTTCCGTCTCCAGCTCCATCTGTACTGCTCCTCTCTTCCATCTCCAACCTCCTCTGTACTGCTTCTCTCATCTGTCTCCAGCCCCCTCTGTACTCCTCCTCTCTTCTGTCTCCAGCCCTGTCTGTACTGCTCCTCTCTTCTGTATCCAGTCCCCCTCTGTACTCCTCCTCTCTTCTGTCTCCAGCCCCCTCTGTACTCCTCTTCTCTTCTGTCTCCAACCCCCCTCTTTACTGCTCCTCTCTTCTGTCTCCAGCCTCCTCTGTACTGCTCCTCTCTTCTGCATCCAGACCCCTCTGTATTACCCCTCTCATCTGTCTGCAGCCCCCTCTGCACTGCTCCTCTCTTCTGTCTCCAGCCTCCTCTGTATTACCCCTCTCATCTGTCTCCAGCCCCCACTGCACTGCTCCTCTCTTCTGTCTCCAGCCCCCTCTATGCTGCTCCTCTTATCTGTCTCCAGCCCCTCTATACTGCTCCTCTCATCTGTCTCCAGCCCCCTCTATACTGCTAATCTCTTCTGTATCCAGCCCCCCCTGTACTGCTCCTCTCTTCTGCATCCAGACCCCTCTGTATTACCCCTCTCTTCTGTCTCCAGCCCCCTTTGCACTGCTCCTCTCTTCTATCTCCAGCCCCCTCTGCACTGCTCCTCTCTTCTGTCTCCAGCCCCCTCTGCACTGCTCCTCTCTTCTGTCTCCAGCCCCCTATGTACTGCTCCTCTCTTCTGTCTCCAGCCCCCTCTATACTGTCTCCAGCCCCCTCTATACTGCTAATCTCTTCTGTATCCAGCCTCCCCTGTACTGCTCCTCTATTCTGCATCCAGACCCCTCTGTATTACCCCTCTCATCTGTCTCCAGCCCCCTCTGCACTGCTCCTCTCTTCTGTCTCCAGCCCCCTCTTCACTGCTCCTCTCTTCTGTCTCCAGCCCCCTCTGCACTGCTCCTCTCATCTGTCTCCAGCCCCCTCTGCACTGCTCCTCTCTTCTGTCTCCAGCCCCCTCTGCACTGCTCCTCTCATCTGTCTCCAGCCCCCTCTGCACTGCTCCTCTCATCTGTCTCCAGCCCCCTCTGCACTGCTCCTCTCATCTGTCTCCAGCCCCCTCTGTACTCCTCCTCTCTTCTGTATCCAGCCCCCTCTGTACTGCTCCTCTTTTTCGTCTCCAGCCCCCTCTGTACTCCTCCTCTCTTCTGTATCCAGCCCCCTCTGTACTGCTCCTCTTTTCCGTCTCCAGCCCCCTCTGTACTGCTCCTCTCCTCTGTCTCCAGCCCCCTCTGTACTGCTCCTCTCTTCTGTCTCCAACCCCCCTCTTTACTGCTCCTGTCTTCTGTCTCAAGTCCCCCTCTTTACTGCTCCCATCTTCTGTCTCCAGCCCCCTCTGTACTGCTCCTCTCATCTGTCTCCAGACCCCTTTGAACTGCACCTGTCTTATATGTCTCCAGCCCCCCCCTACTGCTCCTCTCATCTGCCTCCAGCCCCCTTTGTACTGCACCTGTCTCTTCTGTCTCGAGCCCCCTTTGAACTGCTCCTGTCTCTTATACCTCCAGCCTCTCCTATACTGATCCTTTCCTTGTTCTGGCGCTTCCCTTTATAGTGTGACAACGCTCTCTCCTTATTTCCCAATTGTTTACCTACGTTGTCCCCCCGTATTACTTGTGCTGGGAATTATAAATGCTTGTGGTGGAGCTCATTAATCAGGCATGGTCCACTGCTGCCCCCTTGAGGAAACCCACCTTGAGAAATGCCATGCAGTCATTGCAGCCCCTTGCTGTCCACGTGACAAAGTGGCCGCAGGAGATTGGCAGCACTGAGATACACCAAAGGTTGAAAAACAAAGGTGAAACCATGTACTTTATTCTAAATAAGAGACAATGGTTTATGATAACTTAGCTGGTTTTCTGTGTATTTTAACGATAGGATGAAGAATTTAATACCATGACCTTCAGCTACAGTAAGAGACATCTAAAGGTCATCTTGTCCGACTCAGATTTGTTTTGTATATTATATTGTAGTGAGTTATGTTCTGTTGGTAGTCATACTTTTGTGTTTTATCACGGATGCCAAGTTGTGCCTAAGGGCAAAGAACTGGATATAATGGTTGTGTAACTGTAAATATACTATGGAGGTTGATGAATACACGCTTTCTGGGAATACTATTTTTACTTTTTAATGATACATTTGATGTTGTGTTATTGATCGAAGAGTGCGTCAAAGTGGTTTAAACCTCAGAAATGAAAAAAATTAACAATGCATAGCCCTCCATAGCGTGTACTTACCTTAATCCAAGACACCTAATGTGACCTCTGCCTCTTTCCTCTCTATGCTATCTGCAACTGTCTAAAATCTAAGCCGACGCCACAGAATCAAGGGAGACGGTCCAGCCCCTCTCACAGCACACAACTGGTGATTGACAGCCTCAGCTGTTCATTTTTCCCTATGAGATTGTGTAGAGGGGAGTGTGTCCTTTCCAACCACTCAGGTCCCAGATTACACTCAGCTACCTGCTCTATGCTGTTCAGTGTGAGATTTCAACCTCCCCCCGCCTTCTGGAGCTGAGAAAAAGCCTTTAATCTATGTACTGTGTACTCCTCCGTGCTCGTCTCCAGGATTTTCCCATCCTCTGGAACTCGCTACCTCCACTGGTCCAGCTAGCTCCTGCTCTTGCTACCTTTAGGCGATCCCTGAAAACTCATCTCTTCAAGAAAGCCTATCACGTCTCCAACGAATCTTCTACCACTTCCACAGTTACAACATTTGGACCACCTGCCCCACCCTATTAGGCCGCGTACACACGGGCGAATTGTCTGCCCAACTAAGTTCGTCAGACAATCCGACAGACAGTCCGTTCAACTTTTGAATGAACGGACTTGACCACACACGATGAACAGACAGTCCGCTGAAAACTTGCATGATGACGTGTACAGCACGTACGACGGGACTAGAAAAACGACGTCCTATACACTGCAATGCAACCTTCGGCCGTGTAAATCCATTCTGAGCATGCACCATACTTAGTCCGTCCAACTTGCCTACACACGAGCGGACTGTCCGCTGAAACCAAGTTTGGACGGACAAAACCAAGTTTGGACGGACAAAATTACGGAAATTCCGAAAGACTAAGTCCGTCAGACTGTCCGCTGAAAAAGTCCGCTGAAGCCCACACACGAGCGGATTGTCCGCTGAAACACGGTTCAGCGGACTAAGTTGGGCAGACAATCCGCCCGTGTGTACGCGGCCTTAGATTGTAAACTCTTCTGAGCAGGGCCCTCTTAATCCTCTTGTATTTTATTGTATTATAACTGTATTGTCTCCTTTTTATATTGTAAAGCGCTACGTACAGGGGTCAAGTCCGGGGAAAAAAAGTACGGGTACTCACCCAAGATCCCCCACCCCCCACCTCAAAAATACAAAATGTGTGTATATCACCTTTACATCAAGGTCCGCAGAGTTCCCCCTTGTAGTGTAAGGGGAATCCTGCAGACTCTGCTGTAAAGGGGAATGCCGGGAACTCTGCCCCTTCACTCTGCCCCCTAGTGTTCTCTGTATTCTTCACTCCCCCCAGTAATGTCCTCTGTCCCCTTCATTCCCTCCCCCCCAGTAATGTCCTCTGTCCTCCCCCCCAGTAATGTCCTCTGTCCCCTTCACTCCCCCCCCCAGTAATGTCCTCTATCCCCTTCACTCCCCCCATCAGTAATGTCCTCTGTCCCCTTCACTCCCCCCCCCAGTAATGTCCTCTGTCCCCTTCACTCCCCCCCAGTAATATCCCCTGTCCCCTTCACTCCCCCCCAGTAATGTCCTCTGTCCCCTTCACTCCCTCCCCCCAGTAATGTCCTCTGTCCCCTTCACCCCCCCAGTAATGTCCTCTGTCCCCTTCACTCCCCCCCCCCTCAGAAATGTCCTCTGCCCCCTTCACCCCCCAGTAATTTCCAGTTCTTTGAAGAGTGGGGGCTGGTGAGATCTCAACTGACCTGTCAGTGAGGTGGTGAGCTGTCAGCAGTGTGGTGCTGTTCCTTGGTTGACCCAGAGGTGGCAGCGGTGGCCCCGCCTTCTGGAGCTTTTCTCTATAGGTCCAGTTGAAAAAGTTGTCTTGCTGCAACCTGAGAAGTTGAATTTTTGCTCAGATGCCGCCTAAAGCCCCGTACACACGAGCGGACTTTTCAACATCCAAAGTCTGACGGAATGATTCCGGCAGACTATTCGATCGTGTGTGGGCTGCAATGGACTTTTGATTCGCAAAAGTCTGACAGACTTTAGAAATGGAACATGCTTCAAATTTTTCCGCCAGAACTCTGCCGGACCCAGTTCCTACCGAAAAATTTGCTCGTGTGTATGCTATTCCGACAGACTAAAACCGACGCTAGGGCAGCTATTGGCTACTGGCTATGAACTTCCTTATTCGAGTCCAGTCGTAGGTCATCACGTTCAAATCCGTCGGAGTTTGGTGTGATTGTGTGTGGCCAAGTCCGCTCATTCGAAAAGTCCGTCAGAACTCTGTCGGAACTCCGTCAGAACTCTGTCGAAAGTCTGTCAGACTTAATCCCTCGAAAAGTCTGGTTGTGTGTACGCGGCATAAGAGTCTTCATGGCTACATTCATGCAGTTGACACTCCTTCTCTCATTACAACTCCTCAATTCCTGTGATCAGTGGTAAATGGCAACCTCAGTAAGGTTGCCACCTGTCCAGGATTCACCCGGACAGTTCAGGTTTTGAATCATGTGTCTGGGTTTCAGGTGCACTGAATTTTGGAAAACCTTGCTGCAAACATGTATGTGAGGGGGAATCTGCTGGGCACTACTGGATATAAGAAGGGACTCCTGGATGTAAGGGGAAGTCCTTCTGATGTGCAATGAATCTACTCATGGATGAGGGGGGAGCAAGGATTCGTGTTATCTTGTAGCCACTGATTTTAAGTAGACGAGGACCATTGAGTTCCACCACCTGTGCACCACCGTAAGGGCCCCAATCAAGCCGGCTCAACCTAAATCACAGTTTACCCCAAAAAACAGCCCTAATGGGGAAGTCCTGCAGGCATACTTGAACAATGCTGGGACTCTTCAGAGGGGATTTGATAGCGTAGTTTTACAGAAGCATTGATATGTCACCTTTTGCTGACATCATTGCACCCTGTGTCTCTGTTACTGAATTAAGAGGTTGCTTAAAACCTGGGCCTGGTCATTTCCTGTGGGTTATTTTTTGTCCACAGGCATATGTAGAATCAGGGGCATTGCTGGGTCTACAAAAGATCTGGGGCTAGAGCCCATAGCAGCATAGTAAAGAAAGTCATATGCTTGGGTGGACATAGACATGTATATACATTATTATACGTGTGTGTGTGTATCCATCCCCAGAGAGCCCCCCACTTACATCAGGGTCTCCAGAGAGCCCCCCACTTACATCAGGGTCCCCAAAGAGCCCTCCTTCATCAGGATTCCCAGAGAGCCTTCCTTTTTACATCAGAGTCCCCAGAGAGCCTCCCCCTTGCACCAGGGTCCCCAGAGAGCCTCCCCCTTACATCAGGGTCCCCAGAGAGCCTCCCCCTTACATCAGGGTCCCCAGAGAGCCTCCCCCTTGCATCAGGGTCCACAGAGAGCCTTGCCTTTGCATCAGGGTCCCCAGAAAGCCCCCACTTACATCAGGGTCCACAGAGAACCTCCCCTCCCCTTGGGGACTCCTGCAGAGACTCAGGGCTATGGGCCCCAGACCGTTGGACCTAGTCCATTGAAAACTCTGGTCGTGTGTACGGGCATTAGTCTTGTAGCTTTGTCCTGCTCCGTTGCTCAGTTAACAGCCTGAAAACTTTTGACAAGCTCTCCCAGAACTACAGCTTCACTCAATTTGGTGTTATTGTCAGGGGTGTGTTAAAGTGGTTTAAGTGGTAACGTTGATAGTTTCTGCTCCAGATTAAAAAATCAGAGTTACTTCTTTCAGCTGCCCTTTCCGAGGGTGAGATACCTTTACATGCACAATGATTTTGTTGGTTAAATACCCTTCCTTGTGGGGCCCCATTCCCAACCTCAGCCCCCTAAGCACCACCTGCCTGGGTTGCTTTGGCTATAGTTACGCCACTGAAAGGTTTTTTACTAAAACTTACATTGCGTTTGGAAAAATATCACTTCCGGTTTTGGTGACCACAAAAAAAAAAAAAGGGTGAGGGTGAAATCTTCCCAGCAATACAAGAGGACATCTCTAATGCCGCGTACACACGACCGGACTTTTCCAGAGGACTAGGTCCGACAGTCTTTCCGACGGACTATCGGACGAGTTCCGACGGACTTTCCGAATGAACGGACTTGGCCACACACAATCACACCAAAGTCAGACGGATTGGAACATGATGACGTACGACCGGACTAGAATAAGGAAGTTTATAGCCAGTAGCCAATAGCTGCCCTAGCGTCGTTTTTGTCCGTCAGACTAGCATACACACGAACGGATTTCTCGGTCCGGCGGAGTTCCGGTGGAAAAATGTAAAACATGTTCTATTTCTAAAGTCCGCCGGATTTTTGGCAAGCAAAGGTCCGATGGAGCCCACACAGGAACGAGTCCGTCTGACCTTTTCTGTCAAAAAGTCCGGTCGTGTGTACGCGGCATAACTCTTCCCTACTTAATCCATAACTGGAAAAAGCTTTGGCTGGAATTTCACTTTAATAAATGACATAAAAACCGTAGGACTTAAAAGGCAGGTTAAATACTAGACTAAAAAACAATTCAAAGACAGATTAATAAAAGGATTATCACATTACCTGTCTGCGGGACTATTTTTAGATTTTATAAATAAAAAAAAGTCCCAATAAATATTATTAATAGGCCCAATAGACAAGAGCTATCAGAAAGTCTATAATGTAAACACATGCTCTTCCAGGCCGCAGACCGGTTGCTAGGGATGGTCGGATGACCCCGCTCTAAAGGACTGTGCAGTACAAAGGTGGACAGGATGGCTTCTAATGAGCTCTGAGAGCTGGGCAAACAGACAGAGCTTTTATCTGGGGCAAAGCCTTTCTTCTTCTCTTCCTAGGATTAATGAGCACATATGTGCTGTTCTATAGGATGAATATTGCTGCACCAGTGGAAAAAGTGACTCTATGGACATTGGTGAGGCAACTATCGGGACCCAAAGAACATTAGCCACCGTCTAGGGGGGAGAAAGAGACTGCAATGATGTCATAGCTGAGGCCAGAGGCCTTTGTTGGATGTTAGTTCCTAGAATAGGAACACACACAAAAAAAAAAAATCGTTTTTTGATACATTCATACTGAACAGCTCCAGATGGGGGTCTGTTATGGAAGTGTTTAAAACGGTCACCTAGGTGTCAGATGTTGTGGTTATTATATACCATGACTGCTCCATTCAAAACCTTCAGTGGTGCACTATATGTCCAATAGACATGTGCGATTCGTTTCGTACGAATTTCCCTAAATTCGTACGTTCGGGAGGATCCAAAATACGAATTGCCATGCGTCCGAATTCGGTACGAAATGCAACTTCACTTCGAAATCCGAAGGAGGAAGTCAGCACAGCACAGGGATGGTGGGAGCCCCTCATCTAACGAAAATTCGTATTTCGGATAGGAAGTTTTTCAACGGAATTTCGTATTTCGGATAAAAAACAAACTTCCATCAGCATCGACTGTCATATTGAGGTATATTTTTGCCGTTAAATTCATCGTAACGAACGTTCGTACAAGTTAACGAACCTAATGACAATTCGTATTTCGTACGAAAACGAAACTGAATTTTAGACACGAAATACGAAGTACAAATTCATTTTAATACGAACCGTAACGGAACAGAACGAAACAAATTTATTGACGGCACCCATGTCTAGTGTCCAAAGGGTTACATACTTAACTCCTTGGCACCGACAGTACGGCAAATATGCGGGGGGAATTAATGCCGAGAGGCCGCATATTTTGCGTACCAGAATGTAAACACACAGCTGTGCCGAGCGAGCGCAACATAAAATCCCAATAAAATACATCTATGTTTTTGGTTGTGATAGACCAGTGATGGCGAACCTTGGCACCCCAGATGTTTTGGAACTACATTTCCCATGATGCTCATGCACTCTGCAGCATATTGGAGCATCATGGGAAATGTAGTTCCAAAACATCTGGGGTGCCAAGATTCGCCATCACTGTGATAGACCAACACAAAGTGGCACATAATTGTGAAGTGGAAGGAAAATGATAAATTTACAAATAAATATGTGAAAAGTGTGGCGTGTATTTGTATTCAGCCCCCCCCCCCCCCCCCCCGAGTCAATACTTTGAAGCACCTTCTTTTGCTGCAATTACAGCTGTAAGTCTTTTTGGCGATGTCTCTACCGGCTTTGCACTTTGCACATCTAGAAAGAGCCCAGGCCTGGAAAGGAAGGGGACGAGCGAGCGCTTCCCCACCTCCTGAACCATACCAGGCCACTTGCCCTCAACATGGGGAGGGTGCTTTGGGGTGCCCCCAAAGCACCTCGTCCCCATGTTGATGGGGACAAGGGCCTCTTCCCGACAACCCTGGCTGGTGGTTGTCCGGGTCTGCAGGTGGGGGGGCTTATCGGAATCTGGAAGCCCCCTTTCCTGTTGGAAAGAATCATGTGTTTTGATGGATCTTGTTAGGGTAGCCTCTCTTCTGATTGAATTTTCTCAAATATTCATAGAACACGTTGTGTCCAGTACTTCTTATATTCACCATATAATTTATTATAGTTTGATGATTTACCAATCGTATTTGGGGTCAGACAGCAAATACATTTTAAAAAGAAACAGTAGAGGCCTTATACATGCCTCAGTGGTGGTGTATTTAACCACTTAATTACCGTGCCATAGCTGAATGACAGCTACAGCGCGGCTCGATATCTCTGAGAGGGCGTACATTGACGTCCTCCCAGAATCACGCCCCCGGGAATATCCGTGACTGCCGAATCCAGAGGACCCGGCGCATCTCAGTAAATGGCTGCTGATAGCGGCCGTTTACCAAGTGATCGCTCGGTCAAATGACGGAGCGATCACTTTTAAACAAACAGGTGTAATGTCGGGTTCCTCTCTCCCTCTTCTGTACCAATCTGTACAGTGTGAGCGGAGAGGGAAGAGATCAGGTGCAGCAGCGCTGTGGGCTGGATCTGTAGTGCCCATAGTGCTGATCTGTGCCCATTGCCCATTGTGCCCATGTGAATGAGGCCTTAAAGGAAACCTTTACCTAGAGAAATACACAGGCAGCCATTGCTGACCACCTTCTATAAAAAAAAAAAAAAAAAAAAACACTTACCTGTCGATCCCCTGACTTGTAGCTTAGCATTTCTTCCTTGCAGCAATTGGATCCCAACTTTGAATCCTGCTCAGGATTGTTCTACCTGTGCTGATGTAGGCTTCAGGTAATCCAATTTCCACCAACACTCCAAAGCTGGTTGGTATTGGTGGGAGCGGGATATTGGCACCTTTGGATGTAACGCAGAATAAGCCCCCCCCCCTTTAAAGGAATGATAAACAGTAAATGAGCCAAGACTAAGCCTTGTTTTGGTCTTGGACTGCTGCCTCTCAAAACAGGACATACTGTACCAGTAGGTGCAAATTTTGATGCGAGTGTTGAGGAGCACCCAGAAAGTTCATGACACTTGAGTAATATTAGTCCAAATTTTTATTGAGAGTATCAAAATCCAACTTTTTCAGGGCAAACCGCCTATACCTTCAGGGCTGAAGCCATGGACACCATTGGACCAGTGGTAAGACTGAATTAGGATACTTATCTTAAAGACATTATTTTAGAGGTTAATTGGCTCATGTATAGATTGGCCTTAGTTTGCGTTTGTATGTGAGATATGAGCCTTAAAGGGGTTGTAAACCTTCATGGTTTTTCACCGATATGCATTAAGGTGAAAAACCTTCTGTAGTGCTGCAGCCCCCCCGTTTTACCAAGCTGAACCCTGTCATCCTCAGGCCAGGAACGAACACACCAGCTCTAGCTGGTGTCTCGTGTCCTGATTGGCTATAGATTGATAGCAGCGCAGCCATTGGCTCCCGCTGCTGTCAATCAAATCCAAAGAGGAACAAATGGTGTAGCGCTTAGACTATAACGTGACACATAGGACAAATAGGGGTAGTGAACCCAAATAACACGTGAAATAAAAAAATTAAACAAAGGATCATATACAAAGGTGACAAACACACAAACATACAGTCAATGTCCAAAAGAAAACCAAATTAGAGATTTTCAGCGAATAGTTCATAAGCTTCTTGTGAACAAATCAAAAATTTCTTGTGGCAAACTTCATTATAAATATCCCACCAGTGAATCAGGATGTGTAACTGAAGTGAAGGGAACCACCACCACAAATATAGGAGGCTTACCGGAACGTTTGAACACACAAGAACATATGTTCTGTGAGTCAAACAGGATTGTGTTGTATGTACAACCAATGGGAGTAGACACTGGAACCATCAGCTGCCTAGAATGGAAACTCCCAGCTATCCTCAAGATGAAACATGTCTTTGTGGGTTTTTTCTCATAAGGGACATTAATCAGATGTCCATAGATGTAATAGGGCAGTGATGGCGAACCTTGGCACCCCAGATTTTTTGGAACTACATTTCCCATGATGCTCTGGCACTCTGCAGTGTAGTAGATCATCATGGGAAATGTAGTTCCAAAACATCTGGGGTGCCAAGGTTCGCCATCACTGTAATAGGGATAGTTTAAAGGAGAAAAAACAAAAAAAGGGCCACATAGTGTAATTCCATTGAATACATCAAAAAAAAATGTATGGAAAATTAGAAAACTCACATTTGGTGTGTAAAATCAGCTCTTAAAGTCAAAATGGCGGCAGTGGAGACCTTACCAACATGTTTCGTCTCCAAAGACAATGTCTGGGGTGTCCCTCCACTGCAGCCCTCCAAATGTTTATAGAAAATATGACCCCCTTCATGAGAGCCAAAACCCTGTGTGTTTGCAATGTGCCTAATGTTTACTTCCGGTTTGGAAAAATGGCATCCCAGCATGCGTCTCATGCCTCGGTCTGGCCATATATGATCTGTTCCAAACCTCTTCCTAACCTCAGACCGCCAGTGGAACGCATATTAGACATGTGCGCCGTCAACAAATTCGTTTTGGTTCCGTTTGGTATTAGAATTAATTCGTATCCGAAATTTTGTACGAAATACAAATTTTCGTTAGGTTCGTTAACTTTTCGTAACAATTATGCTCGTTATGATGAATTTATTATGATGGGCTCCCTCCCATCCCTGTGCTGTGCTGAATTTCTGGGTTTTTAACTTTTAGGTTTAACTTTTCGTAACAATTACGAATGTTCGTTAGGAATTTGGATCCGAAATTTGTAAATTTAATTTCATACTGTATTTTGTACAGCATTCGGAAGCATAGCAATTCGTATTTCAGATCCTCCCGAATATATGGATATTTTTACGAATCACATGTCTAACGCATATGCATCCCAAACCTCGATATGAGTAACTGATGGCGTGTCATCATCCATTAACACGGGACAAGGCAAGCACCGAAGAGCACGTGATAGCGCAGTGATGTCATGGAGAGCCTTCCCTCGACGTGGATACTCGATGCGTGGAGTAGCCACCAGCGCCACTGAGGCACCCCAGAAGAAGACGACCGGGGCCACTTTGTGCAAAACAAACTGCACAATGGAGGTAAGTATAACATGTTTGTTATTTAAAAAACAAACAAGAGTTTACAACCCCTATCCATTTTCTGTAGATTTTTTTTTCCTTCAGATTTACCAAAACCATATAATAGGAAGTCAAACCTTAAGAGTTTAAATGTGTATGCAATCAGGCAGGCCCTTTCCATACATGGTTTTGGTAAATTTAAAGGAAATCAGACAACAAAAGTTGTCTAGTGTGTATGGAGTAGAGTTCCGCCAAATTTTTTTTTTATTTTTTTTAAAGTCAGCAGCTAAAAATACTGCAGCTGTTGACTTTTAAAATATGGACACTTACCTTTTTTTTTTTTGTGCAAAAATATCAAAGCTTTCCATAAAATCTACAGGCGCATACCTTACTGTCCTCCATCCAGGTTTCCAAACATATCTATTGCTTCTGTCTTACGTCCTTACAGACTTTAAGTCATGACACAGGAAGGAGTTGAGGTGCATAGGGGAGACGGAATTTAAAAGAAAAAAAAAAAGGGGGGTGAACTTAGTCTTTAACCATTTCAGCCCCGGAAGGATTTACCCCCTTCCCGACCAGAGCACTTTTTGCGGTTCAGCGCTGCATCGCTTTAACTGACAATTGCGCGGTCATGCCACGGGGCTCCCAAACAAAATTGGTGTCTTTTTTATTCCCACAAATAGAGCTTTCTTCTGGTGGTATTTTGTCACCTGTGCAGTTTTTATTTTTTTGCGCTATAAACAAAAAAAATAGCGACAATTTTGAAAAGAATGCATTATTTTTTTACTTTTTGCTATAATAAATATCCCCCAAAAAACACTCTTTTCCTCAGCTTAGGCCGTATTCTTCTACATATTTTTGGTAAAAAAAAAATCAAATCGCAATAAGCGGTTATTGATTGGTTTGCGCAAAAGTTATAGCATCTACAAACTAGGGGATATTATTAGGGAATAGTATGGCAGACACATCGGACACTTGATGCAATTTTGGGACCATTCACATTTATACAGCGATCAATGCGATTA
The DNA here is from genome assembly GCF_037356315.1 of Lithobates pipiens. Taxonomy (NCBI): domain Eukaryota; kingdom Metazoa; phylum Chordata; class Amphibia; order Anura; family Ranidae; genus Lithobates; species Lithobates pipiens. The sequence goes on along the minus strand of NW_027507884.1, from coordinate 1,080,949 downwards.
AAAATGCATTGATTACTGTGTAAATGTGACTGCCAGTGAAGAGGTTAAGCACTAGGTGGGGCTGTAGGGGTTAAGTGTGTCCTACGGAGTGATTCTAACTGTGGGGGGGAGGGGCTGTGTGTGACACGACACTGATCACCGCTCCCGATTACAGGGAGCTGTGATCAGTGACAGTGTCATTATACAAAATGAGGAAATGCTCATTTACATCAGCATCTCCCCATTCTTCCTCTCTGTGAGACGATCGCGGGTATCCCCGCGGACATCGAATCCGCGGGATTCACAATCACGGTCACAGAGCTCCCAGCAATCACACGCGCAGGTAAGTTAATCTGCCTGTATGTGCCCTTCTGCCGCAGTATATCTGCGTGAGGCAGTCGAGAAGCGGTTAAAAGGACAATCGTACAAGAGGATTGAACATGTATGGCCAGTCTTGGGCCGGTCATATATGGTTCGAATCCTGCTGAACCGGCTGAGATTTGAAGCTGCTAGTGATAATCACGGGCTTCTCTGCCCCCATCCCCCCATGCACCGGACAAAGAATTACTCAGCAGGAGGGATTCCCCTGTCAACACAGTCTGTCTTGATGGGGGAATCATGCAAACTTCTTGCAACCCATGGCTGCAATAAAATACATTTTCACTATGAACAGCCTTAGACTGTAAACTCTTTGAAGGCAATGAGTACAGGCCCATAACAAAAAGGGGACCTGGGTGTAGGGGCCCACATGACTGGAGGTAGCTGGGGAGGTTGCACAGGTTAGTTCCTACAAAAATGTGCAGGTCAATGGGGCGGGGGTGTATTGTCATTGGGTAATAGCAGGGCTAGGAGGTGCGGCCATTATACTGATTGATCCCAGGGGGGCGGGGGTTAGCTCAGTAAGGGGGCAGCAAGAGAAGAGGCAACATCACAGTGAAATGTATTTCCCTCCCTCCCTGTAATTAAGCTGTGTGGTTTGTTATGTTTTATGGCTTTAGGTTGATAGATGCAGGGGTCTCTGGTTCGCGAAGGTGGGAATGGTGGAAGGTATACAATATATGGTGTGGAATGAGTTAGGCCTATCTCGGTATGGGTACCTTCCCTATCTGGGAATAATGGACTATCGTCATCGGGCTGCATGGGGCAAGAAGGTGGCAATAGTTTATCCCTGAGCTGGTGTGATAGTGGCTAGGGACCAGGAAGCCGAGGTGGAGGTGGTGGTACAGCCGATGCAATAGAAAACCTTCCTTCATGAACCTCAGACATAGGAGTCAGTTTAAAAAGTTGGGTTATATATTTAAAATTTGAAATTTTTACACTAATTTTGTTATGGTTGTTAAGGGGCCGTACGCCCATTTAATCCAGAAGATATGGCATGCTATTTCTTTAGGTATTTTAAGGGGGTAAAGGGTTATGGGTTAGGGTTAGTAAGTGGGGGCAAACGGCGCATCAGCCATACCCCAGGCATGTGAATTTACAGTAAGGTGCGGTGTAAATTGTCAGCACTATATAAATATCTGTAACAAATATTGATCGCATCACTGACCTAGAAGGAATAGGCAGTAAGTTGGAATACTTGATCTTCATTCTTGTAGAACAAGGGTCACCAAATTTCTAAACAAAGCCAGTTTACTACCCTTCAGATTTTAAGGAGGGCTAGAATTTGCCTATTGGAAGTAGAAATCATCTAAATATAAGTAGGAGTAAACAGTGCCCCATCTTTGGAGTCAATGAGAGATAGCGTCCCATTGTTGGTGTCATTGGGTGGTAAAAATCCTGCTTCATCGTTGGCATCATTGGGGGGGGGGGGGGAGAACTGTGCCCCATGCTTGGTATCATAGGGAGGAATTGTGCCCCTCCATTGGCTTTAGTGGTAGTAATGATTCCCTATTGTTGGTGTCGAGAGGATGAAATATTGCCCCAAGGGCTAGAGTTAAAAGCAAGCAAAAGGCCGCATCTGATTCCAGGCCCACCATTTGAAGACCACTGCTCTAGAAGATAAGAAACAAAATATTGAACCCTTTGGGGTAGCTTTACAACCAGCCAACTAGACTTTTCAGACTAGACTACTCTTTTTCCTTACTTCCCCAAGCACAGTGAACTTTTTCTTCATTTGTCTGTCCATCTCTGCAAGACAGTGCAGGAAAGCTTTTCGGCAACTCCTTAATTGTATGTGTACACAAAAGATATGAACGCGCACACCAGTACACTGTACATCCTTAAAAGTTTAATAAAAACAAATCACAGTATCAGACAAGCCATTTGAAACTGCTTGGCGTTATTCTGTTGCAAATACATCTCCTTCCACCTCTCTCATAAAGGCAAAGTCAATGTAAAGAATAACATCCTAATATAATGTGAAGGACGGTGATATGAGGAACAATGTGTTGGTTGCATTTATAACATAGGACCTTAATACAAATTTGAAAAATGTTAACATATTTACTAATTTTCCACTATGTATAAACATGTACAGTATCAGAAATGTTTAACAATGAGATAGGACAATATCCTTTAGGAAAGCACCATAAAAGTTTGGAAAAAAATTAAAATCAACTGACTTTTTAATGATCAGCGATCTCAAGGATGTTCGAGACATTTCCTGGCCACACTTTTTTTTTTTTGGCAACTGTTCTGAAACATCCGTAAAGTGCACAATTATTTCCAGGTTAGCTTAAGAAATTCACTGAGACTGCAGTGGAATCATTTTAGACATTGCCCTAATGTATAGGTGCGATCTATGGGTCATATTGATTGAAGCCACCTATGGCATGGGCCCAAGACATGCTTAAAAAACAAAATAGGTTACTAATGGAGAACTGGACATTGCCCATTTTCAAACTATTGAAGGTTGCAGCCGTAACCGGCCAACATATGTGGGTATGATCAAACTTCTCTACGTAGGTTTGTAAATGTGCACCACATTTGATGTTGTTGGCCAACATATATGGACATGATCAAACTTCTCTACGCCCAACTGGACATGAAGGTTTGTAAATGTGCACCACATTTGATATTGTTGGCCAATTTATATGGACATGATCAAACTTCTCTACGGCCAACCGGACATGAAGGTTTGTAAATGAGCACCACATTTGATATTGTTGGCCAACATATATGGACATGATCAAACTTCTCTACGGCCAATTAATAAGTAATTTTTTTTTTTTAAAACGAGTTTGGATGAGTAGAGAAGGCGCAACTCTCCAAGGGGGGAATACATTTTGCATTTGCAGAGATTTCTCTTTACTTTTTGTGTCACTGGGACGGGAAGAAAAAAAAAATACTCAGAATACAAACCACATTGAGCTAAAACATATTGATAGTATTTTTTAACCGTTCCCTACTTTATCAAAAAAGAAAATTGAATCAATTTTTAACATCGATCAGAGGAGCATGGGTTTCCCTTCTAAGGGAAATCAGCCTTTTGGCATCTGCCAGAATTGCCAATCTGGGCTTGCAGAGATATACCAGTAGTAAAATTTTATCTTCACTAAGTGCCTTGAACATATAAAGGGCTGGAAATATGCTCATCACCTTTTTCCAAACTGGGCACGGATCTCTGGAAACCAATTCTTTCCCTCTGCCCACACTCTGCTACCAATCTACAACACTGACTGACAGAGTCAGTCCAGCGCGATCTACACCCATTTGTCTCATTCAGTCACACTCGGGCATGTTCTGACATATTTGAATTTGTACTCCCCTGGGTCACAGACCCATTGAATCCTTTACAGAGTAGTAGAAGAAATAACATGCATGTGCATTGCGCTGTTGGCAGAAAACGAGGGCCAAGAATCTGGGTAAATTGGACAAACTGCAAGAGAAACCTTAGCTCTGTTACAATAGGCTTATGGTGAGCATTCCATGAAGAAATCAAATGTTTTTGAATGGCATAGGTGGTTTAGGGAGAGGTGGGAAGATGTCCACAATGACACAAGAATGGTCAACCAACATGGTTACTTGGATATTCAAAAAAAAAGTTACGGTAAGCTTTTTGGAAGAAAAGACCGGAACTCTGGCTTGATCATTCTCCACCACAAAAAAGCTCCTGCACATGATGCGTTAAAGTGGAAGTAAACCCACTGATTTAACAGTTTAAAATAAACAAACAGTTACAGTCACATTTGTTTGTACCCTCAACCAAACTGTCAAACCGTCCAATAAGCTCGTGTCATAACTGTTCAGGTGTGCCTCATCATGGCAGTTGAAGATCAAACAGGCCAAGATGGCAGCTTCCATGACTGAAAATGATAGGAGGATTTACTTCCACTTTAAGTGTTTGAGTTCCTGGGACAGAAATCTTTGCAAAAGGTGACCAACCACCTTATTGACCTGACTTAGCACTTTTTTGGTTTCCTTTTTTATAGCATTTTTAAATTTTAGCAACAAAATTGAGGACACTCCAGATACCCAGCTCGCTGTGACAAAGCTTTCCAAAAAAAACTAATTCCAGATTCTTGGCCCTATTTGTGTTCAAACCTGCTCATGGAATAGAATATTCTAAAGTAATTAATAGTTACACTAGCAGACAAGATAAAATGATATACGTAAAATATTGAGGGCATACAAAAGGGAATGGCCCTTTTAAAGATCCCCCCCCCCCCCCCACATAGCTGCATATATAATTGAATTCTCTCTTAAAACAGATATAAGTTATCCCTTTAAAATTTGCTTCTGTTCAGACACATCTCTTTACTGCTTTCTAACTGGCGAATCTCAGATTACTAAATTAAATTAAAAAAAATGAAGTAGAAACTATGCCTACTATGGTCGTTTTTTTTTTTTGTTTTTTTTTTTTTAAGGGAACACTAGAACCTGCTTCCAGAGACAACATCAATCGATAATCTAACACAGCGAGGAAAAAACATGGGTTCTAGACAACCAAAGAAAACATGATACATCCCTGAGATAAAAGTAGTCGTCAAACGGAATCAAAACAAGTGCATAGATCGGACCTACAGCCACAGCCGGCCAACGCGTCCACACTGGCCATGGTCCTCATCAATGAAATGCTTTTACTAATAAGCTGAGAAAACAAGAGCAGCTCATTTCGAGAACATGCACCACTTAATTCACCAGCATAGAATTATGACAAATTCAAGCTATATAAACATGAAACATTGTCTGCTTTTCCTCCAACTCTGGGAGAAAACCTACATAATAAAATTATATATAACAACGTCCGCCTGATAAAAACAAATTATACCATTACACTCTGAGTGACCAAAGAATAAAAAGTCCGCTTAGCAGCAGTCTTTCCAATGTCAGAAGGACTTTTTTTTCACTTTGCAGTTAAAATCACGAATGTTTTTGATATGATTATTTTGTATTTATTTGCTGAAAGTATGTATGTGATGAAGACTTTGATGGTATAAAGCTTCTTGGAGTCTGTGAAGGCTTGACACCCCTGGTTTCTTCCAGACAGGTCATGCTCAGTGCTTCGCATTCCCATTTATGTGGTAAACATTCTTTTTCGAGCTAGAATCCCTTTTTGTATTTAAGCCACACAAGGCATTGTCCTTCTGAGCACTGTGTAAAGATGAAAAGTTGGTAAAGGAAGGGGAAGGTGGGGTTTCCAAAAGGGTCTTCACACACTGGTCAGCTTCTGTGTCCGAGACCTCAGTAGACTCCCGATGTTTATGGTAGCTGGTGTAGAAGAAGGAAACTTCCTGGAAAGCAGGCTTCAGATCATCTTTAATATTTTCCAGGATCTGAAGAAAGGTTGGACGGTTTTTGGGATTCTTCTGCCAACACCATCGCATCAACTTGTGTCTGGAATAGAAGATAATGGTGTAAATGTAATAAACATCTCCACCCCCCAACAAAATAAAAACCCCATTTACTTTTGCATGCGTTCCCAAGGCCATACATCTGCTGTGACAATTTATGAGGGGTGCTATGAATAATGTAGCTGAATGTGTAACATACTGTACAAAAGGTGAACGGGAATGCCCATAACTCCCTAATGGAAAGAAAAAAAAAAAAAAAGTAGGAAATGATAGCAAGGAGATTTTGTTGTTCGAAGTATCCAACACATAAGTAGGGGCCAATTTAGCCTACCAGATTCCCCCAATAACGTCACGTGTGGATAGACTTAATCTGTGAAATATAGCTATGGGATGTATTCCTAGAGCTGCACGATTCTGGGAAAAATGAGAATCACGATTCTTTTGCTTAGAATGAAGATCACAATTCTCTCACAATTCTCAAAAAACTGTTTTATTTGAAAAATTTACAGACAGGGTATGGCTGAGTATTGGCAGGAAGGGTATTGGCAGGGTATTGCTAGAGTATTGGCAGGGTATTGCTAGAGTATTGGCAGGGTATTGCTAGAGTATTGGCAGGGTAAGGAGGGATGGCTGCTTCCATCTCTGGATCTCTCCCCTCCACTGTACAGATTAGTACAGAGGGGGAGAGAGGAACCGGCTTCACGACATGACGCCGGTTTGTTTACAAGTGATCGCTCCGTCTGAGCGATCACAGTGTAAACAGCGTGCTGTTTCCTGGCCACTGTACCCGCCCACAACAAGGCAGCGGCACGCCACATCGCACGCTCCAATGACTGACGTCAGTTCCGATATCCACCATTTGCGTTCCACGCTGGTTACGTGGAACCGGTGGCACTAAAAGAAAATCAAAAATCGTGGGTCACCCAGAACTTAGATCACGTGGGGGGGTGAATCGAGATTGCGATTGTTTTGCGATTAATCACGCACCTCTATGTATTCCCCATGTTCTGCCTATCCTAAATTTGAAGTGTTCTCCAGGAGGTTGTCTTCATCCCTAAACTGATCCAAAACATCCCATCTTAGATGTGCATAGAGTTAACAGTGATGAGCACTTACAATTGCCCAACATTTTCAGTTCTAGGATTTTCTTCAGAGGTTCCTGAATGGTAGATGGCCTATTCAAAGTACGACTACAGGCATCCTGTTTAAGTCCCAAAACCCTTTACCCTCCTTGACCAAGCCAAACCCTCCTTATTTGTGTTTTATGTGCTCTCCTTTCAGACACCACAGCTCAAAGTCAGAGGATTTCAGCAAAAAAAGCTGTTCTGTTAATCCAGAAAGCAGTGGGCAGGTCTAGGTATGGCCAGGAGCCAACTGACAAGCTACAGACTTGTGATTCAGCAGTGACAGAGCCATGCCCCTTGGATCATCTATTCCCACTGTATTGCAAGTAAGCACATCCTACATGAGTGGCAACTCTACTTTGAACTTAGGGGCAATGCAGCATTGTTGCCAACTCGTTACCGGACGTGGCCTTAGATGGACTTCACTGGCAGGAGGAACAGGTATTTGTAGAACTTTGCAGGGAGGCCAATAGGAAATGAAGCATGGAGGTATTTATAATTAAGTGCTGTAGCACATATTTCTTTTATTGGTAGGCCATAGTTCTACTTTAAAGGTATTTTAAATCTAGAATACTTACAGTCTATCGGGACAATTTTCTGGCCTTTCTAAAATTCCGTTGTCAATAACAAAGTGGAGGACTTGCTCATTGGCCATGCCTTGATATGGCTGCTCTGCTAAAGTGGCAATTTCCCACAGGACCACACCAAATGACCTGCAAAGAAAAAAAATAGAACCTGTAAACTATGATGAAGAAACATCCAGGAATTGTTGAATACACAAGTAACATTTTTACAATTTTTTTTTTATGGGACAGGAAATGGCTATAACCACTGTCAGGTTTTCATTTCCACCTCCGTCCCTATTTCAGAGATTTCCCTTTGCTCCATTGTGGTCAAGGGAGTGATGAGAAATCTCTCCTTGAGGCTGCAGACGTTCTAACCTTTTCCCACCATATTAAAAACATGTTTTTGTCTGACAATGTTTTCAATGCTGTCCGTGTCTTCAAGACAAAAAGGAGGAAAAAAGTCTCCTCAATGGAGTCAGAGACTTGACAAAATTTCAAGTCTGCCACACCATATCCAAAACTCGATAAGTTAAAGTGGAAGTAAACCCATCGATTCAGCCAAACTATCAAACCATCCAATGGCTGGTGTCAGAACGAATCACAGGTCCAGCACCATAGCAGTTGAAGATTAAACAGAGGCAAAAGATGGCAGCTTCCTTGGCTGAAAACGATAGGGGAGTTTACTTCCACTTTAAGGTTTAAGGAATTCTCAGATCTCAGGCAGTGTAAAGCCAGCCATAGTTTGAAATTTGGCCACTTCTGTACAACCAGCCTGTATGATTTTCACAGCTCTATCATCGCTGCCAGTATAGCCGGTAGAGCTGATCAGTGTATTCTGACAGTGGGGAGACCTCCCTTCCGTCAGAATGCAATTGCTCAATGGGGAGGACTCCCCAATCCACATGGAGGGTGTTGCCAACCCAGATTGAAACGTACTGACACGGCACCCAAAGTTTACTGGAACAGTCAAGTTTTTACTGGCATATCCAAAAGTTACAAAATGAATGAGAATGAAAATTTAGGCTACAAACAAGAACAATATGCTATGCAAGGTAGATATTCAGGTAACATATTTCTTATTTTATTTTCGATATAGTAAATAAGTAGCTAAGGAACAGGAATCAAGAGGACAAGAAATTACAATGGACGACACACACACATGAAAAGGACTCTCACAGTGACACTGTCAGCAGTTTGCAGCAGCACAGATGATGATGGAACCTCACTAACATGACACATCCCTTCCAGAGTCACACTGACCCTCTCTCTCCATGCCAGGTGGACACTACAGTCCACTACCGGCTTGCCTTCCTCTCATTCTGCAGACCTGCACATGAGGCTCCAGCTGCTCCATTCCCTTGTACCATGACTTCACGGAAGACACTGCCGGAACAGTCCGAACACACTGTAGCAGGCACTCGGATGGTCTCGGCCAAGCGCGTCAGCCATATTTTGTACTGGCAACCTTTTTTCTTTCACTGGCATTTACTGGCAGGCGAAAAGTGCCCTTTTTTTACTGGCAGCCAGGAAAAAAATTACTGGCGGCTGGCAAACCTGGTGTGTGGATGGGGGAATCCTTGCTGGTTGAACGAAAAACAAATGGCTTCTCTATGGGCTGCTTAAGCCATTAATGATGTTTTCCACCTATTGATATTCAAAGGATTTTAAAAATGTGAAAGAGATGCAAGTCGTAAGCAGCAAAGTCAACAAGTATACATTCTCTTGTGGTTCATCACATTTAAACACACAAAAAAAGGCTTGGTTGTACATCTTATTTTTAAAAAGGTGATTTTTTTTTTTAGGGTGTGAAATGCCCTATAACAAATCCCCCTAATGCAGAAGTGGGATTTTTTGAGGGCCAATGAATCAAAACTAAAAATCAAAAAATCTAAAGATCATAAATGAGATTAGAAATAGTCAAAGGGAAAGTAAAATTGTTAAAACCTGAACAAGATTTTTGAGTGCAAGCATGGCCCTCTTCCTAAAGATTCCGTAATACTTCACTTCATCATGCTCACTAATGACATCTATAGGATCCAATGAGTCATTATGACATTGTGGATACCATTCCCTTAAACTGAGCATACCTACCATACATCGGAGTGTGGAGTGAAGATACCATCTTTTAGAGACTCAGGAGACATCCATCGTACTGGAAGCAAGGACTTGCCACCTTTGCGGTAGTAGTCAGTTTCATAAATATCTCTTGTCATGCCAAAGTCTGAAATAAGAAATTTAGGGTTTTACTTGGTTTCCCCTATGTAACCCGTGTTTCATCAAGACCCATATATGGCATTTTGATGCTATAGGGGTATGCTGAACAACATTAAGGCAAAACATCTATTAGAATCACAGCAGCCATTTTGCATCAGTGAAGCCATATGGAGTGTAGCCCTCAATCCTGTTTTTATCTTTCCTTAACAACAGTTGTAGGAAACATCAAAAGGAAGCCACATATGGAGAACATTAAAAAAAAAAAAAAAATTATATAAAAATGTCAAAGCAATCCATGCATTGCATAAAACTTTTAAGGACCCCTCTCTCTGCCCAGTAACCTACCGCCTATCTTCACTGTAAGGTCCTCCGCCACCATGCAGTTCCGCGCCGCCAAATCCCGATGTACAAATTTCTTGGCGTTCAGATAGGCCATTCCATCGGCTATCTCACCAGCCATCTGTAAAATCTGCTTCAAGGATGGTGGAACCAGGTTTTGAGTGTTCTGTGGAGTAATGGGAATTCACCAGTCATCGTCAAAGTAAAACAGCTACTATTTCTCAGAAAGGATAGATTTTATTGAGAATGAAAAGGTTCAAGAGAAAAGTAACAATCCAGAGGAACCAGTTCACAGTATATCGCACAAACACTGTCAACAAAAAGGTTGTACCTAAAACAATAGGTCATGCAGGTACTAAAGGAAAATCCAAATCATACAATCTCACAACCAGATCCCAACCATAGTAAGGCTAAGGCCTGGGGTGTCCAACCAAGGACTCCATAGCTTCTTAAATTTACTAGGGCATCCATTATGTTGATAAATAAAAGCATTCTAACCCGAGCATCACTACCATACATTTAACCCATTCAGCATGTGTAGGTGTGTCAGGAGATTTTCAATGAATAAGAGAAAAGCCTACAAGCCTGGAACAAGGCTCTAGTAATGGCCTCTCTAGTGAAATATCCCCCTTGAAGATCTTCCAGGATGCCTAAAACACATTGCTTAGGGTCAACAGGTAAAAAGGTTTGGAACACCCCATTAAGGGTGGTCACTATGTCAATCCAGTAGGTACGCAGTTTTGGACAGTGCCGCAATAGGCGAATTAGATCCCCATGGTCCCATCAGCATTTAATGCAGGTGGGTTCGGGTAAAGCGCCCACCTTTTTCATATCTTTTGATAGGCTTGGAATAGCTAGAACCTCTAAGGATTTACTGTTGTCTTTCTAAAAAGGAGATTTGCCCATAACCCTGTCCAAGTGATGGGAGGGCATAGAGATGGAACATTTTTGATAAAGTGTGGATGAGTTAGAAGAACCTATATCTGTTTTTATTACGGTTCATGACCCTGCTGTGAGATTTCCCTAACCTATGACCACCATCACTAACATAGGAAGTAAAAGGAGATCTCCCCAATACAGATACCAATAAAAATCAAACACATATTATCCCTTTTAAAATTAAACAAAACGTTTTGGTTCATGTTCTACTTTAATAGTACTCCGTTGGAAGGGACAATGGTAAAATAGCTTCTGATGTACTATGCTCTTAGATATAGAAAAAAAATACTTACCTATCATCTAAATCAGTGATTCTCAACCAGGGTTCCGTGGAACCCTAGGGTTCCTCCAAAGCTTGCTAGGGGTTCCTTCAGTATTGGGCAATTTCTGCCTCTCAGATAAGTTCCCACCGACACCGTTGATCTTTTTAGCGATTTGTAAGGGGTAATTCTTCCCAATGACCACAAATGTAAGGACCATTCTTCCCACTGACCATCACACTAATGTATCATGAGCTGTAGATTTCTAATTTTTAGCAGGGGTTCCCCAAGACCAAGAGAATTATTTCAAGGGTTCCTCTATGTTGAAAAGGTTGAAAAAGGCTGATCTAAATAAACCAAAGTTTCTGAGTTTAGTTTGGGTGGAGTACTAAAACTGCTGCATTTCCATGTCTTTTTGTTATTCGAGTCTGCACTTTACCCAATGGGAGAGGAGAGTGCTATGTTATCTGCATGTCGAAGTAACATTTCCTAGGGCCTAAATGTTTGTTTAGCGTTTTACTGGGCCTCCAAAAAACTAGGTAGAACTTTTTCATAATTTCCTGTTAGGCATATGTAATGTTGTTCAATGGTAGCTGCTGGTCTCATTCCAGTATCCTGAAATGACCTCCAGCTGTTGCGGAACTACAGCTCAATTGAGGCATGGCAAGGCTGAGAGTTACAAGCATGACTCCCACAGGCAGAAGCATGATGGGACTTGGAGTTCCGCAACACCTGGAGGGCCAACAGTTTGACACACCTGATGTAGGCAGCCTCTGGGTGGAGACCAAACCTGTTTAAAGCCAGCAAAGCCCTTAGGTGTACATTTATCAAAGATAATTTATCTAATTTCAGTTCTCAGCAAACAAATGTTCTCCTATGGCACATTATTAAGCAGAGAACATTTGTTCTCAGAAGAAGAGAAGTTTTTTCCTCTAAGAACACCTGAGGATCTGAGTAGAAGGGGGAGGGCTGCGGTTATAGAGCAGCTGAGTTTTAAAAGTGAAACCAAAGTTAAAGGCCATGTAACTACATGAAAATAATAAGCACTGGCGCTTTTTTAACTTAGTTTTTTTTTTTGTACACACATTTTGGCACATTCTTTAAATGTGTATTTTGGCCCTTTTTATTGCTCATTTTGTTATTATTGATGGGCATTTTTTTGACTTAACGTGCTTAATTTATTTACGCGCATCTACCCATGTTTTTTTTTTTATTGTCTATCTTGGTGCTTTTTTTTTTTTTTTTTTAAAACATGCATCTTGGCACTCTAACGCACACATTTTGGCTGTTTTAGCACAGGTTATTTTAACACCCATTTTGGTATGGTTTGTAACGCACATTTTGGTGCTTCTTTTAGCATGTAGTTTGTCAAAATACGCATAAAAAGCATATCAAAATGCACATTAAAGTGTCAAACAGCAAATTTGCTAGCCACTTTTGAGGTGCCATTAATAAGTAATGGCACCACAAGCATATCATGCATTTTGCATGCATTTCTGGAATGCACACAAAAAACGCAGGTAACAAAAATTGCCAAAATACATGTTAAAAAAAAAAAAAAAAAAAAAAGCAACAAAATGCACATAAAATGCATTTTAAAAAAACAAACCAAAATGTGTGTTAAAAATGCAGCAAAAAGTGCATCAAAAATTGTACCAAAATGTGCACAAAAAAAGCCCAAAAAGCCAAAATGTATTTTTTTGGGCATTGTGCATTTTTTTCAATGAGCATTTTGACATGTTGGTAGTGTAGTTGTCAAATGACAAAATGTGTGGCAAAATGCATGTCTAACAGCATTTGGGGTGCCGTTAACAATGAATGGCACCCAAAAGCACATCGCATATTTTGACACAATTTTACAGCCATTTGGAATGGTGGCAAGAATTGCGCAATCCTGCCAACAGTTATGCTTCCTGTGCGTTCATCCACAAATGTAAATCAGAGCGTGAGTGCATTTTTGCCAGCTCAACAGATTTTTCTCTATACTTGCAGGGCTTTTAAAGGAATAAAACATGGAGAAATTTAAAATGTATCAGAATTATTTTGCCCTGCCATTACTTTAAACATTAGGGTCAAATGCTATAAAGCAGGGGTCTCCAAACCTTTCAATACAAGGGCCACATCGTATAATTTTACAGATATTCACAGGCCAAAAAGACAGTTTTATAAATAAAGGAATAAAATAATATTGGAAGTCCCCCTTCACATCAGAAATCTTCCATTCACATCAGAACCCCCTTTTTTGAAAACCAGATTAATATTTTTCCATATAAAGATCATTATTAACATGGAAATATGAGGTGGTCAGCAGCACGTTTTGTAACTATGAAGTTTTGTATTTCCCTTTAAACCACAGTAAAAGGCTGAACCATACCTCCTCCTCTGGCCTCAAAGAACGCAGGTAGCTCTTCAGATCCCCTCTGGTCATCAGCTCCATAATGACTAGAGCTGGTCGCCCTTGAGACACAACGCCAAGAAGACGGACCTACCAAGGAAAAAGGAACAATAAGACATTTTGTAGTCCTTCAGGAAACAGACGTATGCCTGCCATGAGCTGTAACTGATAGCCCTGATTCTTATTTTTAACAACAGGCAAAAATCAAGATGGTGGGAGATTAACTGTGTTTTGGTGGACAGACCAAATAAGAGTTTTTGTTCATGGACTATACATTGCAAGAGGTTTATAGAATGAATAGTTTGTATTTGATGGTTGTTCTCCAAACTGGTAAGGAAAAGCTTTCTTTAGCATGAATTTCCGGCCCAAACAACATCTTTGCCTTGTATGGTAGAGACATAAAAATGTTAGCTCCTCTGTCAATTTTCTATGGCTGTGTCTCCATGGGAAATGTCCCTTTACTTGCTTACCTAGTGTAAGCCCTTGTACACGCGGTCGGAGATTCCGACAACCAAATCCGTCTGAGTAATTCCGGAAGAGGTCTGGAAGTGATGTTGCATACACACAGTCGGACTAAGTTGTCGGAAAATCCGATTGTACATATTGGGATGATGTTATTTCATTACAACGGGACTACATTCAGGCTAGTAGCCAATAGCTTTGGTCTAGGAATTTGATCTGAGCATGCATGGCACTTTGTCCTTCGGAGTAGGCTACACATGATCGGAGTATGTCCGATCTGAACATTTTGTCGGAAAATTTTCCCGGCAAGTTGGAAAAATTGGTCCGTCGGATATTCCAACGGAAACAGTCCGATGCAGACCACACACAGTCAGAATATCCGACAAAACGGTCTGATAGGAAATATTCCGACAGAATCTCCGACCGTGTGTACAAGGGCAAACACCAACTGAGGGATAGGCAACATATCCCCCAAAGACCCATAAACACTTTTATTTCCTAGACTAGACTATTCAAAAATAAAGATTCTGTAAGGAATGCGACTATATCAAATTCAGCTGGGGGGAAAGGTTTTGTATTTTTCAAGAAAAACTAAAAAAAAAAAAAAAGAAGGTTTCATGTTACTGCAGATAAGACAGACTGAGGTTCATTTTATTCTTACCACATGGTGACAAAGAAAGGCTTTCATAACAGAGGCTTCGTTCAAAAACTCTATCTTCTCCCTCACGCTGGCCAGCTCATTGATGGTCTTCAGGGCAACCCTGGTCATGGGAACGCCCTTCACAATATCCTTGGCAACAGCCTCATATACCATGCCAAAGGAACCTTGTCCAAGCTCTTTGATGATGGTGATTTTCTCTCTCGGGAATTCCCACTCATCCGGAATGTACACTAGAACATATAAAAACATCATGACTATGGTCTTCTACTACAGGTTGGCTAACGTTAGGAGGGATTTTTTCCCCACTATAAGGTTTATTCCTCTACCTGCCAAGGACAGCACCCTCTTAGGGACAGTACCATCTTAGACAAGTTGCCAGCTATAACAGCAGCCATTTGAGGACTTGAAAAATTAGTGGACAGCCAACAGAAGTGCACTGGCAACTGTCAGAGTTATCACCAAAGTCATGCCTTCATTAAAAAAGCATACAATAAGTATGTATTAGCAAGTACAATGCAACTGAAATTACTGTAGAAAACACTACTTATGTATAATTAAAGCCCAAGTCCAGGCTTGCTCAGTGGGTTCTGACAGTGTCCTGTGCTCAGACCTTATTGCACCTATATCTCAGTACTGATATGAAGCACTTCATTTTGGAGTAAAACAGTCAATACAAATGTATTTTAAGTCCTGGATCAAGTTTGAAATTGGTTCAATATATCCATATTATCTACCGAGCCTGCTTTGGTCTTCCTGCATAGCAGAATGACCGGATCTGTGTGATCTCCCGTCAGAATCGAGATTTGCCTTGTTTACACAGGCAGATCCCCATTCTGTCACTGCGGGGAACAATCGCAGGTGGCCAGACATAGAGTCCACCCCACCCGCTGATTGGCACGTGCCCACAAACTAGAGCTCCCGAGCAGACGTAAAATGATGGCGATTCGCGGGAACGAGCCGAACTGCCGCTGTACGACAGCGGCTGGTCGGCGAGCGGTGCAGAGCAGTGGTTCTTAACCTTTCTAGTGCCGCGACCCCTTGATAAAATTTCCCAAGTTGTGGGAACCCCTAACAGTAAATTTATTTTCGTAGCGTGGGTTGTCAGCACCCAAGGCAAGACAAGTACTATGTGCCCCTAACCCACAGACATTTAGGGCTCCCTGAGTTCCCTTGTACAGTATTAAAACACTTTGTTCTCCTTTCTTTCCCTTTTATTTCTCGCTCTAATCGAAATTTCTTTTTTTTTTTTCCCATCCCTCTCTATAGCGGGCGCTCTTCTTCTTGCTCTTATTCTCTCTCTCCCCTTTTCTTTGTTCCTCCCCCTCTTTTCCTCTCCCTTCCATGTATTCTCCGTTTTTATTCCTTCTCTTACTTCTTGGTGGGATCAGCGGCAGGGCTGGTGGGGAGTTGGATCAGCGGCAGGGCTGGCGGGGAGTTGGATCAGCGGCAGGGCTGGCGGGGAGTTGGGATCAGCCAACTTAGGTGCTGTTGATCAAGATCATCTGCTGATGTGAGAAAAGGAGTGAGGACTTTTAGTGGCGAAATCAGGAGATGGGGTCTCTTTCAGCCCCTCCCACTTCAAATTCCTTGCCAGTCAGCTGACCTCTAGTAACTGCCCCCCAGCCATGCCATGAACTGAATAGGCAGCTGCGAAGAGGCTGAGTGGGCAGCCACAGGCTCCAGGGACAGCTCAGCTGGGCAGACACAGGCTCCAGGGACCGCCCAGCTAGGCGGCTGCAAAAAGGCTGGGAGAACAGTGCGGGCTTCAGGAACAGCCCAGGATTCGGTGACCCCAAATCGTCATTCGAACCCCAGGTTGAGAATCACTGCTTTAGAGGAAGGTTGAATGGCCGACTCGACATTGTTCTGGGAATTGCCGGAATACAGCACTATATATCCTGTATGTGGCCAACGCCACATGGTTTTTACAAAGATGATAGCATGTCTAAAGTCGTAGCAAACATGGAGTTTGGTTTCAATTAATTTTTACTTGGCCTTCCAGTAATGTAAATTAAGAGTGGTCTAACACCACCGGTTTAAGAGGCCCATTGATTAGAAGCAGGACAAATATGCAGCTCAAAACAGAGAAATTATTTTTTACTGTGTTGCAATATTCTCAGACTTACCTTCTGATGCACTAAAATACTCTGGATTGACGGATGCATACAAGGTCCCATTTGGGTAGCCGTCATTCTTTCTGTAAGCAAAGGCAAACAACCCTTAATCAAAATAGTCGCTTTAAAAGAAAAAAAAAAAGAATAGGAAAAATCCACCATTTAGCATACCTTTAATATTAGAAAGCCAGCCCTACAATGGAAACATGTGGTGGTGACATACATATTTTTTTTTCTTGTGAATCAGTGCATTATCCATTAAATTATTAGAAAGAAAAAAAGTGCCATATGAATAGGAGCCAACGACTAATAATGCATAGAAACAGTGGAACCAAAATGACAGGAATCACATGTTTTCTAGGGATTTTCCTCCATTAGATGACTTAAGAAGGGGGTACATCCCTCGAAACATGTTAGCGTGTATGTTCGATTCCCAGGTCTTGACAAACATTAACATCTAGACCTCCCTGTCATTCGGGTTGCTTGGTTTCTACACTTTATTAGCATTTGGCTTCTCCTGAAAATTTATTTGGCACCGTTTTGTTTTGAAGAACATTTTTATGGGGTAATGCACTAGGCCTTTGTGCCCCTTTTTTTATTTTTGTTTTGCCATTTGTCAGTTGTCAGTTGGATCCTCCGGTTTGAAGAGAGCGGTTTTGGTGAGACAGGTTTGTTAAGGTCAACAACTGGATGATGACCCTGCATTGACATTACTCTTAGCTCCAATAACTCCCTAGCACTTTTTAGTGACATATCATGGTTTCATTTTCATACTGTGTTTCATCTAAGTGCTGTATTTCCCAGGGTAGGTTAACCGATGGCGACACCAGTGAAATAAACCCATCTGCTTTAATGGTCACTGGTAGTCTCCATCAGAAGCAAAAATGGGAGATGGGGCATTGTTACCATATAAACCATTGCCCATTCTTCCAGAAGCGCGTTTGTGAGGTAAGGCACTGATGTGGTTGGGAAGGCCTGGCTCACAGTCCCCACCTTAATTCATCCCAAAGGTGTTCTATTGGGCTGAGGCCATGACTCTGTGCAGGTCAGTCAAGTTCCTCCACCCCAAACGTGCTTATCCATGTCTTTATGGACCTTGCTTTGTGCACTGGTCCAAATCATTTGGTGGAGGGGGATTATGGTGTGGGGTTATTTTCAGGGGTTGGTTTTGGCCCCTTAGTTCCAGTAATGGGAAATCTTAAGGCGTCAGCATACCAAGACATTTTGGACAATTTCATGCTCTCAACTTTGTAGGAACAGTTTGGGGATGGCCCCTTCCTGTTTAGATAGGACTGCACAGCAGTGCACAAAGAGCCATAAAGATGAGCAAGTTTGGGGTGGAGGAACTTTCCTAGCCTATAGAGAGCCCTGATCTCAACCCAATAGAACACCTTTAGTATGAATTAGAGCGGAGACTGCGAGCCAGGCCTCCTCGACCAGCATCAGCGCCTGACCTCACAAATGCGCTTCTGAAAGAAGCGTCAAACATTCCCATAGACACACTCCTAAACCTTGTGGACGGCCTTCCCAGAAGAGTTGAAGCTGTTATAGATGCAAAGGGTGGACCAACTCAATATTAAACCCTACAGACGAAGACGCCATTAAAGTTCATGTGCGTGTAGGTAGGTGTCCCAATACTTTTTGTAAAATAGTGTATAATTTAACTGTATTTGCCTTCCTTGTATATAGTCTACTGTTAACGTATAAAATTTTAGTGCCCGAGTTAACATTTACTTAAAAAAAAAAAAAAGTTATAATTGTTGAATTTGCATTTAGAAATATAGAACGCAAAGAAATGTAACCCTTTATTATTGGTTGGCTTGTTTTTGCAGAGCTATATAATGTTATGCTATATAATATTCAGTATCCATTTAGGGCAAGCCAGTTCCAGCCAACTCTGGTATGTCACGCAAAAAAAAATTAAAATTAAAAAAATCTATATTACTTCCTCACCGTTTGCCAGCTTACTCACGTGTATTTTCTGAAAATGAAGCTGATCCAAAGGGTAAACAGCTTCTGTTTAACATTTATGAATAATGATTTAAAGAAAAGCAAAGAAAAATGTAAAAAGTCACGTACTTACTTTGTAACATTCTTCCAGGAAAATAAATATGGTTACCGACAACAAACTACATGTGTCACTGGATGCCGGTAAAGGCTGGTCGAGGTGAGAAGGGTGCAAGCAAGCTCAAATTAACTACTTCCCGCCCGCCTTATTCAAAATGATGGCCCCAGCAGGGATCAGTTATCCTGGCTAAGCCGCACACGCTCACACAAGGGACATCTCTGATCACATGGTAAAGAGCCTACGAAGTAGGCTCTTTTTCTTTTTGTAAAATTCTTTATTAAAGTTTGAGACGAACAAACATACATTGAAAAAGGAGTGGTCCTAACACAACATCAGTCCCTCCATGACCAACACGGTCAACTTGAACACAACATTTCAAACTACATAACATAGGTACCTGACTGTGTGCAAACTTGAGAAAAAAATAAATAAATAAATAAATAAATAAAATAAAATAAAAAAACTTTCCCCAACCCCCCCACCCCCCTCAACATCCCCCAACTCAGTTCTCCACATTCCTCGGATGGGGAATTCACCATAAAGCATACAGGGGGTACAGCTGAGTACATGCTATGGGCATATTAAAGTGGTCATCATGTTTATATAGCACAGCATTTCTATCACCATCAGCATAGTTTAGTGTCAAGAGGACGTATCTGCTGTCACTCAGGCTCCGCCCCCAGTCTAGCAGAGAACTGATAGATGTCTACTTAGCCCAGGCTCCCTAGTTCCTCAAATCAATGGGTGCACCTGCATGTAGATCTATCTTGCAGTTGTATCAGAGTTGAGCCAAGCCTGCCATACTCAAACTTTTTCCCACATCCCCTTGAGGTGTACGTTGCCTTATAGTAGGACATCACGGAATTCACAATTCCCTTCCAGAATGATACACTTGGGGGCATGGAGTTCCTCCATTTAAGTAAAATAGCTTTTCTCCTGTAAAAGAATAGGATGTTCAGCAGGCATGTACTGGCCATCGGGACTACCGGGAGTTACCCGGTGGGCCATTGGCTCAGTGGGACACTCTGATGTAAGGGGTCTGCTCATGGGACACTCTGATGTAAGGGGTCTGCTCATGGGACACTCTGATGTAAGGGGTCTGCTCATGGGACACTCTGATGTAAGGGGTCTGCTCATGGGACACTCTGATGTAAGGGGTCTGCTCATGGGACACTCTGATGTAAGGGGTCTGCTCATGGGACACTCTGATGTAAGGGGTCTGCTCATGGGACACTCTGATGTAAGGGGTCTGCTCATGGGACACTCTGATGTAAGGGGTCTGCTCATGGGACACTGATTTAAGGGAGTGCTGATGGGACACTGATGTAAGGGAGTGCTGATGGGACACTCAAAATGTAAGTGGGCCAGTCTGAATGAAGTCCAGGGCCAAATTTCTGTCCCAGTCCAGCCCTGATGTTCAGTAGCGTTCTAAGAGCTCTGGTTGGAACCACCTCCTCCAGACCTAATAGACATATCCTAATTGATATCGGGATAGGTATCTTTATTAAATTTTCTATGCATGATGCCATCCCTTCCCAAAATGTCTTGATATGCTGATATTCCCAGAAAATTTGTGCGGCGTTAGCCGGTGTGAAGTAGGCTCTTTACCATGTGGTCAGCTGTGTCCAATCACAGCTGATCACATGGTAACCAAGACGTGCCATTTATTGTATTTTCCTCTATTCGTGCTGACATGCCGTGAGTAGAGGGAATATGATCTGCGGCTCTCCTAACGGGGGGGGGGGGGGGGGGGGTTTGCATCGATTATCAGTGCAGGCCTTTCAGGGATGCCCACAAGTGCCAACCCATGGCCACCAGAAATGCAAATCCATGCCCATCACTGAATCACTGCCAACTCATCAGTGCCCCCCCCCCCAGTGCCACCTCATCAGTGCCCACCAGTGAAGGAGAAAAATTACTAATTTACAAAATTTTATAGCAAAAAAGTAAAAAAGAAAGCTCTATTTGCGGGGAAAAAATTATAAAAATGTAATTTAGGTACAGTGTAGCATTACCACGCAATTGTCATTCAAAGTGGCAGCGCTGAAAATTGGCCTGGCCAGGAAGGGGGCAAATGTGCCCAGTATTGAAGTGGTAAGGTAAGTGTTTAGACATACGTGACTGTGGTCGGGTTTTAATACATATTAAGAGCGGAATGGGCTACAGTGTATGTAAAAGTAATTGTATAAAATCGTGGGTACAGCATGGAACGATAGGAAGCTCTTTAATGTTTTTTATTGCCATCTGTAAACCTGCTGAGGACCATTCACCATATTTATCCTGGTGACCATTGTCACAGGCCAGAAAGTGATGGAAAATTCAAAATCTTAAAGCTGCCACCAAACTACGGTAAGTAGTAATAGAAAATCCTCTAATTGAAACCCGTTTCTGTGTCAATCCTCAAATGGGAATTCTATTCACATCACATTAGAGAGATTTTGTTTAACTTCCTGTTGTGTCTGTTGAAATGGAGGTCAAGGGCAATATCCCCAGTGGGACACAGGCTGTAAAAAAAATCTAAGAAGGTTTAAGCCTTCACATTTTATCTAAAAAAAAAAATAAATAAAAAAAAAAAAAAAAGTTAAAAGTTAAAAGTTTCAGCTTTATGTACATTGTATTTCGCAATAAGGATCTTGTTCTGAATTTAAAAAAAAAATAATTATATATATGGTGGACCAACTCAATTTGTGAGATCAGACATGGATGTTTGGATGAGAAGGCCTGACTCACAGTCTCCCCTCTAATTCATCCCAAAGGTGTTCTATCGGGTTGAGGTCAGGACTCAAGTTTCTCCACCCCAAACTCACTCATCCATGTCTTTATGGACATTGCCTCACAAATGCACAAGTTTGGGGTGGAGGAACTTGACTGGTCCGAGTCCTGACCTCAACCCAATGGTATACCTTTGGGATAATTTTAGCAGAGACTGTGAGCCAGGCCTTATTGACCAACATCAGTGCCTGACCTCACAAATACGCTTCTGGAAGAATGGTCAAACATTCCCATAGACACACTCTTAAACCTTGTGGATAGCCTTCCCAGAAGAGTTGAAGCTGTTATAGCTGCAAAAGGTGGCGCTTGGCTGAAGCTGCCCCTCTCCACTGCCCCATTCACCACAGTCCACTCTTCTGGTTCTGCACTCATCTCAAACTACAAAGTCCCAGTTCTCTCAGGTGTGCCTCCCCAGTCCTCCAGTCTGTGCTTCACCAATCAGCCCTCCTGACTATGACCAGTTGACCTCTCTGGAGTCTTAGCAGTAGTCTCTCCCACTGTCTCTCCTCCAGGATCTCTTCTCCTCCTGGCTGCACCCGAGCCCAGGCCCAAGGCCACCCCCCTCCAGACTGGGGAGCTCCCTCTGGAACCCAGACAGCCTCCACACACTCTCACTCCACCCGATAACTCCTCCCCAGCTGGGCAGACCCAGGGTATTTAAGGAGGCCAACACCCTGCCAATCCAAGTTTGGGACTGGTCAAGGCTTCTAAGTATACCCCAGACAGTTCCACATCTCTTCTCTTTCCAGAATCTTTTGGAAAGAATGAGGCCTTGGTGATGCTGCCTGTGAGTCACCAGCTGCTACACTGAGCCACTCCTAGCCCAGAATGAAAACAAACAGGCCTAGCAACCAGCCAGGCCTGCCCAAATGTACCTACACTATCTAGCACACTACCAGTGGGTGCTACACCAGTTACCAGTTTCCTTTAAAAACTTACCAAAGATACCCTTTAGGGAGATGACCTTTTTTAACCGTGAGTGTTTCTATACCCGTCCAAGTGTTTCTCTGCTGAACGCCCTCGTTGGTGTTATTAGATAGCCAGCAGGCCAAAGACAGAGTCTACCTATATTGCCCCTCAACAGGGCCTTAGTCACCCGGAAGGGTTACTCGCTCCACAGGATATCCATCAACACCAACCTTTGGTTTCATTAGTCCAGCACTGTCAACCAAACAGATCAGCATGGGAAGTAAAAGGGTAGAAGAGTATGTGCTGCTGGTGGAGGCATCATTAAACTGAACTTGATTATATGCCATGTACTGTATTTGCAAATGTCATGACTATTTTTAACAGATTCACTTTTTATATGTTCCAAAACACCTGCATGGATTTTGATTTCGTCTTATAGCTTATAAAAGCTGTACACCCAACATTGGGAATCTGGTTGCCGTCTATCCCTTCACTTGGGTAGGACCATTATGTCAGAGAACCAAAAACATTAAAAACACAGAGAGAAGATAGACTCACCCCTTCTTGTTGTAAAAGAAGATAATGGCAGCCAGGCAGGCTATGATCAGCAGGAGGATGATAGGCATGATTTTGAGCAGCAGATATAAAGTCTCCGAGGCCTCTTTTTCTGTGGAAACAAAATCATCTACATCTTGTTTACCTTAAAAATTCGAATACCACATGCACATAATTAAACCTTAATAGTCATTAAGTCTACAAAATATGGAATGCACCATCCAAGAACTAAAATACGATTTTTTTTTTGTACGTTCAGCAAAAATAATAATTCACATATAAATATTTACCAATGTTCATTTTATAAGTAATTAAAATCAAAATAGATTTTTTTGAAAAGGTCTGCACACACTAATAGGGCATTAGTAATACATTGTATGCTAGCTAAAAAGGCACTTAATGGGTATCTGACAAAAAACAAAACAAAAAAAAAAAACAGTTGGTCGTGGATAGAGCTGTGCCCTCACCAGAGGAGATTCAGTCTCTTTATTTCCTCTTGTTTTTGTCACTGGGACAGAAAATTATGGTAAATCCAAAAATGTTACAGTTACTAGGACAGGAAGTAAGGGTAAATCTACTACACCCGATTTGGTGACAACTCTTTAATGTGGCATTAATTCACCAATTGAAAAAAAAAAAAAAAATGCCCCCGGGAGCTTTATGCCATAACGTATTAGTTTGCACAGAATAATGTGATGCATTTACAGGTCAAAAATCCCTTCCAGCGAAGCGGTGTCCCGGGCACTTCCATCTTCGGCTGATCCCCCTTTTCGGGTTCAGACTCTTCGACCACTTGTTTTGCCAGGCCACGATACTGTCACTCCTGTGCATGCACAGAGTAGTCACATTATCACAGCTCAGAGGGGTGCCGTCAATGTACACTGAGCCACGTAGGTGCATCTCGATCTACATTAGACGCAGACAGGCTGGGAAAAGCAGTTATGCAAGAAGAGATCAATATGGCCGGTGGGAGGTGCTGCACATAGCTTTCTGAAAACAGAAGGCTGTGGTAATGCCCACACGTGATGCTGAGCCTCCATCATGCAAAGAAATGATATCCAAGAAATGAAAGAGTCGGGCCAGAGACAGTCAGTCTTAGGAAAACTGTCCTAGATAATATGTTGGATGTGCTCCAACAAGGAAATGAAGCGGGTTCTTATCAGACTTGCTGCAGCTTCTATTGCACATTGCGAGACGCTCACAAATGTGCAGAGAAATCAGAGTAAGCCATTCCAGTCCAGGAGGGGGGGCTGTACAACTGTGCAAGACTGAAAGCAAGGCTGGAGTTTAGCTTTAAGAGAGATTTCCCTCCACTCTTTTGTGTCTCCAGGACAGTCCATTGGGATAGAGGAGAAAACCCTTGACAGGGTCCACAGCCATTCCCAAAATTCAGGGCCTGTCATCCTGGCTTTATTACACAGTGAATCACTGACATGGCACAAGCAGGCAAGATGGAAGATGAGAGATCAGCCTTCATTGGGTGCTGCTTAACCTTAGGCAGGACTTGATAAGGCCAGGAGAGCTTCTGTAACAGCACCCATGTGGTCTATACACATAGAAAAAGTGACAGAGGGAAAAATCAAGTAAAACAAGGTTTGATAAATGCATTCATTTTTTTGCCCTGTATAGGAAAATACTGAGAACCTCATGCTGTAGCCAACAATCACATTTTGAAAGCTCTCAGAAGATTTGGTATGCTATAATCCTATATAATGCCTTCCAATAGAGCAAACTCACCTGGAAGTCGTACAGAGAACACAATGGGTTCTGTCCATGACCCATTGCCTGCCAAGGACGTCACTCTTATCCGAGCAGAATAGTTGCCAGGTTGTGCCACGTTGATGTACACCCCCTTGTACTTTTTGAACTTCTGGCGGGAAACACATACGACAGTTGATGGACCTTCCTAATAATAAAAAAAATAATAAATCAACATATAACCCAAATGTTTAATATGCCTGTGGAAATGGAGGTTTGCAACCTGTACACATTTCAGAATTATATTGCAAAACACTACTAACTACCCACACAAATACCCATCCACTTATCCAATTGCCCACACATCTAAATACCCAACTAAATGCTGCTTCCAATAATAATACTTGAAAATTTAATATCTATTATAGATCCCAATTATACAATATTATTTTTGATCAGCCAATAATGCTGATCAACATGCAACAGAAATAAATAAAACATTTTAAAAATATGAATTTCACTCTATCCAGAGAATACAGAGAAACTGGGTTACATGCTAGTGCAATGGAAAATATACAGTCTGTAAAAGGATAAAGAAAATAAATATAAAAAAAACAAGCATGCACAAAAGGAATTTAGAAAAACATAAGTGTGTGTAAAGACTGACTGGGTTCATGAACGTAAAAACCCCTGTATTTTCTGAACAAAAAATTGTTAACCTGAATCAATTTCTCCAAATCAATAAAGCCAAGTGAATGGAGTCTTACTTCATTTTCCCTTTTGTACTTTATCTCATATTTCAGGATTAATGCATTGGGATTGGGTGGCTCTTCCCACTTCATAAAGATGGTATTGTGGCCAGCAGAATGCCATGATATATTACCAGCAATGTTGTCAGCATGAGCTGTACAGGGGAAAAAAAAATATATAGAAGATACTGTGTTAGCAGTCTAGTGATAGTAACATTACACAAAACAGGCACCATATAGATCTTCAGATATCTCAGCATTTTCAAACTTCCACTTTAAACTCAACAGTTGATTTATGATTGATTCAGACAATATGAATGTGTTTTATCAGTATATCAGTTCATTACTCACTAGGACAGGAGGTGAGGGAATTGGAAACAGAAATAAATATCTTACAAAGGTCATCAGTCACTTAGGTAGAAAAAAAAAACAAAAAAAAAAAAAAACACTGGGCCTGATAAATACAATACCTTTTCTACATGTATAAAATATGTGGTACTGCCATGGGTGCAATCAACAGGCCTGTAAATGGATTGTGATATTTACATGGATTCATTGTAATTTATAACGTGGGACAAGCGAAACCTACAGCATTGCTTTTTATTACAAAACAATTACAACCTACAGCATACCTCCAAATTTGTTAAATGATAAAGAGGGACACCTTTTAGCACACACAATTTAGGCAAAGAACACGTCCCTGCCATGGCCCCGTTTACATAGATCACAAAGATCTAATATGTGGAGAATGATTAGCTAAACCCAAAAAGGACGTTATTTCCATTTTCCATTATATTTTTTTCAAAATAACAAATGTAAAGCAACTGTATAAAGGTTGGATAAGACGTTTAGTGAGACATAACACTTTTGGAAGTAAAAATAATACATTTGGAACAGAGATATACACATCTGATTTTGGTCTCAGCAGAAGGATATTCCCTACAAAATGAGGGACATTTGGGAGCTATGCCTATAGGTATTCGATAACTGTCTGATTCTGGCCAGATTGGGTGAATATCCTTATAGCCATGAGCATACAAAAGACCAGCAGACTTCCACATTCACGCCTAGCTGGCAAACCTAAAAGTTTCAAATTAGCCATGACGGATTCAGAATTTAATATTTTTTTTTTCGAACTCTAGAGGGCCTTCTGATACCTATAACTTGCTTACAGAGGCATCATTTTATATTGCTTTAACGCAGAGCACATAATCTATTTGAAACGATCCATGAAGAATTTGTGTTACAAAACCAAACCTCAGGGTACTTTTAAATTACCGCAATGATTAGAGGAGCCCCACTACTTAAATGGTAAAATAATCATAATTTAAATATCGTGACCAAGTTTTATGTATATATTTTGGCATGTTCAATAAATTGTATTGAGACCATGCTATAAGTGGTTTTGCTTAATGTTTTAATATTTTTAAATGGACAAGTATAGTTGTTAGTGGAGTTTGAATTGAAGGTTTTATCCCCATGAGTATTTACAATGAGCGTTTAAAAAAAAAAAAATACTTACGGTCTGACATTGTTCTAGCAAATACAAAAGTTGCAGCACTGCACCCAACCGTGTCTGCTGCGTGGTTGCAGGCATGGATGTCAATCCTATACTCTGTGAAATGTCTGAGGTTAGGTATGACCATTCTTTCACGGAAGATCTTATCCTTATAGGTGTAAGGCTTGAAATCTGTGCCAGTGTTGTTGATGGTATGACTGACTGTTCCTTCTGAGAATGAAGTGTTTCCATGACCATCTCCACTCAACCCCACTACATCTCTTCTCTTTTTTGGAGACCTGCAAAGACATTTACATTTCTGCAGTTATCATGGCTGTATGTAGAGCTCAATATGTTAGGTTAATATTTATATTTTACATTGGAAGCAAATAAATAAAAAGAGTATTATGCATAGGGTGAAGTTAGAGTTCCTGGCAATGAGGTGGGAAAAACAAAAAAAAACATAGAAATTATTATATACACACACACACACACACATACACACAGAATTCTGGATTTTATTTTTATCCCTGTACCAAAAAAAGTCAACACATTTTGGGGGTTTTAAAGGGCCCCCTTTTTTAGGGCTTGGTAAATGTAGAATGACATCTGTACTGGACTATTAAGAACTAAGAAACCTAGGAGGTAATTTCATAATAGTGTTCGCAACTACCCGTCCTTCCAGGATTCGAAAAGCTTGGCGAAGTCAGCACATCCCTCTGCCCTATGAATTTTGTCATAAGATGACATTGTTTGGGGCACCAACGGGTGCCCCCAGATGAAGACATCTTATGATGAAATGCGTAGGTTAGAGCGACATGCTGACAGTACAAGTTGGCCGACTTGTACTATTCTCAATGCGAGAATAGTACATAGCAACATGTTCTTCGTGTCGTAAGTGTATTATTTTATACATACTGTAGAATAAAGTTTTAAAGATTTTTTTATACTATGACAAGTTTTTTTATATTTGGTTACTACCTGTGATACTGGTACCTGGATGGAGACTTTTTCGAAGGTTCCCGGAACGGTCAAAGGCCCTGGCTGGGTTTAGAGCCACAAGCATCGTTGACCTTCCATGACAGAAGGTCCGTGCTATCTGGTAAGCGACCATTTTGCCTATGGTGAAGGGGATTGTCACTGGATCATTCAACTATTGGTGACAGATTGTTAGGGCTGGCTTAGCCGTTCCTCCTCTGGGCTGGCCGCTCAGCTGTCAGCTAATTGCCAGCGCTCTTCTCTCTCCACAATTACCAGCTGTTCACATCACTAGAAACCATCTCCTGCGGTTTGTTTAAAGACTGGATTGCTGACATCCCTTCTGGCTCCTTATCCTGCTTGCTGTTGCTCTACTTGGATCCCCGACTTCTGGCCTGGCTGACTAACCGATCTGGTTTCTGGACTCCGGCTATGCTTGACTACGTTTTTTCTATTTACCTTTTTATTTTTATTAATAAACAAGTGTGATTTGTCTTAGTCTGATTCATGGTTTCTGACACAGATGGTGCGGATGTCATCACAGAACTTGTACCACATTTGTCTATATTTTTATTACTGGTAATTTTTTCACTGGTGTTCAATTCAATACTTCAATTCCCAACTCTGTTTATGCGATTTGGTACTGTGCTATATCTCACAGTAGAGTTTATGGCTGTTTTTTCATTTTTTGTGTTCGATTTAAAGCAATAGCACGGTTTTAGGTTTTTGTTTTAATAAAATCGCTTCAGATGGCATTGCCAAATGTGCAATGCCAAGTAAGCAGCCAGCGTAGTCCGAACTCCTGGCCTGCATACTATTTGGCCTCTGTAACCCAAGGGAGTGAGGTCAGGTAACCAAGGTTTTCAAAAACATATCAGCAACAACTCCCTCTATATACTGCTTGTATGTTCCTGTTAGGCCTTCTTTTATAGCACGGATGCTCAACCCATGGCCCTCCAGCTGTTGCGGAACTACAAGTCCCATCATGCCTCTGCCTTTGGGAGTCACGGTTGCAACCATCAGCCTTGCAATGCCTCATGGGACTTGCAGTTTCGCAACAGCTGGAGGGCCACAGGTTGAACACACATGTTTTATAGCGTCCTGCACTGGGGGAACTACCAGGGTTGCAAAGGTTACATTTGAAACTGGGCCCTGGTGCTTCCACCACCGCAAACACTGTTTTTAGCATGAACCGCATTACCATCTAAAGTGGTCAACATTGATTTATATAAAAGGCGACCTAGCTCACCTTTGTTTACTCTTGTTGATTAAAGTCACCTTCCAAGGAGGCCTATTAAAAAAAAAGAGTCAAGTATTACTAGCATACATCACAAACTTGGGTTATTTTTACTAAACTTATAATAAAATAAATCTTGTAAAACATTGACCCATCACCTACTGCCTCCACGCTGACTATTCATCACATTAAAAGGAATACTAGGGAGGTTCAAAAGGACAGAGAAGGCAAGTGGCCACACCAGCAATCCTGTCCCTGGTGCCAATTTGCCAGCAACAGGGTCTTATTGCGGGGCAAATGCTTATCTGGTGCCTCCATCACTGTCTGAATGAGAAAACTGTTGTTTCCTTGCTGACAGAATGGTTATAAGATGTCCCTCATCGGCAGTGGCTCCTCATCTGGACAACCGGGGAACATCATGATTATTTACCTTGCTTTACATAGAAATTCTGGCACTGGCAAATTGAGGCTTTCTGCTCTAGGGTGACAAAACTCATTCATTGTGCATTAGTGCAGGGGAAGCATTATCACCCTTGGGGGGCTTGTCCTCCAATTCAGTCTACAGGCTGATTAAACTAAACCTAATCAGGAGCTGTGCCAACTCATCACTACGGGACACACAACCACACGTTAAGGAACTGGTGCCTCAGCAGAAAGCCAGAGCTCAGATTTCAATGAAGAAAAAAAATAAATAAATAAAAAAGTATAAAAAAAAAGGAACAGCTTACTATTCTTAGCCCTTGTACACACGGTCGGACATTCCGACAACCAAATCCGTCGGATTTTGTCCGAAACTGTTGCATACACACGGTCGGACAAAGTTGTCGGAAAATCCGATCGTTCAGAACATGATGACGTTATTTCATTACGACGGGACTACGTTCAGGCTAGTAGCCAATAGCTTTGGTGTAGGAATTTGATCTGAGCATGCGTGGCACTTTGTCCGATTGGAATTCTCTACACATGATCAGACAAGGTCCGATCGGATCATGTTGTCGGAAAATTTTATCGACAAGTTGGAAAACTTGGTCCGTCAGATACACCGAAACAGTCCGATGGAGGCCACACGCAGTCGGATTATCCGACAAAACGGTCCGATCGGACACATTCTGTCGGAATCTCCGACCGTGTGTACAAGGGCTTACAATATGAAACACTAGGCAAGAAGTTTTTGCTTAGGGTTTGCATATACTTAAATAGCTCAGGAAATCTTAATTTGGTTTGAATGGAGAGTGGACAAATGCTTACCTGGGAATGAAAATGGTGTTCCTTAAAAAGTTCTCAAACTTTTTCTGAAAGAATTCCTCATCCAGGTCCAATAGCTGGCCGCCATTTTTTTGGCATGGGCAACACTTATCCTCCGAATCCATGTCATTATCATCACTGTCAAACCTGGTATCGGCACTGCTAGTTGGAAGCTTCAGACCTGTGAAGAGAGGATGAGAAAATCTTAGTAAAACATTAAAAAAGTGTTTAAAATACATACCAGACCCTTATCTGGGCATGCAGCCTAACAGATCAGGAAAGGCGGGGGGGGGGGGGGGTGGTTGTAGGGGACTGCGAGGGGGCTTATCGGAATCTGGAGGGCCCCTTTGACCCATTCTCCAAAAAAAAGTTTACAAAAAGTTCTAAAAACAAGAGAAAAAGGTTTTAGGAGGTTTTGACAAATCCTCAATTTAAATCCATCGTTAATGCATGCTCTTTGATTTGACATTCCTTATATAGGTAAGGTCACCTGGTGGCTCTGCTCCCTCGTGATTTCACTAGCCCAGCACCAGACCGTGACATCAGAAGGGGACGGTACCACCAGGTGATGTCAAAGCACAGAGGAGGCATTCGGCAGGAGGCCGTCCCAGAAGGAGGAGCATTTAAAAAAAAAAAAATTGTGATTGGCGATGAATTTACATCGGGGGACACTTTTTTTTTTTTTTATTAGTCAACAACCTGTCTCTCGTTTTTATTACTTTGACACTTTTTTGGGTGAATGGGTAGGGGTACCATGCACCTGATACTCATTCGCATAGAGGGCTTAAGGGGGGGGGGGGGGGGAGTGCTCGCTTATCCATTTTTCTGACCGCCTCGGTCTGCATGCCCAGATAAGGGGTCTGGTATGGACTTTGAGGAGGGACCCCACTGCATTTTTATTTTATTTTTTTAAATAGACAGGTGCCAGCAATTGTAACCGCAAGTCATTTTAAATGGAATGAGATTTTCTTTTTCCTTTAGGCTGCTTTCACACTGGGGCGGTGCGGGCGTCGGCGGTGAGGCGGCGCTATTTTTAGCGGTGCTTTACTGTCCTTTTAGCGGCGGTCTACGGGCGCTAGCGGGGTGGTTTTAACCCCCGCTAGCGGCCGAAAAAGGGTTAAACCCGCCCGCAAAGCGCCGCTGCAGCGGCGCTTTGCCGGCGGTATTGCCACGCTGTCCCATTGATTTCAATGGGTAGGAGCGGTGAAGGAGCGGTGAATACACCGCTCCTTCACCGCTCCAAAGATGCGGCTAGCAGGACTTTTTTCACTGTCCTGCCAGCGCACCGCCCCAGTGTGAAAGCCCTCCAGCTTTCACACTGGAGTTAAAGGGGCCGGTTTTTTTCAAGAGCTACACAGGCGCTATTTTTAGCGCTGTAACGCCTGAATACCGCCCCAGTGTGAAAGCAGCCTTAGAAATGAAAATGTTCTATGCATGCTACAGATGTGCCACTTTACAGGCACATTAAAGGGACCCCCGAGGCGCCATTTTTATAGGATTTTTTTTTTTTTTTTATTGTTGCACTTTAAGCCCAATTAAAAATCACTGCTCCTGAAAAAAACGTTTAAAAAAAAAATTAAAAAAATTGCATTGATACATGTGCCCCAGGGCAATACCCAGACCCCTTACCCCTTGGATGGCCAACAACTTGCATATAAGCCTTCAAAATGGACACTTGATTTTTCTTGCTCGGCTCCCATAGACTTTAATGGGGTTCACCATTCGGGTTAGAACATTTAACCTGTTCAGGAGTTCTGCGGCAAACCAAACATGGGGGGGGGGGGGGGTTGTTCAGCCTATACATATTCACTAGAGGGATCACCGGCAAGAGGAAGATTGTCTTGATTTCTCTATATACATCTTTAGTTAGACCTCATTTTGAGAACTATTTTCAGTTTTGGCAGCCTCACTTACAAAAATATACCAATTCGACCGAACGGGTCCAGAGATTGGCTACAAAAATAAGTGAAAGGTCTGGGGATAAAACATATCAAGAGAGGACTTCAGGAACTTAATATGTACAGTCTGGAGGAAAGAATGGAAAGGGGAAACCTTTAAATATGGCAAGCAGGTAAATAAGGTCCAGGAGGGCAGTATTTTGAATATAAAGCCAAGATCAAAAACACAGGAGGCATAAACTCAAATTAGCAGGAGGAAAGTTCAAAACTAATCTTAGAAAATACTTTACCAAAAGATTAGTTGATGCTTGAAAGACTTCCAGCAGATGTAGTGAGAGTCAGTCAGTATGTGGATTCAAACATGCTTGGGACAAACCTAGATTTATACTCAGGTTAAACTGAATGGACTGGTATCTTTATGTAGAACTACCCTTGCAGGACCTGCTGGTAACCGATTCTCCTATTCCTACACTGCCAGGCGGCACAAATTTTCCACTTGCAGCCAGACGCTAGAAGTCAGTCCCATAACTTGTTTTTATTAGGGGATAACAACTTTGATGGGTGAAGGAACTTATGGGATGCCCAGCAGATGATGAACAGAGCAAAACTTGGGGACAATCTTCGTCTTTCTGTACAAAAATCCAGAACTGCTTCCATCTGTACAAACTGGCAGTCCTTTGTAGATTCATTGCAAAAGTCCATTACAGAATAAGGGCCCTGGGCCCTTCTGGAAAGCAGCACAAACTTGAAGCAACTACGTGCAGGAGTGTATCCCCTCCCTCTGTGGATCCGGTCCCAGCTCCAGTACTCAGCATGCCCTACCAGCCCTCCTGGCTGCTCTCTTGGGGCAAGGATGAAGGGATGAAGCACACAGCTGTCCCTCCAGAAAGCAGACTGCATATGGCAGACCTTCCTCTTGTAGTGTCCCCGAGTGTGCCAATATACTCACTGCCCTTTCCTTGCTCCCACTGCTCCTAGGTGGTGGTCAAAAACACACCTCACTGCAGAAGGGATCCTTCCTAAAACTAGGCCAAGCCTCCAGCCTGTGGGAGCCCCCCTAGACCTAGAGGGCCCCTCGAGTCCACTGACCGACTTCTCAGCACTTCAGCTTCACCTTCTACCCGACTCTCCTTGCCAGCATAAAACTCACCCATACACAAGGGCTGGCTCAACCCCGCCAGGCCCACTGCCTGTGGATTGGCCAAGCTCCCCTGAGTAAGCAGAATGACCCTCCTAGCCTCCGCCCTCCAGTTTCCAGAACACTCTCTAATTTTCCAGAACCAGGAGGGGTGGGGGGGTGGCACACTAAAGACCTGCCTGTATGTGTCATCCAGCTCTGAACTCAAACCCTGATCCAGATTCCGTAACTTAACTATATTAATCATACTTGATCATGAGCCAAACTATGTTTTACCTGCTCTAAACACTAGTAGCACACTAGAGGGTGCTACATTTAACCCTACCAACTATGCAACTACAAAAGTGTATACTCAGATAAAAAATGCAGAAGACTCGATGGATCACTTGGTCTTTTTCCGTTGTCACTCTTTTAGGTTTCTAATGCCATAAAAACCTGCATATGAGATGAAGGGTCTGACTCATGAGTTTGATACAAGCCTAGTCTTTCAATATTTTCTTGCATATGCCCCTGGTCTGGTTTTACCCCAGTACAGCCAATGGTTGTTCAACTGAAAAATGGAGAATAGTACTGCCCCTTGGAATAGTTCCTGTGCCCTTATGTTCCTCATTGCCACTTTGTCCCCCAAAAGATAGAAAGGTGCAGTTGGGGGACTGCCCAAGATAGGGTTCTTTTCCTTACAGTAGGCACAGGTCCATATAATACAGATTGAACAGCATTTGTTTTACTTGCTAGCGAAGATTTTATTTTGCAAGTAAACACGCCCCTTTACGTGTTCCAATGCCCACATGATAACTTTGTGCCGGGGCCAAGTTTAAATCACAATTATTGTGTTTTGAAAATAACAGTCTTTGTACCTGTTGAACTTTGAGACACAACAGCCACCATTCACTGTATTCACAGAATTTCTATTCTTTAACGTTCCAAAGAGTACAGAATAAAATGAACGAGCCACCACGACTTACGTAAGCAATTTTTGTAAACCACAGCAGTGACAATACCGTGATTGCAATGAGCAAATTAAAACCATGACTTTTTTGTGTGCAATTGTTATTTTGTGGAAAATATTATGCAAACTAAACATTAGGAAAGATGGGCAACATGGGTTGTTTTGGTTATGGAGGTTTCAGTATATTTTGGACATCAAAAACATCGTGTTTCGGATTCGTTGGTTCTTAAAAAGTATTTAGTTTTTTTTTTTTTTACCACTAGGGAGGACAATATTTGCATGATTTAGGAAAAATTACTTAAATACCGATATTTCCCATTGGATTTTAATTAGTAATTATTAATCCCACCAACCAACCTTTGGTGCAGTAGTCATTATTGTATAGCGCTGTATCTTCTGGCAACTGCTGCCAGAGAACCAAGTAGTAGCTGAGGTTTCCATTACGTTGTGTTGGAGGCTTCCAGCGGACAATCAGATGGGATGAGGAGTTCGACATGATCAACACATCCTGGGGAACGGTTGGGGCTGCAATAAAGAAGTGGCAAAATGCTAATCATTTTTAAAGTCCATAAAAAGGGAAACAACCTTTGATCCTAACTTTTATACATGCATGGTCATTTAAGGCAAAAAAAAAAAAAAGAAAAAAGAAAAGGATCCTATTGTGTTTTACTAATCTGACTTCAGTAAAGTGAAATATGATCGTCCGCCATGATTTATATCTCTACTAACATCATAAGAAGCCATTCACAACTCTGCCCTGAGCTATATCAAACCTGTCTCCAAATATCATCAAACCGTCCTCTTTGCTCCTCTCAAGACTTCCTACTCTCAAGCTCCCTTGTCTCCTCCTCCCACGCTCATCCCCATAGCCATCCTCTGGAACTATCTACCTAAATCTGCCTGGCCATCTCCTACCTTGGCTGCCTTCAGGTGATCCCTGAAAACACATCTCTTCAGGGAAGCCTATTACGCCTCCAACTAAACCTTTCATCATTTTCATCTGCTCCTTCCCCACCCTATTAGATTGTAAGCTCTTTTGGGAAGGGCCCATGATAACCAGTGAAGGCTGGTGTTTTTTTTTTCTTTCAGGCAGTCATTGTCACCCGAGCCCCCCCCCCCCCGGCAATGGGGATGGCTGACATCCAAGCCCCGCACTTGCCCCATCTAGGTGGGGGGCAGGCGGGCAGCATGTCCGATGGGTGACAGCTTTCATCCTTCCTACTCATGTGGATCACGGTGGCTTCCAGCCGTGCGTCTCCTCCCTCATCCTAGGCATTTAAAAGGATCCCCTGTCCTTTCAGCCATTCAGGAGACAGGTCTCATGACCCGCTTCCCGATTGGCTGGGAGGAGTATAAGTGTGAAAATAGCTTATATTAATTTCGCTATTGTCACACAACTGGGTGGACTTGGAGCGTAGTGCTCCATCTGACAGACCTCAATCTGTCTGACTATCTCCTACCTTGACTGCCTGAAAACGCATCTCTTCAGGGAGGCCTATCATGCCTCCGACTAATCTTTTACCACTTCCATCAGCTCATTCCCCACTGTTACAACCTTTTGTACCACTTGCCACCCTATTCGATTGTAAGCTCTTTTAAACAGAGCCCTTTTAGCCAGTGGAGGCTGTTTTTTTTGGGGGATGGTGTGGCAAACAACCACCCCCCGTGGTGGGGATGGTTGTACAGCAAAGCCCCGTCTTTTCCCCCATCTAGGTAGTGGGCGGGCAGCGTGTCCGATGGGCGGCAGCTTTTATCCTTCCTACTCCTGTGAATCGCTGCCGGGAGGAGGATCAGTGTGAAAAAAGCGAATGTTCATTCACTATTGTCACACAACTGGGTAGGCTCAGAGAGCAGAGCTCTGCGCCCCGAACTACCCTCACCCCATTTTGAAGCCTATTAGAGCCTCTGGCTCCAATCATGTTGGAATCCATGCATCCGCCACCATGTATGTAGATTAGGGGGGCCAGATCCCCTTTTTTTCTGGGAAGGATCCTAAGCCATAGAAACTGTGGTTAAGAGGTCACCTGAAGCCCAATACATACAAACACAAAATGTGTAAAAAATGTATATATCAGTTGAAGCCACCAAAATTTGAACGTAAAATGTTTGCAAAATTGTGCAAAGTGCCGTTAATTAAAAGCATTTTCACTGAACTATTTTCGCTATAGTGTTTCCCCGGGAAGACCAGGACTTCTTCTCCGCTCCGAGCGCTGCCGAGGGAAGGGCCAAGATACCCGTTGACGTCAGCCCCGCTCCAAGCACTGCAGAGAGAGGGGCTGCTGACGTCACCCAGGAGGAGAAGAGAAGATCTCCAACGGGTCACGGGAGCGCCCAGCGGCGCTGCAAATAAGGTATTTTCAACAAAGTTACAAAAAAGGAGAGACACTGGACATTATATAATCTTTTGATAAAATCGATTATATATTTTTACAAGGACTTTACTAGGGCTTAATATTCAGGGTAGGGCTTATGTTCCGGTATGTTCTTTAAGAGTCAGTTACCTGCCGGCTTTGTTCGAATGTAAATCACGTCACTCTGTGCTCCGAAATTCCTCCCTTCTTCTGCAGTGGTGAGAGAGATAGCCCGGACATAAATGGCATACTGGGTCCATGGTTTCAGGTTCATCAGTGTGACACTTGGTTCTAGATCATTTAAAGGCAGTTCCACATCTACCACGTTCCAGCTGTTGGCT
Organism: Lithobates pipiens; assembly: GCF_037356315.1. Classification (NCBI taxonomy): domain Eukaryota; kingdom Metazoa; phylum Chordata; class Amphibia; order Anura; family Ranidae; genus Lithobates; species Lithobates pipiens. The sequence continues at coordinate 1,043,778 of NW_027507884.1, read as the reverse complement.
CCACAGGCATCTTGGCCCAGGTGTTCCGTTATGTTCTGAAAGGGACTAAAACCAAAAAAAGCAGTGGATACGTTTTCTTGGGCATTGAATGCTACGAAATTGACGGGACTAGCTGTAATCCATTACACAGGAGATAAAATGCGACACCAATCTCAGGTTTACAGAGAATGGTCCAAAAAAGAGAAAATATCCAGCGAGCGGCACTTGTGTGGACAAAAATGCCTCATTAATGTCAGAGAATGGGCAGACTGATTCAAGATGATAGAAAGGAAACAATAACTCAAATAACCAATTGTTACAACCAAGGTATGCAGGATACCATCTCTGAACGCACACCACATGCAACCTTTAAGTAGAAGGGCTACAGCAGCAGAAGATCACACCGGGTTCCACTCCCGTCACCTAAATCCACGTACACCTGATCGGATTTTCCGACGAGAAATGTGTGATGACAGTCAGTCTCCATCGGACAATTGTTGTCAGATTTTCAAATGTCAAATGTTGGATGGCAGGTTTTAAAATTTTACGCGGCCAAATGTCTGTTGTCGGATTTTCCGAGCGTGTGTACACAAGTCCGTCGGACAAAAGTCCAAAGTACAAACACGCATGCTCGGAAGCAAGAACGAGCCGCAAGCAGTCGGGTCTTGTAAACTAGCGCTCGTAATGGAGAATTAACATTCGTGACATGCAAATTATGAAATCTCCAAATGCAGCGCACATTTTCTTCTTCTTTAACCACTTGCTTACTGGGCACAGACCAATTTTCAGCTTTCAGCAATGATGCACTTTGAATGACAAGTGCGCGGTCATACAACACTGTACCCAAATTAAATTTTTAGAATTTTTTTTCCCCAGAAATAGAGCTTTCTTTTGGTGTTTTTTTTTAATATTTTGTTATAAAATTTTGCAAATAGGTAATTTTTCTCCTTCATTGATATATGCTGGTGGGCACCGATGGGGGGGGGCGCACTGGTGGGCACCAATGGGGGGGGCGCACTGGTGGGCACCAATGGGGGGGGGGCGCACTGGTGGGCACCAATGGGGGGGGGGCGCACTGGTGGGCACCAATGGGGGGGGGGCGCACTGGTGGGCACCAATGGGGGGGGGGCGCACTGGTGGGCACCAATGGGGGGGGGGGCGCACTGGTGGGCACCAATGGGGGGGGGGCGCACTGGTGGGCACCAATGGGGGGGGGCGCACTGGTGGGCACCAATGGGGGGGGGCGCACTGGTGGGCACCAATGGGGGGGGGCGCACTGGTGGGCACCAATGGGGGGGGGCGCACTGGTGGGCACCAATGGGGGGGGGCGCACTGGTGGGCACCAATGGGGGGGGGGCGCACTGGTGGGCACCAATGGGGGGGGGGCGCACTGGTGGGCACCAATGGGGGGGCGCGCACTGGTGGGCACCAATGGGGGGGACTGGTAGGTTAAACTGAATGGCAGCACTGCTAGGTGGCACTGATGAGGCACTCATTGGCACCACTGGTGAGCATTGATAGGTGGCACTCATGGGCAATGGCAGATGGCACTTGCAGATGTGCCTCCTTCCTTTTCGGGACCGATGTCCCTGGAGCATAAGCCAGGGATCTGCTTTTTTTCTCCTCAAGCCGATTACCGAGCTTTTGTTTACACACGTTATCAGCTGCCATTGGCTAACAGCTGATCACGTGGTAAGGGGCCGGGATCGGTCCCTTGCTTGGATCGGTGATCACCCGAGTCTCGTGATCAGTGGGCATGCAGGGAGCGCAAAAAGGGGAGGACGTCCTATGACGGCCTCCCAGAAATTCAGGTCCGCTCTGTGGCCGTCATTCGGCTATAGCGCTGACCTCAAGTGATTAGTGGGATAATAATGAAGCTCCTTTGCTGGTGAAACTGATGGAGTTATTGCAAACTAATTTTCAAAGGCTTTTTTTTTTTGATATAAAGAATATTTTTTTTATTTTTTTGGCCAAGTTACCACAACACCATTATCCTGTAGTTTTTAAGATCAAAGATACAACTATGTTAGTGTCCCTTGTTAATTTTACATTGTATTTTCTTAAATGTAACTGCCTACTCCCAAACTGTCATTTGAAGTAAAAACACATAGCCAAGTATTATTCTACACAATTTTTTTTTATAGTGCATTAAAAAAAGAAAACAAATAAATTAGACATGCTATCTGTCAAAAGAACTTAACCAAAAAGTGCATTCTAAGCATCCAAAAATATACCAAATTAAATCATTATTCAACCAAAAACATAAAAATAAAAGCCTCATGCATGTGTCCTGCTTCTTAATATAGGGGGTCAGCAATGCCAAGAGTTGGTGAAAGCAGGGGTCCGTCATCCGTTGATAATTCCGAAAATCATCCGGATTATTTTCCTGGAGCTACCGTAGCAAAGGCATATGACATAATTGGTCACGATTAATAAAGCAACCAATTTTTGGTCCAAGAACACCTCCTCCTGTTCCTGGACTGGACTTGGGTCAAAGCAATAGCTCCAAGGCCAATAATAAACAACAGGTTATCTCCTCTGATTCCACAACATGTCTGGTTGACGAACGGCCTTTCATAAACGAACTAAAAATCACGAACTGAAAATCAGAAACCGAAAAATCAAACACCGAAAAATCAAACACCGAAAAAGCACGAACCAAAAAAGCACGAACCGAAAAAGCACGAACCAAAAAAGCACGAACCAAAAAAGCACGAACCAAAAAAGCACGAACCAAAAAAGCACGAACCAAAAAAGCACGAACCAAAAAAGCACGAACCAAAAAAGCACGAACCAAAAAAGCACGAACCAAAAAAGCACGAACCAAAAAAGCACGAACCAAAAAAGCACGAACCAAAAAAGCACGAACCAAAAAAGCACGAACCAAAAAAGCACGAACCAAAAAAGCACGAACCAAAAAAGCACGAACCAACACTCAAACTTCTACTAAAACTTCCCCATGGCTGCACAGGGGGGCAGGGTCACCGGTTTAAATCACCGGGTGGCCCCGCCCTCAGCTATATAAGAACTGCCACCCAGGAGAAGCATCATTTGACGGAAGCCTCCCATGGAGGCGGAACGGTTGCGGCCTGGGCAAGGGTTGTTGGGATGAGGCCCTTGTCCCCATCAACATGGGGACAAGGTGCTTTGGGGGCTACTCCAAAGCACCCTCCCCATGTTGAGGGCATGTGGCCTGGTACGGTTCAGGAGGGTGGGTGCTCTCTTGTCCCTCCTCTTTTCCTGCGGCCTGACAGGTTGCGCACTCAGACAAGGGTTTGGTATTGATTTTGGAGTGGCCCCTACACCATTGTTTTTTTTTTTTTGGCGCAAGGTTCCCCTTAAATTCCATACCCAACGGGTCTGGTTTGTATTTTGGGTGTAACCCCTATGCCATTTTTTTAATTTTTTTTTTGGTGCAGGGTTCTCCTTAAAGTTCCATATCAGACCTGAAGGTCCTGGTATGGATTTTAAGGAGATCCCCACACAATTTCATTTTGATTGGGGGTTCCCATAATATTCGTACCCGACACAAAGGGCCTGGTAATGGACTGGGGGGGGGAGGGGGGGGGTTGGGAAGAGACGGGACCCATGCTCTTTTTGAGTTTTATCTATATTGCTGAGACCTGACAATTCATTACAGCTGCGATCAGTTTTACATGAAAAAAATTTTTCTTTAGAAATGTCATTTTGTGCAGGGACGGGAAAAATGTGCCACTTTACAGGCATACAATAGACACCCCCCAGGCACGATATTTAAAGCAATATTTCATTTTTATTGTTTCACTTTAAGCATAAAAAAATAAAATAAAAATAAATCACTGCTCCCGAAAAAACGGGCATTTTAAAAAAAAAAATTGCATTGACACATGTCCCCTGGGGCAGGACTCGGGTCCCCAAACACATGCAAATAACTTGCATATAAGCCTTTAAAATTAGCACTTGATTTTTCATGTTTGTGTCTCAGACTTTAACAGGGTTTGTGTGTTCTTCCGAATTTTTTGCCTGTTCACCATGTTCTGGTGCGAACCAAACTGGGGGGCTCATCCATAATTATTATTATTATTATTAAACAAGTGTGATTTAATGCACTTCTGTCTTAGTCCGATTCATGGTTTCTGACACCAAGGCAAAGAAAGTCGGCTCTAAGTTAACATTTTTCAAGACTTACGATTCTTTGTAGTGAACAATGAAGCTTAGCAAGTCACGAGGTTCCGTCGTCCTGTAGCTTTCCCATTTTAGGAAGATGCGGTCGAATTCTGTTGCGTTGGCGACAAACTTCAGTGCATGAGTCTTGCCTAGGATTAAAACGATCTGGTTGATAATGGTTTTTAAGGAAATTCTTTAAAACAGCTGAAGACGATTAAATTCAAAGGTTGCGAAAGCTGGGGGTTTGTGCTCCACCTACAGGTTAAAGTGTTATCTAAACCCAAAATCCAAAATTGTAACATATTGCAGCTTACAAGTCTTTAGATGTGGTGGCTGCATTAGTTGTCTTTTTTTTCATTGCGTTTTAAAGCGGGAGTCCGCCGTTTTTTTTTTTTTTTTTTTTTTTAAAAGCCAGCAGCTACAAATACTGCAGCTGCTGACTTTTAAAATAATGACACTTACCCGCCCAGTGCGCCCGCGATGTCGGCACCCGAAGCCGATCTCACGATAGTCTCTCGGGTGCTGCCGCCGCCATCTTGGGTATGGGAATCAGGAAGTGGAGCCTTGCGGCTTAATTTCCCAGTTCCCTACTGCGCATGCGTGAGTCGCGCTGCGCAATAAGGATGGCCCCCGCTGTCTCTGGGATCCGTGTGTTTCCCAGCAGACAGCGGGGGACCTTCGGAAAGGGGCATAGCTTCTGCAGATATCTATGCCGGAAGTGGGTGCAGATACCTGTACTGTACAGGTACCTGCACCCCCCTCCCCCCATAAAAGGTGCCAATTGTGGCGCCGGAGGGGGGAAGGGTTCCAATGAGTGGAAGCTCCACTTTAGGGTGGAGCTCCGCTTTAATGGGCAACCATAAAATAGCATTTCTGCATAGAAACCAGCTTCCAGGTTTTTTTTGTCATAGCTTAATTGAACAACCTGATATTAGAAGCCAATGGACTGCACAGCTGCACCAGGTTTTGCACTTCGTTTTAGTAAATCAACCCCTGTATCCATGAAGGGAGTCATGGTTGCCATCCAGGCTGGACTACAAACATGTCTGCCATTGTTCATCTCCATTACATAGGGGGATGGAGAGATCAATTTACAGAAGGAAGAGAACATTGTGCCTTAGGGCAGTGGTGGCCTGTGCGTTGTGGACACATGGGCGCTGCCCCCTCCCATCCCTGCTGCTGCCTCCCTATCCATGAGTCCGGCCCCTTTTGGGACGCATGGACTCCTATGGCAGGGGCAGAAGGGGGTGTATTTTTTTTTAAGCACCCAATTAGAGCCAGAGGCTCCAATAGACTTCAAAAAAGGGTGGGCTCAGGGCGCCCTGATCCCACCCAATTGTGTGACGATAGCAAATGAATATTTGCTATTGTAACACCACATTGCCTCCCCACCAATCTGGAGGCAGGTCAGTGTGACCAGTTTCCTGATTGGTCAAAGCGCCAGGAGTCCCTATTGGATACTCAGCGCTTTGGCGGAAGTGGGACAGATTGGAGGACGCTGTAAAGATGAAATGCTGAAGAAGAGGACAACTTACCAAGGTAAGCGCCAGTACTCCTGCACGGAGTGTCCCGTGATCCATCTTCGGGGGGGGGGGGGGGGGGTGTTTGAGCAGGCCAGGGTGTCCCGCGATCCATCCATCGGGGGGGGGGGGTATGAACGGGGTGTCCCGGGAGGGACAGTGGCAGCATTTGATGGGCACAGTGGCTGCAATTGATTTTTTTTTTTAACCAAAAAATTTTGAGCACTAGCCTCCACTGCCTTAGGGGAAGGTCTTGCAGGTGGTTGACCATGGCTGTATAGTATGTGTTGGACAGTCACATCAGAATCCTGTATGACAGGGTGACAATGCGAGAGGTGCAGTTGAGACCCAAGGGACAGATTGTCACCTTTTAACAGGAAGTGCTCGAACAAAATCGCCTTCATCTCCAAGTACTATTTTAATAAAAAGCTGCAGATTTCAATTTCTGGCTTTAGAAAAATCACAATAAATTATTAAAGTGAAATTCCAGGCAAATGCTAACCAAGCCTAAGCCTACTCCCACCCCCATTCTAAGCCTATTTAATCTACCCTGTGAAAAGAAAGATCTGTATACTTGCCTATTCTGAGGGCGCTCCAGTCTGGTCACATGATCGGGTCCAAATGGTTTTCAGTGTATAGGAGGGACAGCCAACAACTAATGCCCCATAGTAAGCCTATGGGTGACGTTAGCACCCAGGTTCTGCAGCTGTTGTCTGCGATCGCTCTTGAATTAAGTCGGCCACTGGAGAGATCATGTGACTGGTCTGGATCACCCTCAGCCTAGGCAAGTAGATTTATTTTCTATATAGGGTAGTGAGAATCGGTTTAGAATGGGGGTGGGAGTAGGTTTAGGCTTAGTTAGTATTTGATTATACTACATTCTAAAGCTTCTATGAGACTGTACTGATTAGGTTTAAATAGACTTTAAAAGTCTATTATTTCAAAAGCAATATAAATCCTAAATAGATTCTGTACAAACATCATAAACCAGTAGTGACTTAGACGTTGGAGAAAGGAACCACAGTGCCAGTGTTGGAAGAAAAGGCATCCATAAACACCCAGAAGCCACACCTAGGGAGCCATGTTCTTTCAAGACAAAAAAAAATAAATGGTGGTACAAATGGTGGAGCCTTAATTCTTGTTTTTCCTTGAAGGAAACGTTTCCTTTAAGGACAACACTGGTTGTGGTTCAAAGCAAATTTTCACGAATAAAAGCACAAATCACCTGCTTTTAAACACATATTGCAGTAAAAGGAGGGTAGGATGGTGGGATATGACTCACAGGAAGCCCGATCTCCATTGGTGCGTGGATTGATATCTGCCTTGTTCTGTCTCCCTTTTGTTCCTGTTAGAGCCTCCGTATTATAAATTTCTGACAGGCAAAGCTTGGGGTTGAAAGCAAAGTACAGCTTCCCAACAGGGATGGAGAGGTGCTCGTGGTTGGGATCCCAGAGCTGCTGAAGATTCTGGTTGTCCAAAATATACAGAGTATAATTCCTGAGTGAGAAAGGGAACAACTGTGAAAGGCTGGAATTAAACAATGGAGATATTGGGTTCGATTTACTAAAACTGGAGTGTGCGAAATCTGGTGCAGCTCTGCATCGAAACCAATCAGCTTCCAGGGTTCGTTGTCAAAGTTTAAGGGAACAAGCTAAATTTAGAAGCCGACTGCTGGCAAGCACAGCTGGACCAGATCGAGTTTTCGAAAAATCAACCCTATTGACAAGATTGGGACGCCATTTTAGAAAACTGTATATCTGTTCCAAGTTCTCAGTCCACCTTACACAGCTATACATTCTGCACAGAGCTTAAGCTAACCTCCCGCCCCTTCTCCCCAAATTATTGACCCCTGCCCGTTATCTCCAAAATATCGACCCATGTATAGCCTGCAAGGTCTAATGTGTTTACAAGCGCTAGACACTTATTTACCATCTCCTATGGACCCGTCACAAAATCCAAGGTTTCTGTCTTCAGGTAAGGTGGTTCCTGCATGACCAGATGGGTTCTCCACTGACCCTACACCCCCAAACAATGCCTACTGGGGCTCTTTCCCAACTCTAACATATAAATGACTATGTTCTTATAGGAAACCCCATTTACTGCAAGGTAAGTAAGGTATAGCATGCAACTGGATGCAAGTCCTCCGTCCTACACTGCAATCTTGGATAGCAGATATCAATTGTACCCTTTCATAAAATAAAATTATGAAAGGGTATAAAAAGCCAATAGCAAAATTTAGGACTGCTAGTTGCAACATTCCAATACTTGCATAGAATAGTTTTCTTCAATTTATGAAACTGGGCCAAGGTTTCCTTGGAGATACCTCCTTTAATTATACCTAGCTGGTTCCATACATGGAATCTCTCACCTGCTATACATAGGCATCACCGCCTTTATGATGGTTTGTATTTCCTATTTCACTCATAGGTCATTCCAATGCTATTATTTATGCATTTGCATGATCACACCTTGCTGATTGATGCTACCTCCAAATATTGTATGTGCCGATCATCTTGTGGCCTTTAGTTGTTTTGGACCATTGTGTCTACATATCGTGTAAATTACGCCTAGTTCTTTTTTCACCCCTGTTATTTTGTACAATGGGTTTTTCCTCTGCACAACTTTCGTTTTTTTCACAATATATACTTGTTATACTAGTGAAAGGACTTATCTGCCAGAATAATGTCCTTTCGTTCAATCTTTCTTCAAAACTAATAGCAATCTCTGTTGGGTAATATAAAATGGCTTAAATAGGTCCGTTACATTTGCAAGGCATATACACTTCAAGTTTTTTGCCTCCACAACTAGAAAACTAAAGGACTTGGGAACACTACAAAAAAATAAAAATAAATTGTGAATTGGATTTCACAAAATTGAAAACAGAAAAAAGGGGAGTGATGCTTCAACTGAATAGGGACTGATGTTCATGTGTAACTAGGCATACTAGAAGTGGTTAGAGCAGCAAGGTCAAAGTTGCATGCTAACTGAAGGGTTGGAAAGCATGACCTGGGTTGAGAAAGCTGGTAGGTCTGCCAAAAGAAAAAAAAGAAAAAAAAAAGTCGGAGAAGATAATTTTTGTTTTTTCTTACCCATCTACCATGGAGTCGCCTCTGATGAGTTTTAAGTTTTTAAAAAATGAGAGCGAGACCAGAGCAAAGGAGTGCTTGATTTTCAAGAAGCCAGTTATTGTGTCAATTAGACCCAAACTTCTTTGAAGCTCTAAAGCTAGGTTATCTGTAATAAAATGATATGTTGAATATTAGAAATGTTAAATTATGCATGCACATACACACAAAATGTGAAACTGCTTTTGTCTGTGCTTTATTTGGCACGGTGCGAATAAACTAGAGCTTGTAGGCAAAAAAAATAAAAATTTTTAAAAAAGTCCAGGTGTACTCCAAGATATTAATGTGGTTATAAACCCTTACAGACCACTTTGGCCTACAGGTAAGCCTAGATTAAGGCTTACCTGTAGGTCCAAGAAATATCTCCTAAACCTACACGGTTTAGGAGATATTTGCTAAAAGTCACGCCATGCCCATGCATGTGCCGTAGACAGCGGCGCACAGGCGCACTGAGCATGCCACTGCTAACAGCGATATGCCGTTAGTGGCAGCTCCCGTGCGCATGTGCGGGAGTGACATCATCGTGGCTCCCGTCAATCACAGAGCCGGAGCCACAATACCCGGAAAGAAAATGGATGCTCCGCGGAAGAAGGGACAGCGGTGACTTCGCTGGCTCCTGTGTCAGGTAAGTGACACATAATGGGCTACTATTCGATGCATAGTAGCCCACTATGCTTTACCTTTGCAGGGAAACAAAGAGGAAGTAAACCCATTAGGGTTTACTTCCTCTTTAAAAAATCCAAAAAGACGACCAAAATGTACCAAAGAGACTTTGTATATGCCTCCAATATAGTTGGATAGTTAGTCTGGTAAAAAAAATAAAAATAAAAAAAGACACAAGTCCATCCAGTGCAACCAATAAAATGGGGAAAAAAAAATACAATCCTATACCCACAGTTGATCCAGAGGAAGGCAAAAAAAAGCTCAATAAAAATATAATCCATTAAATGGATTATACAGGTGCATCTCATAAAATTAGAATATCAAAAAGTTAATTTATTTCAGCGATTTCATTCAAAAAGTGATATTTTATATAGATGCGTTACACACAGAGCGATATATTTCAAGCACGTGCGTCTTAATTTTGATGATTATTTACGGCTTACAAAAAAGAAGCCAACAAGTGACACTTTAAGGACATCTACTTTGCAAGGTGGTCCAGTCATTTTACAAAGAACCCACGACATCTCTAAGGTTCGATCATTCATATAGTCATAAGGTCTACGTTTTGGTCATAAGCAGAGCATTCCTAGTAAAATTAGTTTGCCTTCTTTAGTTTAATCAACTTTGAAAGCATACAGTTAAAAAACGTGTACACATCCGGCAATCTCGCCCTTGGTACAACAAACAAAAAAGATCAGATTTTAGGATCAACATGATCTCCAAAACTGGTTTTGTTTTTGTCATTTCGGTTTTTATAGGTTTTTTTGACCATTTTCTTTGACCAACTTTCACATATAATACAGGACACTCACTTCCTCTGCGGATGTTGAAGATCAGGCTTCCTTCAATGTGCGTGCAGCCAGTCAGTTCTTTTGCCGTCTGAATGGAATCTATGGCTTTAATCCCTACTTTGCAAATCTTTGGACAGAGGCCTTCACATTTGTGGCACACAATGCTGCAAGAGAACCACACCGTTATTTATGGACACATTTGAAATTGAATGGGTTCTACTGTACTGTTATCTCTCTTTGTAACGTTGTACTTCTTTAAAGCTTAGTCCATCTAAAATAGTTTTTTTTTTTTTTCAGTTTTTTAATTATGAAGAATTAACCCAGCTAATCTTTTGATTTAGGAATGGTTCAATCCCTAACAACCAGTGCCATCTTTACGCTCTCCAACGTATTCTAGCAGCAGGAAAGGTAAAATGGATTGGTTGCTGGTAGAGAATTAGTGATTACTCTTCAGTTACAGATTTTATACATTAGGTCCCATAAGTTTCAGGTCCATTATAGCGTAAAGGGGTGCATGAATCCACACAACATAACAATGGTTCTGAACGCATTTATGCTTCTAAATTCTTTGTGAACAAGGCCAACATTTGACTCCAAGTTAAGAGTGGCTCTTAAAAGCAAGACAAGAAAATGCGTCTAATAAGACAGAGAAGAGTGTGTCCATTTTCCTTCCTTCTATCTAGATCATATACCAACCTGCTCTCATTCCTGGTGTATCCTGGTGGACACTCTGAAAGACAGCGATTCTCATAAATGACAAACTTGGAAGACTCCCGTGGGTTCTCGGAGACTTTCCGCAGACTGGCACAGTACTCTGATGTGATGCAACGCCAGCCCTCGTACTCGTATGTTTTGGCCGGACATGAAGGCAAGCACTGGTCTTTGAAGAAAAAATTTCGACACGCCACACAGGCCCGGCTGTCTCCAGTCTTACTACATCCTCCCAGACATTCACTGTGGCAACATTCCCCGGTACTGGTGCAGGCAATCTCATTGCCACAATTACACACTGAAATAGAAAAGACGAAAAGTTAGACAAGGTCCAAAGAACTCAAGAAGAGACATGTTTAGACATCAGGCAGAATTACAGGTCAACTGCACATCATCTGAAGTCAAATTAACTCGGGGGTAATAGCATACATGTTGAGTCGTCCTTTCTTTTTGGTACTTCTCTTGTGCCCCCACCAGTTCTATTATTGTGGCCACTGGCATGCACAACATCTAAAGTTTTCAAGTCATTCTACTGCTTTAGACATGCCAAACAAGGTATTCACTTCATGAAGGTTTGTGGTCCCAGAGACCTTTAAAAGATAGAAGATACACCTACATCCTCAGAACCCTTAAGATGCAAACTGGCTTTTGTTAAAGAATAAAAGCGACATCTAGGAAAAAAATGGAAAATACTTAAATAATATATGGTAAATAATAAAAGAGGCATTAGATGCAAATACCGAGATGTAGGCAGGTGCAGTTAGTCACTTTGCCACTTGGAAACTCTGTACCAGAATAGTGTCTGGTACAGCAGGTAGTGACAAAAGGCCCCTTTTTTGAGTAGAGCTCTCCCACAGTGATGCCAGGGGTGAGTCAGCACCCCATATATAAGCTAGTTAGGGAGGAAAACACACTCTGGGGGGCATAAGAACCACACACTCCACACCAGTGAGCATGCAATATACACACATGGGCACTGGTGGGACATGAGGCCAGGTGTAGTGGACCTGTATGCAGAAGGAGCTAGCTGTAATCATTCTGTCCCTTATGAAGGTTGGGGCTAGGTCAGATTGGAAAAGGCATTTAGGCTGGAGATGAAGCTTCCTCCCTGGAGGGTTTCTTGGAGAGGTGTATCCAGCTAGGGGGTGTCTTCAGAGAGCACAGCCCTGTGAGTACTTATGACCCTGGGAAAAAGGTGAGACTACAGGGAGATGGGTGTGAGGTGCTGCATGTGCTTTCACTTGAGACTACTGCGGACTGTCCATTTAATGCAATTGACCGAGTATGCCAAGCGACTCTGGATTGTATGTCCTTGTGATGGGACCATCTTGCCATTCCCTGAACACCACTATTAAAGCGCAGTGAAATTTATATTTTTTTTATATATATATATATATATATATATATATATATATATATATATATATATATATATATATATATATATATATATATATATATATATATATATATATATATATATATATTATATAGTGTTGACATTCTTTTGAAGGAGCCAAAAGGTCTATGGCCGGGGATGTCATGAAGAGGCCTACAGCAAGGGGCAAGCCAAAAGATGGCACAGGGGATCAAAACTAGCCACCTGCAAAGCCCCTCTTACAGATGATTAGCAGACCTCCTTTTACATTTTTGAAAAAGTCTGTCATCCAGACAAACGAAAAACGAAAATTTTGTCTGGAACTGATCTCTATTTTATTTTTATTTTTTGCCTAGAGTAGACTAAAGTCTTGCTTTTGTAGGTCATATTAGTAAATGGCCACATTTCCTTAGAGGCTTAATTTGACCGCAAATTCATACCACTGTTAAAGCATAGACCTTTAGCTAAGAGGACCTTTGATGTGGATGAAATATTGTATGTCTTGACAAGTACACACAATCATGGTATACTCAGGCATGGTACCGCAATACTGTACGTGTAGGTCTCAGTCAATGAATTAAATTTCGGTGTTTAAACATTGACACAAGTTGAGCAAACGAAGCAAGAGGAGCAGAAATGCTGTGTCGTAATAAGCAGATTCCTCCGTTTCTGAGAAAGTCACCCAGACAGCCAGGAGGCATAGAACCCAGAGCTGAAGCAGAATACTGTTCCTGAAAGACGAAACAGGTTGGCAAAAGATCAAGCATGGCACAAATTTTGTTCTCTGCCCCTGGGCAGTCATCGTTCCTTATGTGTTTGCAAGCAAAACATGACCAATAAATAAATGTATCCCAACATACAAGACTTTGGCTGCCTAACGTGCTGAAGGGATCCAAAATCTTTTGCCAGATGAACAAGTTTTGTTGTGGTTTCAAACTTGCTTTGTGGACGATTAGTAAAATGATGTATAAAATGTTGCAATACCACAGACCTGGAGACCTTTGTTTTACTTTATGACGTGCGGAACCCAAAAAAATAAATAAATAAATAAAAAAGGATTCTCCCTGGATGTCCCAACTGGCCAAGTTGAAAGAACCCCAAATTTGTTACGCCCAGCAGGGATGGGTTTGGACAGATTGGATTGTCCACACATGAGTATGCCCATAGCTGGTTGATACAGGTTACAGTTTAAACAATGTTCTTTGGGTCTACCAACAATTACATGGAGTGAAGGCCTGCCTAACCCAATACAAATCAAAGGGATTTTCAGATGAGCTCTTACATTTCAAAATTTCGGTAAATCTAATAAAGCTAGCCAAACACATTACAATCTGATTGTACCATTGCTTTTAGATTAAAAAAACATCTGCGTAGAGCAGGGTTTGTTAGCCAGGATTCCATGGAACCATAGGGTTCCTCCAGAGGTCGTTAGGGATTCCATGAGAAATTTCTGCTTCTGATACGTTCCCATTGACACCACTGAGCTTTTAAGCTATCGGTAAGGGGGTAATTATTCCCAACAACAAATGTAAGGAGCATTCTTCTAACTGACCATCACACCAATGTATCAGGAGTTGTAGATCTAATAATAATTTTAGTGGGAGTTCCCTGGGGCTATAAAGTTATTTCAATGGTTTCTCCATGTTGAAATGGTTGAGAAAGGCTGGTGTAGAGCATAAAGACCTACATGATTGTATAAAAAAAAAAAAAAAAAAATGAATGGATATTCAGATACTACACACTTGTTGGTAAATTCAAAGGCTATTGCACAACCAGGCTGTAGTGTTATTGTAAAAATCAGAACTTGCGTGTTTGGTTATTTTAAATGAATCTAGTCTGGGAACGCTCTGTTCTCTTATTTCACATCAACAAACACAGGCTCGAATTTTCACCATAGCTGTTAGGCAAGTAGATTGGATCTCTGCTAGCCAAGTGCCTGTAGTCAACAGCTTTTTTGTCTTAACAACTATAAAGCTGGCCATAGACGGTTCGAATCTCGGCTGGTTTAGCAGGGATCGGCCAAGATTCGAATCATGTATGGGCAGGCCGATTGTACTCAAGTTGATTGACAGATCAACTTGGGAACAGCATGTCGGATTTTTCATGCGATTATTGCAGCGGCTATAGAACATAATGATTTCATGGGAGGGATTCCCCCCATCAGCACCAATTGTACTGATGGGGAAATTGAGTGGTTAGTTGCAGGAAAAAGAAAATTGCAGTGTGTGTATATATATATATATATATATATATATATATATATATATATATATATATATATATATATATATATATATATATATATATATATATATATATACACACACACACACACACACATACATACATACATATATACACACACACAACCACTTTTTTTTTAAATGCTAATTCTATACATATTGCTGGTTTGTGGTTTCATTTGATTCCACAATAGAATTGTTCCTTGGTTAGTTTTGGTTGCGGTGTCAAATTGCCTTTACACAATCACAATGGTCTACTACCATGACGTCTTGGAGTTTACAGAGCAACTGCCATAATCCACAGTCTTTAGGTACAGAATAAGGAGATCGCATGCTGCCTTCTACTCTGAAGCCAGGCTTAATTTTGAATTCACCGTATTGCTAGGCTGAATCCTGAAGGTCACCCATAAGAATAATTCTCCCTTTCAACAAGCTTACGTGCCCAACACTCAAAAATTAAAGCAGGCTACAGGTTCTGGGGGCATTAGGCACTGGAAGGCAAGTCTGGCTGCGTATATTCAGAAAATTTAATAGCAGCACAGGTGACCTAAACTCATAATGCATACTTGACATGCAAAAGCATTCCTACATATTTTAATAGGTTTACTGGTGACCGTTCATAGTCTCTGCTGGACAGGCAAGTGTCCTTTTATTAAAGTCAGTAGCTACAAACAGGGGGAAGATCCTCCAAAACTCAGGGTCAATGCTTACAGGATAAAACTGAACTCTTAGCAGATAGAGAATAAAAAAAAAAAAAAAAAAAAAAAAAAACCCCACACATTGATGAAGCTTTTCCTCAATTTGAAAAAAACAGACCCCCAAATATTTGCTCTGAAGAGTAAACATGGGGCTGTTCATGGCAAAAGGTCTCATCTATAGTGATATTGCAAGGGCAAGAGAGTAGATTCTCACCCAACCCTCTGGTCTTCACAGCCTCCAATGGACATTTTGTTTGCATGGACTTCCAACTTGTTTTATCAATTTTTTTCTCCATAGTGTGCACAAGTGTATTGTTACATGCAGTGTCATCTTAAGAGCATTATAGGCCCCCGGGCAGTACAGTGCACTGGGGCCCTGTCTACACAATCACGCATGAGAATAAAAATGAAAATTAACAATAAGGCTATATTTATTGGTACTTCCAAAAAAAAAAAAAAAAACTGTTTAAACAAGGAGCTGGCAAAGGCAATTAAAACACACACACACACACACACACACACACATTACCCTAGGACCTGTGAAATAAGAAAAAAATAAATAAATAAATAAATAAAAAAGTGTCCCAGGATCAGAATAACCATACAAATCATAATCTGAGCACAATCTACTTTAGACCTACTAACAACTATAGATCTATATAGGGCATGTTTGACACAAATTGATTGGTTCGTTTACGTAGGCCCTCATAATTACATAGTTTTGATCTAAAACTGTATAAAAACAGTACAGTCAGATTGCAAAAATGTATGGAGCATCCTATCAAAGTAACAAACCAATAGTGGGGATTGGGATGGAGAAGTAGGCTGCTGTGATCAGGAAGTTGTTTGCAGGAGAAAAGAGCACTAATATTCAGGGATCCTGGAGGCTGGAATACTGGACAGAAGAAGAGAAACGTCAAGTATCAGGGTTTTTTTTTTGTAATTTACCCACTCTTGCAACTGCCACACTATTTGCCAGTAAAACTCCTCCTTTATTTCTTGATTCACCTACCGTTTCCTGTGATAGAAGCAGGCAAAATAACCAACCACGGCGGCGATGAGATGCAGCGGTAGGCTGGCTGCGCTGCTCTCCTCAGAGTGACTGACTCCACCCACCAGGAGCAGGGAGCTTGAGCACGCAGCCGTAACTCCTCTGTTTCTTGATTCACCTACCGTTTCCTGTGATAGAGGCAAGCAAAATATCCAACCGCGGTGGCGTTCAGAATTGTAGCACGCGGTAGGCTGGCTGCGCTGCTCTCCTCAGAGTGACTGACTTCACCCCCCGGGATCAGGGAGCTTGAGCACGCAGCCGCTGCCATGGACTACAACTCCCATAAGCAACAACGGTGGCCGTCTCACATAATGTCAACTGACAGTCAATAGCGAGTTGTGATTCAGCGGGGGGAAGTTTGGACAGCCGCGGCGCTGGCCATTGTTTTGGTTATACAGACAGTACTTAACCTGGGGGGGGGGGGCACATAAAAATTGGGGGGTCGTGGACCCCTCAGGCCCCACCCTGGCAATGCCATTGTGCACTGGCACAATGCGGCAGCGAACTTTGTGACATCTGAATGATCAGGGCTCAAAATTTCAAGTCCTGTGCTACTAGCCAGGCCTCAAGGGTTACTCGCCACCAGTTGCCCTAATCCCACCCCTAAAAACGTCCTCATAAATTATCTCATGTAGTGACACTTAAATGTTTTATGCAGAATTACATTATAAAAATAGATAACTTTATCTGTGTCCCCAATGCAGTTATGCGTCCCCAATGCATCCTACCTATGTAGGGGGAAGGGAGAGGAGAGCCACCGCCGCCTGGTTGATCAGAGTGCGGGGAACATAACAGCTTTAATTTCAACAGCCATGTGTTCCCCGCCACATGCCGCCATATACAGCCTCTCCCCCTTGTCCGGGCCCTTTGATAGACAGATCACCCATCCAATCCTGGGACGGGTGATCTGTCTATCAAAGTGCCCGGACAAGGGGGAGGGGGTGTATATGAGGGTGCATGGCAGAGAACACACAGCTATTGAAATTAAAGCCGTTATGTTCCTTGTGCTCAAATTAGCCAGGCGGCAGTGGCTCTCCTCTCCATTCCCTTATTCCAGGCTCCCAGCGGTGCTTTAAACCTCCGCCCCCAGGCAGCCCACACTCTGAGGGCTGTGAATGATGCTTGGCTGGGGTCGCTGGGCAGGTGGGGCCCTCCCAAGCAAGTGGCTCCCCCAGGCAACTGACCAGCATACCCAGATGATTAAGCCTATTGTCTGGGGGCATGGCATATGTTTCAAGTCCCAGGTACATAATATACTGTAGTAACATTGCGAAACATTACCCTAGACCAGGGTTTCTCAATCTGGGTTCTCTGGAACCCTAGGTTTCCTCCAGAGGTTGCTATGCGTTCCTTGAGCAATGGGCAATTTCTGCCTCTCAGATATTCCCACTGACACCATGGTACTTTAAAGCTATCTGTAAGGAGATACATCTTCCCAATGACCACCAATGTAGGGTGCCATTTTTTAGCCACCTATATAGAGCAATAAAGACCAATTTTACTGGATTCTGGAGCTGCTTGCTACCCTTTCTTCTGAATACTTGTTGCAGCGGATGGAGATCCTTCAAGCCTGTGCACCCAGCAGAAAGACTCCACTTCAGATTTGTCACAAATATTTGTTGAGAGTGCTGCTCTTGTGTGTCGTTTGTCTACATCACACTAATGTATGAGTTGTAGATATAGTCATTTTTAGCAGGGGTTCCCTGAGACTGAGAAGTTATTTTAAGGGTTCCTCCATGTTGAAAAAGGTTGAGAAAGGCTGCCCTAGGCCTTAAGACTTGACATTGAGCAGCTTTCGATGGTGGATGTACAAGCTTGGCTGATGAAGGTTACTAGGCCAACTTTAATCCAATACTCATGCTGTGTAGTTTATGACAGTAAACTCCGATCAATAATTCAGACTGCTTAAGGTCGTACTTACGTTCTAAGAATATAACATGGTGAATTGTAATTAGTGGAAGCTCAGACTAAGTCATGATCCATTGAGTAGGACATTCCACACGTCAGGAATGGGTTATTAAAGTGCAAGTCCAGACTTGCTTCCTTCGCTTTGGTGACAACATAGGATGGGGTCTACCCTTAAACATGACATTATTAAAAGTAAAATATCTTTTCACAGAAAGAACCCACGTCTCAAAATATATACGGTATGAACTAAATCTACGGTTACCACTTGGCTAGTCAAAGGAAGGACGTTCATGAGAAAAAGATAGACTGGAAAAAGGTTAATACCCTGTCTGGGTCTTGGCATTATGAAGGCTATGCTTGTTCATAGGATTTTGTTCTAATACAGGTTTGTTAGCTCAAAGAAGTAGGTTAGGATGGCTTTTTTTCTGGCACCCATTCAATATGGAAGAATGCCATGGCTTAACTACCCTAGAGCCACTGTTGCTCGGCCCTGAAGTTGAAGAAATTTGGTAACTACCTCCAGGTCTGGCTGGGAGTATCACCTAAGTTGTAGACCTTGAGGCGTATGCAGCGCCCTCACAATTCGGCTGGTAGGTATATCTAGTGCTAGCTCCATCTGTAGGCACAGAAACAGGAATTGTTTAATACAGTCTGTTTGGGGTTTCATAGGCTGGGACTTTGATTACTTCCCCCGGTATCTGGAAGAAGCTTCTGGAGCTTAGGGTGTGAGTTTTCAAAATTCATTGCCTTAATATTTAGTAGGGCCTAGCCAATACCTGGGGAGGTGTACCCAAATGGTGGTTGGGTTACCGTTACATAGGCTGGAACTCTGTAGAGTCTGTTCTTTTCCCTCACTGTGGGGATGGAGCTAGGAGCTTGAGCAAAAGGAGAAGAGGATGGCTTGCCTACTCTGCTGGAGATTGTATCTCTGGACTGATCATTACCAGGATCTGCGAGTAGAGCCAAACCTCACTGTGTGCAGTGCTCTGCAACTGTCAGAGGCTAGACCATCTCAGCCCAATTCCCCCAAAACCTCTCCAGCTGGGAAGGATACAATATTGCTGCTGCTCAGAGGTAGAAAAGTACTCTAATTTGTGCACCAAGCTTTTTGGAGCATCTCATACCCTACTGTCCTTATAAAAATAGTTAATGAGCAATAAACTTTGAAAAAAAAAAAAAAAAAAAAACACAACACCTCTGGACTTTTCATGGAGCCTGTGTGGATGAGATGCTGCTATGTGCATGGCTGATTGTACGGATTAGGTAAAGAATCTGTAGACAGAGGCTCTTGTGGGGGTAGCACTACACGTATAAAATAATGGAGCAACTGCAGTCATCTTTGATTAATAAAAAAACAAAAAAACAAAAAAACACCACAACATTCTCTTAGCCTTTGTACACACGATCGGAGATTCCGACGGAATGTGTCCGATCGGAGCGTTTTGTCGGATATTCCGACTGTGTGTGGTATGCATCGGACTGTTTCTGTCGGAATATCCGTCGGACCAAATATTCCAACTTGCCGGAAGTATTTTCCGACAAAATGCTCCGATCGGACATACTCCGATCATGTGTAGAGAATTCCAATCGGACAAAGTGCCACAAATGCTCAGATCAAATTCCTACATCAAAGCTATTGGCTACTAGCCTGAACGTAGTCCCGTCGTAACGAAATAACGTCATCACATTCTGAACGATTGGAATTTCCGACAACTTCGTCCGACCGTGTGTATGCAACAATTTCGGACAAAATCCGACGGATTTGGTTGTCGGAATCTCCGACCATGTGTACAAGGGCTTAGAAGACTAAGAATTGCTACAATGGGTTACTCTCCTCTGCACATTTTGTACGGTCTCAAAGCAAACTTGACCTGCACTTTAAATGGTTTTATGGCAACAGAGTTCAAGCACAGAGACTCTTCAGTGCCTGAAAGTTCTCGTTAGTCTTCAAATTGATCCTTTTTCCCTATGGACAGCCCTGAGATCCTGGACCACTTGTACATGGGGCTCAACTTCTATCCAAATTGAGAAAGCTCCTCTTGATACAAAGCCCTAGTCTGTCATTCAAATGAAGTAGTAGAACTTATGTGGGCAGTAGGAGTTCTGGTGCTTAAATGATGAAAGACAGGGGTAGAACACTTTGTTGTGGCTGCAAATGCATGTGTCTATCTTTGTGAACCAGTTGAGGTCACAGGAATCCTATGCCCAAGATGCGTGTGGAAGCTTGACTTCTGCCTGAAGTCAAGACTTGAGAAAGGAGCACTGGTTGCTCGAAACATGAAGCCATGCCCCTTTTGCCCTCCAGAAACATCTGACATCACTTTCGGTTCAGCCTGCATAGTTACATAATTAGTAAGGTTGAATAAAGACACCAGTCCATCCAGTTCAACCTGAGAGAGTGTCTACAATTGTCCCTATCCCTTGCACACTCACATCCATCCCTACCCCCAAGGAGCCCACAATCCAAGGTCCCCATTCATATACTAGGGCCAATTTTTGGACAGAAGCCAATTAACCTACCTGCATGTCTTTGGAGTGTGGGAGGAAACCGGAAATACCCGGAGGAAACCCATGCAAGCACAGGGAGAACATGCAAACTCCAGGCAGGTAGTGTCATGGTTGGGATTCGAACCAGTGACAGCACTCTGCTGAGATCCCTGGCTTCCTGGTTCTGAGCCCGCTTCCTGGTTCTGAGCCCGCTTCCTGGTTTCTTCCACCTGGCCAGCGGAGGTGAGGCTGTTTCCTGGAATGGCGTGATCTGCACTGGGATGCGCTTATGACAGGTGGCAAATTTTGCTACCTTTGAGTTATTAATTGTCTTTTTTTTTTATGATAAAACTCTTTATAGAGAGCTACACTCTTTGCTGAGAGCTTCAGTCTGTTCTGCGGTGCTGCTACAAGTGTATGAAGATCGTTAATCCATACGGACTATTCATCCTTACATAAATTTTTTGCAATTGTTCACGCTCCCACAGTTTTCTCCCTAGGGCCATTACTCAGCCACGCGGTCTTGCGTCATTTTTTCTTTTCCTGTTTTCACTTCAAATGTCAAGTACCAGATCACTGAACTTCTGGTATCAGAAGGGGAAAGGGTTTCATCTAAACACTGGCAAAAGTCAAATACAACTTCAGGCCAGGATCCAAGGAGCTCCACATGACCCCAATGGTGTAAAGATCAACACAAACTTGCGAGCCCTACACAGCTCAGCACATTTTCACCTTAGAAATGTTTTATGGCAGGTCAAGTTATCGTGCTAAAAGCATACACCTGCAGCCCAAAAAAAAAAGCATCATCCAAACAAACCCCCTTTGGTTTCGAAATATTTGTGATCATATACTCCATGAAGGAGCTGTCAGGGAACTCACCATGTGAATGTCCGTCCCCGTGTAGCAGCGGTTCACTTTCGTTCTAGGCACCATGCGCGGTGTCCCCGTCAGAGGAGTACGAGTTCCGGAACGAACGGACGCACGCACGCCAATCCGAACACGTGGACGCACTCGCGCCAACCGAACATATGTATGTACTCACGCACGCACAGCCACTTCCACCAATCCTGGCACATCTCACCCTATATAAACAGGACCCTGGCCTGATACCAGTGCTGGATCGCCTTCAGCTATTCCTGAGACAACTGATCGTTGTTTGTTCCTGTGACCTTGTTTCTGATCACCCGGCGCGTTCGCCTATTCTTTTGGATACTCCTTGTTTACCATTTCCTGGAATATTACTGACCTCGGCTTGGACTTACTACTTCGGCTTGCTTCCTGATTTTGTACCTCACTGCCAGCACGTTACCAGACCCTTGCTCGTCCTTGACTATGCACCTGCCTTTCGTTCCTGTACCTTGTTGCCAGCCAGTTGTCGACCTTGCTTGTTCCAGACGTGCAGTGTTACCTTTACACCTGCTTGGCTTCCGCTGTATTCCTCCGGTGATCGACCTACACCTCTTCCTCCGTGAGAACCCAGCATCTTCAGGCCTTCAACTCCAATCTGCAGGCACCTGCACCCTTTCACTGTCTTCACACTCCCTGTTCCCACCTCCAGGGGTGTGGAGACCGGAACCGTGCAAGAGGCCACCCTCAACAGTCTGACTCCGCTGTAAGGTACGTGACAGGAACCCTGGTGTCAGGTTAAACCCCATTCTCAAAATTTCAATCTGGGCAAAAGTTTTTCCTTTCGGAGGTCAGTTGGCCAAGAAATACCTGCAGAGTTCCAGGACTACCTATAGACCGGTTCTAGATCCCACCAAAACTAGCCAACTCACCAACTTCTAAAGATAGTTTTTTTTCTCACTATTATTTTTTGAAAAATGTAGTTAAAGAAACAGGTACGTAGTAAATATGGAATTATACTCCATCCATACACTGTGTCTGGTGAAAACCTTGGCTCTGTTCACCTGTGTTTGATATGTAAATGGAAACTAGACACGGACGCACTGGGAATGTATGCCAAGAGGTTTGTTATGTGTGTAGCCCAAAAGATTTTTTGACCGCTTAAAAAAAAAAAAAAAATTAATTGCATCACTTCATTCAGGCCTCCGCTCCAATTACACGGACCAAGTCAAAATATGAACATTCAACATTTTACCTTGGTTACCGTTTACCAGAGTCAGGAGGAGCTGCTCGCATGAAAGTCTCAGGTTTTTGGTAGGCCCAGCTACTTATTCTGGGAAGTCCCATTCAGAGCATGAGGTTGGGGGGAGGGTGACTGTGGTGCTGCTGGTTAGGAAATAGTTTCTGCAACTGATGTGGGCAACACCGATCTCCCCCATTTGATTAGGGACAGAGATGATGGCCGCCAACCGACCTGCATTGCCGGGGGGGGTTACACCAGTGAGCTCCAACCCATGCAGGGGGAGGCTTTTAAAGGACAGTGCTCTCCGCTTTCCACAGCAGGAGCAGGGAAAGCCCTTGGGCTTAAACCTCTCTGAATTCCAGGGACTCGCAGGCCCACCCTTTCTAGGAGGGTGCCGAGCCTATTCAGGTTACGGTGCTCTGGGAGGAAACCGTGGCCACGTGTCAATCCTGGCATCATGTTAGTGTTTGCCTAGGTTTGCCTATTTGTTACAGCTCTTTCACACAAGTGATCAGAGCTGTGGTTTTCCCCTGCCCTGGCTGTTCAGCTAAATTCTGACTTTACAGCCCAATAAGACTCTACACATGCTGTAACTGCGATGCCTTGCCTCTAGTCCCTTTTTTACTCACCATACCACATGTCAAACCCCCCCATTGAAATCAGAAGTGCTGCACTGCAGCGGTGAGCTAAAACACTTGGCTCGCAGTTGTGGCGCAGTTCCGCAATGTAAAATTGAGGCTCGGCAAGTGAAAGTGCTTACCACCGTAATACAATGGTGGTAACTGACACCATTGGGAACAAAGCCCTATCTTTGCATTGGCACTGTGCTTAGCAAAGCCCAATGCATATGCTATACACTGGTCCTTTTAATGCCAACTGCATAGAAGTTTAGGACATCGGTCATGCTCTTGTTTTAGGTAGGTACAAACCAGGAGTAGGTGCTCCTTAAACCATTCTTGAATGCATTAATCAAGGCCGCCCTCTTCCATTGCTCCGTGGTCCAGTTCTGGTGCCCACGTGCTCATTGTAGGCACTTTTGTCTGTGGACACGGGTCAGCGGCTATGTGACCCCATAAACAAACAAACACTGATGCTCTGTGTGTTCTGAGACCTCGGAACTGACATTAACTTTTTCAGAAATTTGAGCTCCAGTAGCTCCTCAGTCTTCTGTAGCTCATGCAGCCATCGATGGAATTCATTGTTCCATCACATTAAAATTTCTATGGCAGAGTATTTGTTTTATAAAAAAATGCAGCTCTAAAGCTGAACTCCGACCACACTGCACAGGTTAACCACTTGTTTTTGCCTAGCGGATTGGAGAGCTAAGATATACTCAACAAATCCTCTGATCCTCCCAGCGCCAAGAAAGGTCCCTGTGGCTCTTGCCCCCTGATGATATCCACTCGGATAAAACATGTCAGGCTGCCTATGAGACACAAACACGCTGAATGCCGTGGCTGTTTTGTTTTATCATGATCATTCTTATTGACTGTGCATGCAAGTTGCTACAACAAATCCTTTCACAAGCGAGACGGGCTTCACTATATGCTACTTTATTTCCATTTGGTGACGTTATCCCCTTGATTAGGTGAGAGATGCCCACTGATTGCTGGAAGTTTACTGCTTTGTTGCTGCCTCGGACAATTGAAGGGATGCAAGATTTGCAGTGTACTTTAACCATCTACTTACGGGTGATTGACGAGTTCAGGTGTGATCGATCCCTTGGGAAGTTATTAATCAATGCTCATCACTTGCCGATATCTGGTAAGCAGATTTGATTCTCATGTGGTGTGGGGTGCTTACCTATACACATTGAAAACTGGTGAAGGGATTGTCATCTTTTCCTCTTTTAATACTTCAAAGACTGTTGCCTTTTATTAGTGCCACATGTGGACTTTATTTTTTTAATATTTGCTCATCAACAAATAGTGCTGGCTGCTTTCCTCTTCCAATATTGGTACCTTTTTCAGTAGCGCAGATAACTACCTGTTTTTTATTGTTTTAAAATATAGAAGAGCGAAGGCTAAACCGTAATGTGAAAATCCTCATTAAAGAGAAAAATGCGGCCTTTAAAAAACATAAAAAAAAGGGGATGTGTCATCGTCAGCATTTCAACACTACAAGGAATGCAATAAGAAGTGTAAAAACACAATCAGGGCAGCTACAAAAGATTACAAGAGAAACATAGTGGGAGGAGAGGAAAAAAAATCCAAATAATTTTTTTTTTAGATACATAACATTTACAATTATTAAGGCAAGATCAGAGCACATTGCTTACAGATGACACAGAGAAGGCAACTGTACTAAAACACCTTTGTCTCATCGATTTTTACACATGAAAAGGAAGGGGTATACTGACTGCGACCATACCGTTAGCGAAAACATTAGAGGACGTACCCTTGTGGCTAACAGAGGTCAGAGTGGAGGAAAAACTAGATAAACTTAATACAAATAAATCACCAGGACCAGATGGCTTACACCCAAGAGTTCTTGGAAAACTCAGTCAGGTTATAGCCAGACCATTGTTCCTAATCCTTGCAGACAGCATAATGACAGGATATGTACCAGATGATTGGAGAAAAGCCAATGTGGTATCAATATTCAAAAAAGGAGCAGAGATAAATCCCTGAAAAACTACAGGCCAGTCAGCTTAACATTAATAGTGGGTAAATAATTGGAGGGGATGATGAAGGGACTATATCCAAAAATGTAATGAAGAAAAAAAGCATCATTAGTAGTAATCAGCATGGGTTACGAAAGGTCGTTCTAGCCAGACCAATCTGCTAACATTCTATGAGCTGCAATATAGACAGGGGAAGGCCTATGGATGTGGTGTATCTGGATTTTGCAAAAGCATTTGATACAGTTCCCCATAAATGCTTACATTTTAAAGCTGAGGTCATGGACCATACGATTTGTGCTTGCATAAAAAAAAAAAAAACTGGTTACAGGGGTGTGTCCAAAGTGTGATGATAAATAACGTGCACTCAGAATAGTCTGGAGTGGCAAGTGGGGCACCCAAAGGTTCTGTCTAGGCACCAACTCTATCCAATTGGTGGCAAAAATACAAAAGCAAAACTACTCACTGGTAGCTGCAACTACCAAGGCCGGCAGAATTTTAGCATGCATAATAAAAAGGAATATACTCCAGGTATATAAAAATGATAATCCTGCCACTATATAAAAAAGCTGGTTAGGCCACATCTGGAATACTCTTTCCAGTTCTGGTCACCCGTCCTCAAAAGGGGTGTGCCATTACTGGAAAGAGACCAAAGAAGGGCAGTGAAATGAAATAAGGGGCCTGGACGACCTCAAATTACGAGGAACGACTACGAGCACTAAATTTATTCTCGCTGGAGAAGAGACGCTTGAGAGGGGACATGATGGCGATTTACAAATACCTCAATGGTGATCCCAACATAGGGAATAAACTTTTCAGTGTAAGAGGACAGGGGGGACAAACAGTGAGATTGGAGGAGAAGCAGTTTAACCTTAAACTGCACAATGGGTTCTTCACTGTCAGGGCGATAAGCATGTGGAACTCTCTTCCACAATTGTTGTTGGCAGCGGGGAGCATGGATATTTTTAAAAGACTCTTGGATTTTCATCTTAATGAACAAAACATACAGGGATATGGGAAATTATAGACACTGACACAGGAGCTGGCGGACAGTCTGTGCCCCCGCCCCATTCTACTACTAACCAATTATAGTGGGAGGGCAGGAAAAGAACCCGCAGTCTGTGCCCCTGCCAGTGTTGCCAACCATCAGTATTTTTACTGGCAGCCAGAAAAAAAAGGAGCACTTTTCTCCTGCCAGGAAATGCCAGTGACAGGAAAGGGTTGCCAGTTAAAAATATGGCTGCGATGCCCATCCGAGTGCCCACTACAGAATGTTCAGGCGGCACCAGCGAGGGATGGGCCTGGTGGAGGCGGTGCCCCAGCGTGTCATGTGATGTCATGGTGCAAGGGAGCTGAGCAGAGCGGTCAGAACCTCCTGTGTTGGTGTGCGGGAGGGGGGCAAGTCAAGCCGTACTGTCAACTGGCATGGATAGAGCCTGCCACTGTGACTCAGGAGAGGACATGTCATGTTGGTAAGGTGCCATCATCATCTGTGCTCTGCTGTACACTGCTGTTAGTGTCACTGTGAGAGTCAAGTGTGTGCCCATTTTAATTTCTCGCCCTCCAAAATCCGGTCCCCACGCCATTTATTTACTGTATCAAAAATAAAAGAAATACTTCTTTGTCTTAAAAGTATGTTTTTTTGCCTAATCATACTTACCTAGGTGGATGCAGCATCAGACCAATGCTGCATCTGTCCCCTGCCATCTCTTCAATGATGCACTCATTAAAAAAATAATATAAATTATAAAAAAAAAAAAAATATATATATATATATATATATATATATATATATATATATATATATATATATATATATATATATATATATATATATATATATATATATATATATATATATATATATATATATATATATATATAATTTTTTTATATCAAAGCAAGAAAATAATTATATTTAAATTATTAAAATGTAATTTAAAATTTTAGTAGTATTGGTAGTATTTTATTATTATTAAAATAACAGTATAAATAATCATAAAATTAGATATATATAATCATATGCACAAACACAGTATGCCATTTTTTCGGAACCTCTGGAGAGCCCTCATCTACCACTGACAGAAGCCCCCCGCATACCCATGACACGCAGACACACGTGTAAGATAACCGGGTTCAGGTCGGGGAAGGGGTGGAAGGCCAGTTTAACTGGTAAATGAGAAGCGAATGTTTATCCTGCAGATGCTGCCAAATATTTACAGTAAACATAGAAGCCAGTATGTGGCACGCGTTCATATATTGTACCTGCTGCCTGGAGGGTACAAACAGCTCTTGTTACACTGAAGTTCCTGGTTGCAGTCGCCACGCTGTGCCCTTTAACCCCTCCCTACCGTGCTGAATTATGTAAGAGGCGGCACTGGAAAAACTGGATTACCATGAACTTATTTATAAAAAAAAAAAAAAAAAAAAAAAAAAAAAAGAAGAAGAAGTGGTGCAGGCCATGTAAGCCATGGTCATGCCTCAGGTACAATCTACCTAGGCTGTAGTTCATAAAAAGGGATATTTGCAAAAAAATAGGATGCCAATTAGGTTGCAACTTATTTAGAACAGGGGTGCTTTTTCTTTTCCCAATCCCCCCCAAGCAAAAAAAAAATTATATATATATATATATATATATATATATATATATATATATATATATATATATATATATATATAAGTGAATGGGGTTTAGTCATTATTAAATGAATAAGACGTTTTTTTTTACTTAAAAACTGGTTAGTGTTCTGTTAGCCAGGTAAACGTTTACGTGCTACAATATTTAAAAAAAAGTTATTTATTTATTTTTCCAAATGAAACAAATCTGTAAGGTTGATTGCTAGATTTAAAATGGCCCAACATTAAAACTGGGAACAGAGAACAAATAAATCTAGAAATATACTCCATAAAGATATTTGGGGCGCTGTAATGAAACTGTAGTGTTGATTATTATATTTGCCTCAATGTCAACTATTTAGTAGTACAAGCCTAGGTGTGCACACAGAGTGTGCCAGGCGTGCCTTGTCACACCCCAATAGCCCCGTGCTGCCTGGCTGCAGAGAATGGGACTGGGTGATCTCTGTCCTCAGCCCCTCTGTCACATTAGTGAGACATCAGGGTTCTGTTCAGGCCCCCGATAATAACCCCTATAGGGTTCCTAAAATTAAAATAAAACCATTGTAAAAATAATACAAAACTACTGACACCAACCTCTGCCCTACTGACATGATAAATTAGATACATACATGTGCATCTCATAAAATTTAGAATATCAAAAACTTAATTTGTTCCAGTAATTCAATTAAAAAAGGGACACTCTTATTTTTTATATATATATATATATATATATATATATATATATATATATATATATATATATATATATATATATATATATATATATATATATATATATATATATATATATATATATCACGCATTTTTCTTTTAATACTTATGATAATGGCTTACAGCTAGTGAAAAGCCCAAATTCAGCATCTCAGAAATTAGATTACATAAGACTAATAAAAAAATAAAAAGAAAGATTTTTAATATAGAAATGTTGGCTTAGTGAAAAGTAAGTCCCTGTACACTACAGTAAGCACTCAATACTTGGTCGGGGTTCCTTTAGCATTAATTACTGCATCAATGCAATGTGGCATGGAGGCGAGCAGCCTGTGGCACTGCTGAGGTGTTATGGAAGTCCAGGTTGCTTTCATAACGGCCTCTGCATTGTTGGGTCTGGTGTCTCATCTTGCCCTTGACAATACCCCACAGATTCTCTATGGGATTTAGGTCAGGCGAGTTTGCCGACTAATCAAGCACAGTGATACCATGATCATTAAATCAGGTATTGGGACTTTTGGCAGTGTCGGTAGGTATCAGGTCCTGCTGGAAAATGAAATCAGCATCTCAATAAAGCTGGTCAGCAGAGGGAAGCATGAAGTGCTCTAGAATTTCCTGGTAGAGGTCTGCTCTGACTTTGGACATTGGAAAAACACGGAGGACCAACAACAGCAGATGACATGGTACTGTACATTGTGCATTAGAAGCTACAGAAAGTCTTATAGGGCCCACCTCATCTGCTGACTGGGGGGCATTCTTGACCAGCAAGCCCCTTCCTTCCTAGCTTTACTGTTTCTGACCCATCCCTTTAATTTCCTGGTTTTCAAATCTTTCCATCATGGCTGCTCGGTATCACATGTGGGCTTGGGGGCCAGGGGGTTTGGGGGATTAGGAAATTGAAAAGGCAAAATTCATGCATTTTTAAAAACTTTAGCTTTAAAAGTTGAGATCACAGTATTGTTACATGTACGGAGATTTCCTTTTTTGCATAATATGATTTGAAGAAAAGCGAACGGTTCTTTCTCTACTTCTCTTTTACAGAAGACCAACAGCAAGGAACAACGTTATGATCAGACAGGGTCCATCACATCCACAATGGGGCAATACCTTCGAATTTCGAGAAACTATATAAAAAAAGGACGGTGATTGCCAAAGAGAATCATACCTTTTTAAGGGAATGCTTTGGGCAACAAGTCTATAAAATCAAACCTCTTACAAAAGCATTCAAGTGGACTGTTGTAATCTTGCACTGAAGAAATAATAATGCCAAAGATAGATCACCTGAGTAGATAACTAGCTTTATTACTAGCTTTTCATGTCAACCTACATGAAGAACGATTCTGTTTAAACATTGGCATTGGTTGCAAAAAAGATTTAATCTTTTTTGCCCTATACTTGTCCTCTAAGACAATAAAGTTGCGCAAAAGTCATCACGCACAAGATACATTTGCTAGTAGCTGTAGGGCAGCCTTTCTCAACCTTTTCAACACAGAGGAACCCTTGAAATAACTTTCCAGTCTCAAGGAACCCCTGCTAAAAATGACTAAGTCTACAACTCATGATACATAAGTGTGATGGTCAGTGGCAAGCATGCCCCTTACACTTGTGGTCACTGGGAAGAATTACCCCCTTATAGATAGCTAAAAAGATCAATGGTGTCACTGGAAACTTATCTGAGAGGCAGAAATTCTAATTTCTCAAGGAACCCCTAGCAACCTCTGGAGGAACCCTAGGGTTCCACTGAACCCTGGTTGAGAAACCCTGCTGTAGGGCGAAAGGAAGGCACAAATGTGGTGCACGCTCCCTGTATCCACATAAGGGTGGGGGTCTACGATAGGTCTACTGAATAGCCAGATGACCTTGTTTCAAGGGGCATGTACCAGTAGGAGGGGAAACTAAAAGGCCACAGGTCAAGAAGACAACCTAATTTCTATCACTCCTAGGGGTTGCTGCCAAAGGCAAAAAATACTACTTTCACTTTGCCCAGCAATTGATGGTTCTGGCTCTGCACTGATGGAAAGTGGGGCAATCTGTTGAGTACTACTATAAAAATAAAGTAGAAGCTCTACACCTTGATTACTAAATGTTTATTTCAGGCAAAAAATTGCTTGATGAAAGTTACTTATTTAGAAATGACTTTTTTTGGGGTTGGAGGCATTTAGTGTATTTTTATTTATTTTATGTTCGGTTTCCCAAAGAAAAAAAAAAAAAAGGGGGAATGAAATTAGATTAATAAGGGGCAGTTTATTAGCACAACAGGTCCAGGATAATTGGAAGGATTTTCTGTAATCCTCAGGAGCCCTTTAAAACCCATTGCACCAATAAAAAGACGAAACGTAATTTTACTTTCTCTGATTGACCCAAATACATTTTGCCATAGTCTCACAATTTTGGGAAACTCAAACACCCAATTGCATTTATCCCTAGTGGTGAGATTCCAAAATCTGTTACCTTTTTGGCAGTGTCGAGATGTCCAGCAGCGAGGCTCCTCCACACCATTGATAACAGTCTTCACACAGGAGGAGTCCAGGAGCCCAGGACAGACATCAGTGCATTCCTCTATAGGTTTGTTGCCAACGATGTAGTTTTCCACACTCTCAGACAACAGCGACCAGTCAATAGTGGAAATGTGGCAGAGCTCCTGATTACGTTCAATGCGGACATCCCCTCGCACTATGTTGGTGAGGCTAATAAGCCCCATTTCCCTCAGATGTGGCATTTCAAAAATCACCAGGGAGTAATGGAAGAAGAGGTCAGTGCCACGAATTATGGACAAATTGGGAAAAAGTTCTTGGAGGCTTTCCAAACCGTAGACACGGAAGAGGAGAAGGTACTCCGTGATCATGGTTAAACGGGGGAAGCTGAGGCCTCGGAAATCTTCAGGCTTGGTACTGAACATGAGCAGTATCTGTAGACTGCCTTGGATAATTGTACAGTTTTCCAACTTACGAAGCTGAGACACATCGTTTCGGATGTCCATGCTGCCGCAAACTAGGGAAGAATAAAAAAAGAACAACAATTAGGCCGACTAAAACCTAATAAAAGTTGTTACATTTAAAAAGTAAATATATGTTGTTATTTTTATGCAGGAATTGAACCAATTCAATACACTATCCTTGGCACATGGGAAGACCGCAGCCTTCTATAAGATCAACACACCTCATCTCCCAAACTCTGTGTAGCCCAAGAAATCTGCTACTCCCTTCCAATGATCCTCTCCAGAACCACCATTCTTTGCTGCTGGAAGACTCTGTTCCTTCCTCTAACTTCTCAAAGATAACATATGGTAATCAATCTGACACATGAACAAGTTCTCTCGAGAAATCTATACATCAAATATGAATAGCTTCTTGTAAACTCTTTTCTAAAAATTCTCTTTCCAATTTTCAAAAAGACAATAGTCTAAGCCAGGGTTTCATGGAACCCAAGGGTTCCTCCAGAGCAGCCTTTTTCAAACAGGAGATGCCTTTAGGTGTGCCTTGCCATAATGCCTATAATTCTTCAAAAATTGTATACGAGACAGTGGGTGGATCAAGCCTGCCATTTAGTTACATAAAGCCACAGGATTTCGTTGTGCACAATTACAACCTTCTAGCCCCCAGCGCCTTAGCAACCAATTAAGTAATTGGCTGATAAGGACGCTGGGTGCCTACACTGCACTGCCCTCCCCCTCTCTTTCAGCACTGGGGTCGCTTGAGGGAGGGAAACCAAGGGAGAAGAGAAACATTGGAACACTAGTCAGTATCAGTGTGCAAAGGTGTATTTCCTTTGGATGAATAAATCATCTCTATTGTTGGGGTTCCTACATTATGTAAAACTATTAGTTTAGTTTTTTTTCACATTTTTGAATGGGGTGCCCCAAGATTTTGCAGAATTTTAAAGAGAATGCCTTGATTGAAAAAAAAAAAAAAAAAAAAGGGGGATTGACAAACATTGCTCCAGAAGGTTTCCAGGGGTTCCTTGAGCAATAAGCAATTTCTACCCCTCAGTAAAGTTTCCACTGACACCATTGAGCTTTTTTTTAAGGGAGTCATTCTTCCCAATGACCATCACACCAATGTGTCATGACTTGTAAAGAGTGTTTTTTTTAGCAGAAGTTCCCTTAGCCTTTGTACACCATGGTCGGAGATTCCGACGGAATGTGTCCGATCGGACCATTTTGTCGGATATTCCGACTGTGTGTGGTCTCCATCGGACTGTTTCCGTTGGAGTATCCGACGGACCAAGTTTTCCAACTTGTTGGTAAAATTTTTAGACAAAATGCTCCGATCGGACATACTCCGATCATGTGTAGAGAATTCCGATCGAACAAAGTGCCACGCATGCTCAGATCAAAATTCCTACACCAAAGCTATTGGCTACTAGCCTGATGGTAGTCCTGTTGTAAAGAAATAACGTCATCACGTTCTGAACGATCGAATTTTCCGACAACTTTGTCCGACCATGTGTATGCAACAGTTTCGGACAAGATCCGACGGACAAGATCCGACGGATTTGGTTGTCCGAATGTCCGACCGTGTGTACAAGGGCTTAGACTGGAAAATGATTTCATGGATTCCTCTTTCCTGAAAAGGTTGGTCTAAGCATTCAAGCACACATTTTTATGTACAAATCATGTGCAATGGAAGCAGGAATTATTGGTTACAGATATTTATGTGCTGACAAATTACCCAGCACTTTCATTTACAATACATTCACATC
Organism: Lithobates pipiens; assembly: GCF_037356315.1. Taxonomy (NCBI): domain Eukaryota; kingdom Metazoa; phylum Chordata; class Amphibia; order Anura; family Ranidae; genus Lithobates; species Lithobates pipiens. The sequence continues at coordinate 1,010,323 of NW_027507884.1, read as the reverse complement.
AGTCCCTCCCGCCAAGGATCTTACAATGTAAGGTCCTTAAATCACATTCATATATAACTAAGACCAATTTAGACAGAAGTCAATTAACCTACAAGCAGGTTTTTGGGGTTTGGGAAGCGTACTCAAAAAGAAATTCATGCAAGCACATGGCAACCGCCTTGCTTGTTGTACCGTAGTTGGGATTCAAACCACTTACCTTAGTGCCTGGCAGGGATCTGGTTGGATGCACCCACCCCACTGTACGGACCACATGTGATAAACTCTCTGCCATGGAGGGCACATACATTACTTGGAGCATTTCCAAGTGCTGCTCTTTCACTTGGCTGCTCAACCTCTGCTGCTCCAAACCATCAGCTGCCGAAAAGGGAAGCGGTGCTCTTAAATATTTGGTTATTGCAAGAGTTATTTAAATAGCTGCCAGGATGTGGAAGAAGAGAATAGATGTGGCAACAGGAGGGCCTACGGGCCATTTGAAGTAGAGATTCTTAACATTCTTATGATACAGACCCCCAATAGAAGGCCCAACTTGTCCCCTTCATTTGGTTCCCATGGTATAGATTACTACTGGTAAAAAAATAAAAATATGAAGGGGCACCCCAGTGATATGTTAAAACATTGCAAACATGTTAATACCGGCATACTGCAACATGCTCTAAAATACAATGCCTATGGAATTATTTGTTTTTAATGCTCTCCTTTAAGCTGAAAGCCCGGCTGTTCAAGTAGGAGATCATTTCTTGTTGAATGACAGGACCACCATTCTCTTCTGCTGCCAAAGTTAAGCCGGACATAGACGTTTTCGAACTGCAGGAAAGAAAATGGTTTGATTCCCCTATCGACACAGTGAGTGATGATGGAGTATTGTGTCCCTGCTGAACCAGCTGAGATGTGAACCATGTTTGGGCAGGCTGATTGTACCCAAGTTGAGCGATGAACTTGGGTACAACCAGCTTGTCAGATTTTTCACGCGATTATTGCCAGCAGCTATTTTCCCGGCAAGGATGGCTTATACCAACGGAAGAACACAAAAGATCCGCGGGAGGGATTCCCTCATCAATACCGACTGTGGTTGCAAGAAAGAAGATCAAAAACGTATGACCGGATTTAAGCCAAAATCAAAGCAGGGACCACAGAGCAGGGACCACAGAGCTTGAAAGTGCAATTGAGACACTTTAACCTACATGAATAGTTTCTATGAACCCTTTATCCCACCACAACATAATGCATGTAGACAATCTTCTGTTAACCACCGAGCTTACAATGCATTAAGAACGTCTGGGACCCAAGTTCCAAGTCAAAGATTTCAGTAAGCGTACACAGTGCTCAGTCAAGCAAAAAATAATAAGAATTGCATGAAGTCTGTGCCCAGAGGATCTCTGATCTGGTGTTGGGTAGTTGCAGCATGGTCGGCAGTAAACAGAGTCCTGATTCGCAAAGAACAATGTATTCAAACAGCAGGTTAATACCACACACCAGCCTGGCGGGGAAGCTCACCCGTCCGGTGCCACTTACAATTATGCAAATATTTGACACCAGTCTGAAGACCCAGGGGTGCCGACAGCATCTGCCAAGAGGCGCAAAGTGCAGCCTGGCCGGTCCACACCCAAACAGGAAACTTCCAAAAAAGGTAGACTTGGTCCCTGCTCTTGCTCTACTCCACCGGAACTTCTCCCTATAGCTGGCACTGTCCCTGTCAGGCAGGGACCATGTCCCCATCGCATAAAGAGCACCAAACCAAGGGGTTAGAGTATTAGTAGACTCTGCTTGACCTAAGATGCCCTCCAGAGTCACATGGGGTGGGTGCATCCAAGGAAATCAGAGAAACACAGCATTGCCACAGCTTGAGTGCAACCTGTAGTGGAGACTGCACCTGCCTATGTGTGAAAACTCTAAACCTATTTAAGAAAAGAGAACGAGGCTCTCCCATTAGACAAAAAGAAGGCAGAAGTTTGGTCCCCAAAACTATGAAAGTCATGCCTTGGCTAATTTTATATGGACACACAGAGGAGGGCATGTTGGCCCAAAAAAAAAAAAAAAAAAAAAAAAAAAAAAAGCAGGAACCTCATCATAAACCAATTAAAAAGAGGCAACAGTTGACAGGTTTGTTTGGTTAGTCTTGAATATGACCATGCCCTACATGTTCCGGACACAAATAATAGTTTCAAATCCTTGTTAAAAAAACAAAAACAAAAAAAAAATAAAATAAAAAAAAATAAAATAAAATTAAAAAAAACACACCCCACGCACACAGCACAAGATGTCCTAGCCACTTGTAGTGACTATAAACTTGGATTACAACACAATTCAGAAGATTTGGACACAAAACTGTTTATACAATAAACCAAGTTGTGTATCAATTGTTGACATCAAAAATGAGCTGCTAAGGTTGTTTTAGTCGTTTCGTCATTCCCCACTTAAAAATAAACAAACTCCCACTACACACCACTTTTGGTGCGTTAACTCCCTGTCCACATCCCCAACTTGGAAGACAATATAAATATACACATAGAATGCTACAAAGCATTATCAGTCGAAAAACTGTGCTCATATGAAGCCCATGAACTATGTTAGAATAAAATATACACTTTATTACGAGGCCCCATTCACATCTCAGCATTTTGTAGCTAGAGAGAAAAAATTAACAGCAAATATTCTCTATGGAGTTGGTTCACATCTCCACTCCAAGTCGCCTAAAGCCAAAAGGCCTGAAGCTCAAAAAAAAAAAAAAAAAAAAAAAAACGTTTTGGAGCTTTTTTTTTGGAGCTCAAATTGGGCAGATTTGCACTTCTTTTTTTGGAGTGGTCCCCCACCATAGAAATTAAATGGAAACTCGGCCATTTGCACCATTTTGTGGCAAGATTTTGGCCATTTTTCTGCTCAAATGCAAAAGGATATAAAAAAATAAATAGGTATATTACTGTATATCAATAAATAAATGTAAAATACAGTATTTATAATGATTTTTAGTTGTGTATGTAATACATAAATACCCAAAACAATAAAAGTTAGGTTGAAAAAAAAAAAAAATAATAAAAAAAGAATAGATACCAGTCCAGCAACCTGTGGTGTGGGAGTGCGCTTATGTCAATGGCAAATAGTGTATCCCTGTATGTTGTAATCATTAAGGTGCCCATCTAATACAGTTACATAGTTGGTAAGTAAAAGTTGGAAGGAAGGAAGGATAGAAGGAGAGAAGGATAGAAGGAGAGAAGGAGAGAAGGAGAGAAGGAGAGAAGGAGAGAAGGAGAGAAGGAGAGAAGGAGAGAAGGAGAGAAGGAGAGAAGGAGAGAAGGAGAGAAGGAGAGAAGGAGAGAAAGGGAAGGAGAGAAAGGGAAGGAGAGAAAGGGAAGGAGAGAAAGTAAGGGAGAGCCTACTGTAGGTGCAACTAAACCACAAAAAATAATAAAGAAGTTACATTCCCAGCATGCAGGGAATACCAACTGTCCTCAACCAAATTGTCAAACTATCAAATAACTGGTGTCATAAATTATCACATGTGCAGAACGATGGCAGTTGCAGATCTAACACAAGCCAAGATGGCAGCTTCCTTGGCTGAAAAGGACAGGAGGGTTTAGTTCTGTTTTAAAATTAGGCCAGTGAAGGAATATATTCTTTACACTGGGTACTAGTAGTTGGGTTATTGCTTTCACATTGCTTGTCATCGCTGTACCATCCATTTGTTTTAATCTTTCAAGGTTTCCACTGATCTTTTTATAATAAGCCTCGCTGCTGAAAATGTGGAAGCCTTGAATTGTGAAGTAGTGAAGTGAATTGTGAAGTAGTAGTAGTAGTAATAATAGTAGTGACCTCTAGCATATAATGTGCCTCCAAGTCTATGACATGCTTGATGAAGGGGTCCTGTGTGGCCCCAAAATGTTTAAAATTATCACTTTCACCACCTTACCCCCAGGCCCCATGAACATCCCTTGTGATAGCATGGGCCGAGACAGGTCTTTTTTTTATTTATTTATTTTTTTATTTATTTTTTAGACCCAAATCACTCTCCTCTGGCCTCCAAAAGAATCTGATCAAGCCAAGATCAGTTTTGATCAGATGCTGTAGAAGCTGGTAATGGCTTTCGAGCAACAAGACAAAACAGGAAGTGATGAAATCCTCATCACGTCCGGTTTCTTTCATCACAGAAGGGAGGCGGGTACAGATAACTTCCTCCCCTTCCTTTGCTTCACCAATGTGAGTGGCAATTGCTTGGGAGAGGCCAGTAAAGGTGGCAGTTGGGGGCCTTCTACACCTCGAAACTTGACTGTGAGGTTGTAGTACCACTCGGATCTCTTCTAAAGAAAAGCTCATCCCTTGCTGAAAATGTTGGTAGGGTACCGGGATGATAGCAGTATTCATCATCCCGGTACAGCCAGTTCAACATGAGGACATACAGTGCCTTGAAAAAGTATTCATGCCCCTTGAAATTTTACACATTGTCATATTACTACAACCAAAAACGTAAATGTATTTTATTGGGATTTTATGTGATAGACCAAAACAAAGTGATACTTACTTGTAAAGTGGAAGGAAAATTATAAAATGGTTTTCAATTTTTTTTTTACAAATAAATACCTGAAAAGTGTGGCGCGCATTTGTATTCAGCCCCCTTTGTCTGATACCTTTAACTAAAATCTAGTGGAACCAATTGCCTTCAGAAGTCACCTAATTTGTAAATAGAATCTTAATATAAAAATACAGCTGTTCTGTGAAGCCCTCAGAGGTTTGTTAGAGAACCTTAGTGAACAAACAGCATCACAAAGGCCAAGAACACACCAGACAGGTCAGGGATAAAGTTGTGGAGAAGTTTAAAGCAGGGTTAGGTTGTAAAAAAATATTCCAAGCTTTGAACATCTCACAGAGCTCTGTTCAATCCATCGACCGAAAATGTAAAGAGTATGGCACAACTGCAAACCTACCAAGACATGGCCGTCCACCTAAACTGACAGGCCGTGCAAGGAGAGCATTCATCAGAGAAGCAGCCAAGAGGCCCATGGTAACTCTGGAGGAGCTGCAGAGATCCACAGCTCAGGGGGGAGAATCTGTCCACAGGAAAACTATTAGTCGTGCTCTCCACAAATCTGGCCTTTATGGAAGAGTGTCAAGAAGAAAGACATAAGAACTCCCATTTGCAGTTTGCGAGAAGCCAGGGACAAAAGCAAACATATGGAAGAAGGTGCTCTGGTCAGATGACACCAAAATTTTACTTTTTGGCCTAAAAGCAAAATGCAACGTGTGGTGGAAAACTAACACTGCACATTAGCCTGAACACAACAGCCACACTGTGAAACATAGTGGTGGCAGCATGTTATGGGGATGCTTTTCTTCAGCAGGGACAGAGTTGATGGGAAGATGAATGGAGCCAAATACAGGGAGATCTTAGAAGAAAACTCGTTAGAGTCTGCAAAAGACTTGAAACTGGGGTGGAGGTTCACCTTCCAGCAGGACAACAACCCTAAACTGGCAGCCAGAGCTACAATGGGATGGTTTAGATCAAAGCATATTCACATGTCCGAATGGCCCAGTCAAAGTCCAGACCTAAACTCAATTGAGAATCTGAAGCAAGACTTGAAAATCGCTGTTCAGTCGCTCTCCAGCCAATCTGACAGAGCTTAAAGTGGAGTTCCACTCATTTGTAAGTTTATTAAAAGCCAGCAGCTACAAAAAGTGTAGCTGCTGACTTTTAATAAGCAGACACTCACCTGTCCCGCGGTATAACGAGATGACCACCCGAAGCCTCGCTCCTTTCCCCCCTCTTTGCAGCACCGCCATTGCAAGTGCGGACACCTACCTGTGACAGCTGGCATCTTCACAGCTGGGTGCGCACTGCGCGAGTCCCTCTGTGCTCTCCTAGTGGTCAGGCAATCTGGGACCTGTGACGTGTCCCAGAAGATTGCAGGGAGGGGCCACCTAAGGGGAGAGGAGTCGCCACCTAGGCGGCAAGACGACGGAAGTGGGACAGGAAGTTCCTTTTGGGTGGAACTCCGCTTTAAGCTATTTTGCAAAGAAGAATGGGCAAAAACGTCACTCTAGATGTGCAAAGCTGGTAGAGACATCCACAAAAAGACTTGGAGCTGTAATTGCAGAGAAAGGGGGGTTCTACAAAATATTGACTCAGGGGGGCCGAATACAAATGTACCCCACACTTTTCACATTGGTAAAAAAATGTGAAAATCATTTATCGTTTTCCTTCCACTTCACAATTATGTGCCACTTTGTGTTGATCTATCAAATAAAATCCCAATAAAAATACAAGTTTTTGGTTGTAACATGACAAAAAAATAAAATAAATAATATTTAGAAAATTTCAAGGTGTATGAATACTTTTTGAAGGCACTGTATGGTTATGTCCTAACTGGTTAAAGCGGTTAATAAATGTTTGGACATCTTAAAGATCCAGGATGTGCTGGCAATATATGCTTTGGCTCCAGTCTAAAACGATCACCTGAAGCTTCTACTTCTGGGTAATCCAGTCTTAAGACCCGCCTCTTGCCCCCATCGGCCGGGAGGAGAAGCCGGAAGACAATAGCGAATACTGGTTTGCTAATGTCACAAGTGGGTGGGTTTGGGACTGGTTTTTAAGCTAATTTTTCCGAGCCTCAGGCAACAATTATGTGCTAAAACCACATGAGTCCAGAGCCCCACATGATGATTGGAGGGGGCGGGGCCCTTATGGACCAGCCACCACTGCACTTGAAGCCCCTTATATCTACCAAGTCGACCACCACTATCCTCATTTATAAAGGTGAACAGTGTCAAATGTCAAAATATTGGATAACATCTTTTTGTCCAATATAGCCAGGCCATATTCCTAATGCAATTGTAGTTCTTAATACTTGTGGAAGGCGAGGGCTGGATTTTGGAATCATCTAGGTACGGACGATGGATTAAGACATACAGTATAGCCAAATCCAATTTTGGGCTCTATATCGCTTTACATGAGCCTATTAGCCATTATTATACATTACACCAAAAGGTCTCCAAAAACTTTCTAAACAACCAACCAGGTTGTCCTTCAAACTTGGGGGGGGGGGGGGGGGCAGACTGTATCCAGCAGGAGTATAAAATATCCCAGTTTCTATGAGAGTAGACAGTGCAAGGAATAGTACCCAATTAATGGTGCCAGGGGGAAGGCATAGTGCCCCATCGTTGGTACGAGTGGGAGAAATCGTGCCCATCATTGGTGGCAGGGACTATGCCGCACTGTTGTGGACAGTGATGAGAATAATGCCCCAAGGGCCGGAATATAATCAAACAAGGGACCGCATCCGGCCTTCGGGCACTAGTTTGGAGACCACTGTACTAGCCCATTAACAGAAGACTATAGACCAGACTCATCCACTTTACCAACTGTTCAGTGTCTGCTACTCCTCTCTATCATCCCTCCACAGAATTAAATTCAAAATACTAACAATTAACAAAGCCATCCACAACTTGACCCCCAGCTACATCACTAGCCTAGTCTCAAAATACCAAACAAATCATTCTCTTCATTCCTCCTACTGCTCTCGAGCGCCCTTGTCACCTCCTACCATGCTCACCCCTCCAGGCTTTCTCCTGAGCTTCTCCCATCCTCTGGAATGCCCTACCCCAATCAGTCCGACTATCTCCTAGTCTGCCTGCTTCAGACTGTGCCTGAAAAAAAAAAAAAAAAAAAAAAAAAAAAAACACACATATCCTGCTTCCACCTTACAACTGTAATTTATTTTTAGCTCATCCCCCCCAGTTATTACCTTTTGTATCACTTGACCCTCCCTTTTAGATTGTAAGCTCTAACGAGCAGGGCCTTCTATTTCAGTACAGGAGAAATTGTATTGTAACGGTACCGTTTGCCCTCATATTGTAAAGCGCCCACAAACTGTTGGCATTATATAAATACTGTATCATAAGAAAGAATAAAATAATAATTCCTTACCCATAGTTAATTGACCTTTATGTAATTGCTATAAACATCAAAGCCTCACAGCAGCCATTTTGTTCTCCCATTGATAAAATCAGAGAAAAGTGCAGCACACACAAAAAAATATAATAATAATAAAATCAAAAGTTCCATAAAAGATAAGTAAAAAGTGTATAAATCCAATGAGACGAACCACAAGTGCCAAACAACGACAACACCTTTTAGAGTGGACCCCTGAACTAACAGGACGTCAAGAGCGCGTGTCCCTTTAAGGGTAAAGTAATGCAGGAAAGCAAATCCAGAGCTCCGAACAAACCCCCCAGTCACATAGGAAAAAAAAAAATAAGAAGATCTAAGTGCTCTCCATAAAAACATATATGGCTTTATTAAATTAGCGAGTTTCTACTGACATAAAGTCGATCATTACAGGCATATGGGAATAGGATGGTATACTGTGTATCCACCGTCTAGCAGGATGGCAGTGGGTGATGTCATGCGAGCACAACTCCTCCCCCCCATACTTCATAGGGGGTGGGTCAACTCAATATTGAACCCTACGAACTAAGACTGGGATGCCATTAAACTTCATGTGCTTGTAAAGACAGGTGATCCAATACTTTTGACAATATAGTTTATCTCTACATGATATAATATATGTAGCCAGGATCTGGCTATTGTTGCCTGCAAAACCAGGGTCAGTATGCAGTGCTGTTAATGTGGAGATGTATCCCTCTGATGACAGAGCCTAGAGTAGAGCAAAGCATTGTGGGGTGCGTAGAATGCTGGGTGCGTAGAATGCTGGGGTTTCTGTTCCAGCAGGACTGGCCTGAACTACAACCACCAGATTGCTGCAAGAGAAGAACAGACTGCTGGGAGAGGATATAAAGGGGCTGGCCTAGGCCTAGATCGCTCATTTGTGAGATCCACCTAGATCTGTCAGCAGGAGCTCTGTGCCAGTGTGAGCTGCGGCCGAGTTCGCAGCCTGCATAAGCGATAGTTACACAGCTGCATCCAGAGGGACATCTGCAGACCGCATAGCTTCCTATCTACAGCAGTCCGCAGGCTGTTCCCGATCCTCCACTTCAGATCCAGATGGGCCACGGCACGGTGTGACGGAAGTCAGATGCCATTCCCTGACCCAGGACCCAGAAGGAATTCCTGCAAGAGTCATCTGCATTGCTACCAGCGACTTCTGTTACACACTGTTGGTGAGCGAGCACCTGCCCATTTAATCCTGTAAACACTGTGGATAGACATCATGGTCTCTGCCCAAATTTCTGATACTTTCAGTGCTGCTGGATACAAGTTCATTCACTCCCATAGACACTGTATGCAGACATATGTGCTTTGCTCATATCCATGACATCTGTAGTCCTACTGGATACAATACTATTGAAACAACATAAAAATGGTCACTACGTGTTTTAGATCATACAGGAAAAGTTTGCCACTTCAAATTGTTAATTTACATAACAGCTAAAATTTGCTTCGCTCTACCACCAAGGATTATTCCATTCATCATACTTTAAGTGCTAGCTGAAGATTTGCCGGATTCCATGAGTTACTATTATTTTTATCTTCTCATTTTCACAGGTGACTAGTGTTTAACACAAGGGGGTCTGCTTTTGTTTCTTTGGAATGCTTTTTAAAAAGGAGTCAGCCAATTTAGACACAGCAGTTTGCTGAATGTCTTGTCAGTTGTTTTGATGTTAATGGCATGTGGGCTGAGGAACAGAAAGGAGTGGGTCTGACATAGAACACAAAGTGCCAGGCCCTTACCTTTCTGCTGCCCGTTCACATAGGTTTCTGTCACTGAAAGGTTTGATTGTATTTAATCACACTGTGTATTTTGCATTTTATCTTTATGGCTTACAGTTTTGTGTGTCTCTTCTACCATAGTAAAGAAACTTGAACTGCTTCACTGGTATTGTGCAAGTTTCTTGTCAACGGGTAAAAATGACTGAACGCAGGGTGTCAGGTGCTAAACGACGTGCAGAGTCGGGGCAACCAGTGGTGTAGATTCTAATAGCGGCCCTCATGAGGGTAGCACTACAAATAAAAAAAATAAAAAACACACACACAAACACACACACACACACACACACACACACACACACACTATATTCAGGGCTTTTTTCCCCCTCAGAGAATAGGTGCAGGAACTCAACCATGCCCGCCACACACACATATCTGCCAAATGGCATCAAATAGTAGCTTTTCCCTCTCCCTCCAGTGCCCTCATCTTCTCCCATCCCTCCACTACCCCCATTTTCTCCGCCCTGCTTAAAAGCTCCACCATCTGTCATACGTCTTACCTTTGTTGCAATATTAAGCTGAAACATCTATCCGGCTGTAGTACCTCCCAGCATACTATACTATAGTCACTTGCGAGTGAGATCATGCAGTAGGAGCATCAACAACTGGTCGCCAGGGAAAAAATTAAATAAAAATGGAGACCACAGAGGGTGCAGCCTACCATGCACACTCTCCTGCCCATGACTGCACTGAACCCTGGGTACCTGTTCTGTATCTCCCTTGTCCCTGTCCAGCACTCCGTGGGATCTGCGCAAGAGATCTGACCTGTGGGAGCTACTGGGAGATAAGCTAAGCTATCACTTGTAAACGCAGAAGCTGGACTTCAGTGTTACCAAGTGATAGTGGTGAGCAGGGAGCAGAAGACCTGAGCCAGAGGTGGTGGAACCGAGTTCCCCCTAGTTCCTGCTGAAAAAAAGCCCTGCCTATATCTCTACTACTACTACTGTATATAGATCTAGATCTCTCAGGGAGAAGATGGGTTTGAGTACCAGGATCTGCCTGAATCTTTTCCACAAGCACTTTGCTTTATTATCCACCAAGAGTGACGTGGAAGCTACGTTTCAGCAGTTAGAGTTTGCCCATATAAGAGATATAGAGGACTTAAAAAGGGAAAGCTTACATTCTTTCCACCGGCAGCTGGACTCTGAAGAAACATACCATGAGCTGGATTTCCGTTGAGACAGCCACCCCAGCATATGAGCCAGAAAGGATGAACTCTAGCCCAATGTACTTGGCCTGCCATCTTCCACCATCCCTACAGTGTGATTTGTAAATTATATTTATATAAAAAAACCTGTCCTTGCCCAAATTTACATGACTAGGGTAGCCAGATAACTTACTTCCCCAACAATACATGTAAACTTTAACTGTTACCTTAAAATAATACCCGGACACCTGCTTGGATGAAAATGGCCTCAACGGCCTTTATTTAAATAACAATAAAAAACTAAACTTTATTTTAAATATTTTAATAATACAAAACTTGTAACGACTTCCAGTTACTCAAAAGACCCTAAGTGCTTTTTGGCTGGTCCCTGACGACCCCTTATTATTTTGAGCCTGTGATCCCCTCTTCGTCAGCATCTGTCCCCAGCCGCCAAACTTGCCTCGAGGACTCACTAACTGACCACAGACCCCCAACATATGTTAGCCATTAATCTGGACTGACACCAGCCCAAAACAATGACTCCATCTCTGGCATGGGTCCCAACCTTTTTCAAATGACCCATGCATTTCTACATATATATTTTCATATATATATATATAGCAATCGCCAAGGACCCAACGCCACCGCGGAACAAGTGTGAAACCTTACACTTGTGACCGCCGCCACGCAAACAAAGCCCGGTGTACTCCCTCTTCCAGCCCTAAGGCCCACAGATCAATGCCCACAGGGTTCAGATGAACCCCGTCGCCCCTCAAATACCTCCAGGTGTCCACCTCCAGCTCCCAATGACGAATGACCACCCCTCCATTCCGGGCCACAAACCTACCCACCTCCTTGTTGACCTTAATCCTGGTTTTGTTCAGTTTTTCCCAGGATCGAGCCCCTCTCCACGACATGCGGGCCACTATATCCGACCACACCACCGTCATGTCCGGGAAAGCGGTACGGAGCCTCAAGAAATCCCACTGGATGTCTTTGATCACTTGTCGCATAGGTCGGACCCCCAGATCATTGCCCCCAACATGGAGCACCAAAATATCCGGGGACCGATCCAAAGCAGCAAAACGATGTACCTCGGGGACCACTTTATGCCACATCATCCCCGGGATCCCAATCCACCTGACCGTGCCTTCCTCCCTGGCCACCCTGAGTTGTCTACCTTCAGGCCTGACATCCGCCCTCCTGGCCCCCCAAAAAACAAAAGAATGTCCCATTATCCAAACGAGACAGCTTGGGGGATCTGAAAAGAAAGGAAAACATTCAAACCCATCAACAACAGTAATATACAAAATGAACAAAAACAAATCAGCACAACAGTTGCGGCCTAACATATAACCGATACCTATCCGATTCCCATCGACCAATCCTCTTAATGACTTCCGACGGAAGTCCCCATCTAGCTGCTTCAGTAGCCGCCCCTATCCTAAACGAGTGGGAAGCATACTCACCCGAAGGAAGACCAGCCCCTCCAGACATTTCCGAAATACCGCAGAAAATTGGAACCTGGACAGGCAGGATCCATCCTGATGCACCAGCAATGCTCCCTCCCCCGGCGGGCGGAGTGCCACAAACCGCTGCAGAGCCGTAACTGGACAGAGCTGTTCCTCCACCCCAGGAAACAACTCCACCCAGGCCCCCCTTCCTTCCTGATCCATCTTTGACTTCCTAATCCAGATCCTTACCATGCCTCCCGAGCATTGGACATCCCTCCATCGCAGTCCACCAGCCACCCTCCTGGACGGCGAGACTAGCTCCCCAATCCGAAAAGCCCCAAAGAACGCCAGCACAAATGCCGCCTTAAACAGTACTACCTCGTAACCCGTTGAGCACACCTCCCCCAACACCGACAGAACTGACCCCAGCACCGCAAAAGAAACCGGGCGCCTGGAGTCGCGTTTGTGGGAACCCCGTCTGTAACCCCGCAGAGCCCTGCGGACCAAAAATGTCTTCGTGACATCCACCCTACCTTCCATCTGAAACCAGAAGGCCAACGCAGCCATCTTCCGTCCGATGGCTGCCCCGGACACACCCCTGGCGTGATTAGCACATACAAAGAGCAACACCAGCACATCCATCCCTTCCGGGCCCCCCATACCTCCTACCTCATCCAGCAGGACCAACCATTCCTGCCAAACCGTCTGATAAGCCTTCCACGTTCCTGCGCTGAGAGACTGTCTGATCAATCCTGCGGCAACTCCAATGCAACCGTCCACAGCTCCTGCGGGCACAGTTCCCCTTCCTGCCGTGCCTCCGGTGCCAATTTGCGAAACGTGTCCCACTGGAAACGAGACAAAGCATCCGCTAAACCATTGTCGACCCCCGGGATATGCACAGCATATATAAACGCATTTATGCGCAAACAGCAAAGCACCAAGCGTCGCAACAACATTATCACCGGGGGAGAAGAGGCCGAGATGTTATTAATGGCCATGACCACCCCCATGTTGTCGCAGTTGAATCGCACCTTCCTGTTCTCAAAGACCTCCCCCCACAACTCCACAGCTAAAATGATGGGGAACTCCTCCAGCAAGACTACGTTTTTGAGAAAATGCGCTTCCCTCCAACTCTCCGGCCACGGGCCCGCACTCCATCTACCCTGACAGTAAGCGCCATAGCCACCCGAACCGGCCGCGTCCGTGAACAGGACCAGATCAGCATTGCCGACTGGCCCAACCTGCCAAATGGCCCGCCCATTGAATTCTGCCAGAAAGGAATCCCAAATCTTCAAGTCCTCCTGTAACTCCCTCGTCAACCGCACAAAATGATTCGGCTTGCGCACCCCCGCAGTAGCAGCCGCCAATCGTCTACAGAAAATACACCCCATAGGGATAATCCTGCAAGCAAAATTCAATTTGCCAAGCAAGGACTGCACCTCCTTCAAGCGAAGCTTACGCTTGCCGCTGGCCCCACACACCTCCTGACGCAATGCCACCAATTTGTCCTCTGGCAATCTACACTCCATGGCCATCGAATCAATCGTGATACCCAGGAAAACCAAGGCCGATTTCGGGCCCTCGGTCTTATCCGCCGCCAGGGGTATCCCAAATCTGTTCGCTAAATGTTGAACCGTCCCGAGTAAAATACCGCAAAAACGAGAATCCGGGGGGCCTATGCATAAAAAATCATCCAAATAGTGGATAATCGAACTCACCCCCGCAACTTCCCTAACCGCCCATTCAAAAAATGAGCTGAACCGTTCAAAATATGCGCAAGATATGGAACACCCCATCGGGAGACACCTGTCCACGAAGTACTCCCCCTGCCAGCAACAACCCAACAAACACATGCTCTCGGGGTGTACCGGCAACAACCGAAAAGCCGATTCCACATCGGTTTTCGCCATAAGAGAGCCCTTCCCATATCTTCTAACCCACGCTACTGCCGCATCAAATGATGTATAGGTAACCGCACATGCCTGCGGGTCAATACCATCATTAACCGAGCCGCCCTTAGGGTAGGACAGATGATGAATCATCCTGTACCGACCCGATTCCTTTTTAGGAACAACACCCAACGGGGAAACAACTAAACCTGGCAGCGGAGGATCCACAAACGGGCCCGCCATCCTCCCCAACGCCACCTCCTTGGCCAATTTGGCCGACACCACCTCCTGATGGAGACGGGCCGACCTCAAGTTATCCGAGATCGGTGGCACTTCCCGCACCCTACTCGGAATCCTAAACCCCTCCCTAAAGCCAACCTCCAAAAACTGCACCGCCGCCCTGTCCGGATACCTACTTAGAAAAGGAAGCATCCTTACCAGACTCACCGGCGTCATCCCTTTTTCCAGCGTTGTCCCCTGGCCGACCCTTGCCCTGCTTAAAGCAACGCATGAAGGGGTGGCTCCCGCTGCAGCCTGAGCACTCGTGCTTGTATCTGCACGCTGAGCCGAAACGGCAAGTTCCTTAATTGAACTGCCAGCAGACCCCTTTCTTTTTAGGGGCCGGCGATCCCGCGGAGGAGGCGCCGCCGGCCCCCCCTTGGAAAAAAACTGCCCCGACCCCCTCGAAGACGTCATCAGCTTCATCCAAAGACTAATGTCTTTGTGATCCCATCTTATGGAGGGGCGAACAGCCTTCCGCTGACGAAACTGTTCGTCATACCGAAGCCATGCCAAACCCCCATAAACCCTATGAGCCTCACTGATCGCTTCCAGATAGCAAAACAGTGCGGAGCAATTTTCCGGGGCCTTTTCCCCGATCACACTTGCAAAAATCGCAAACGCCTGCAACCAGTTTGCAAATGTGCGCGGGATCAACCTATACCTCCTCTTCTCCTCCTCATCCTTTTTACTCTCATCCGGCTTCACCCGATCTAAATTAAATTTTTCCAAGGGGAGCAGGGAAAAAATCTCCACAAACTCGTCCTTCCAAATCTTTTCCCGCACCTCCTTCTTCAAGTGGGCCCCTAACGGGCCCTCAAAACACACGTATACCTCACAGCGCGCTGCATCCGCTAAACGCACCTTGTCCAAATCCTTGTCCCCCTCCTCTGATCCAGGCTTAGTACCCCCGACGTCCTTGTCCGTCTGCGTCTCCGTCGTCACCGACACCTTCTGCGCTGTCCCCCCCCACCAGACTGCCCCCCCACCACCGCAGGCGGAATAACCCACTGCGTCACCGGAGTCGGGGGTCTCACCTCCCCCCCGTAAAATCGCCGTAGCAGCTCCCTGAGGGACTCCAACAACCCCTGCGACCCCTCCCCCACCCCTGCCCGGCCTGAGCACTACCCTCCCCCATCCCCCTCCCCCCCACAACTGCCACGCTCCCCCCCCCGAGGCCCCCCCGCCCCCACTCCCCCCCCCCCCCCCGACAACCCTCCTCCACCCCACAAGACAAAGAAGAGTGTGAACACTCACCAGGCTGTCCCAGGCGATTAGAACCTCCAGCCGCCCCACCGGATACTCCTGCAGCCTCCTGGGGATCTTCAGGCAGCTCTCCCTCCTCACTGCTGCTGTCAGCCCGGTCCACCGACAGCCGATACTGCTGATGTCCTTCAGGTCCTCCTCCTCCCCTGGGCACTGCAGCGCTGGGCAGAGGAGAAAAGCTGGGATTCCTCATAGTGCTCTGTTCCGGATTTAAAATTGGCGCCGAACCGGTGACGTCATCAAGCCGCGCCGCACTCCCGTCCACCGCGCAGGCATTCCCCTGGCCAGCCTTCCCAGGACCCACACTGAGCCTGGAGGCGGGGCCTCCCGACCGACGTGAGGCAATGGCACGATCCTGCACACTGCCCGCAGCCAAGATGGCGACTCCACGAGGTAAGCCCCCAGCTGCCTCAACTCCCGCACTGGTGCCCGCTCTTCTGTGCCTCCCACGGCGGACTGCCCCCCCGACCGGAACATCGCCGGAGGCAGCAGCCGAACGAATCCGAACCACGGAGGTGGCAGGAGGGGGTGGGGGCCCGCCGGCCCCCCGAACTTCCCCCCCCTGGGACTTTGCCGTGGACGGGGATTCCTCCCAGGCCCCCCGCTGGCTGGCCGGAGTGTCCGCTCGGCGGGGGGGGCTGAAGGGTCCCAGCTGGGGCTCCCATAACGGCGTCGAGTCTGGGGGGTATTGTCTGGGCTCAGGCGCTCCGGGGGGTCTAGACCTCCGAGCACGCAGCTGGACAGGCCCGGCTGTAGAAGGACCCTGTCCTACCCCCTGCAGCGTGGCAGCAATCTGGCCCTGAAGCCACTCCGTGCCATGCACCTCCGCTGCTTCCCTAAGCTGCGCCCAAAGCTCTTGCAACCCACTCATCCTAACTAACCTCTCTCTATCTGCTTGCAGGACACAACGTCTCTCCTCGCTTGCTGACCCCCAACTGCTGACTTGCTCCACCCTGGCACATGGACGAGGGACCCACACTCCTCCCCCCCTTGTGACCATCCACCAATGGGGTAAGTACGCCTGCATCTTAAACCACCCCCACGCTGCTCTTTTAGCCCCAGTAATTCCCTTGCACCCTGTCATGTATGTCCTGCGCTTCCTTTTTAATACAGCTCCGTACATGTCTTCATGGTTATTTTTGACATATCACCCGTAGACGTAAGGGGGAAAACGATTTGTCCTCTAAACAAGATAAGTCTCAGCCAATTTTTTTTTTTAATCTTCGTACAATTCCATATTTTGGAAGGAACAGCAGGAAATTTCCACTAGCTGCAGATAAAATGTTTGTTTTCATAACACCCATTATTAGCATTGGACACACAGGATACCAAGATGGCAGTCAGGTGGAGAAGATAACGCTGAGAAGATACAGTGCCCTGCTTATGTTAATTCAACATCTCTGGCAAATCACCCAAGTTTGTGTTCTTCATGTTTGGCACAAGTCTTTATTTACAATCTAGAGGCAACCATTTTTTTTTTTTTTTTTTTTTTGTCAAGCCAAGATAAAGAGTCGGATTCCAAGGCCAATTCAACTAGTTACACTTTTTGCATGGATACTGAAGAAGACATAACTGCATTCATGTCTTTTATATCTGCCCGTCATTTAATAGTTTTTGTATGCTTGTAGATTTTATTGTTCTATTTAAAAATATATTTAAAGTGGCGTTTACATATGTGTCACCATTTCCATTAGAATGACTGTCATTGATCCATTCTCAGTATTAAATTACAATTGTATTAATAATGATATGTAGGCCTTTTCTATTTTCTGGTTTACAAATTAGAAAAACCATTCGGAAGGCGGAGAAAAATATATTTATGCTGTGTGCATTTGTTTAGACACCAGATACAGGGGTTACTGGCGCATACCATTTCCCTATTGGAAGGAGGGAGACCTTTATAGACGTCGGTCACTGTCATAGGTAGTGGGCAAGTGGAAAAGTCCTTCCCCCCTAAGAAGCTTGGAGGGACGCCGGAAGGAAGGATTTATTGTTTCTCTGTTGCCTTAGAAGGTTCTCAAGCACCCACACACACACACACACACACACACACACACACACACACGCTTTATTTGCCTGTCCTCCTTCCATGGCGAGGTTTGGTGTGGTCGGTGGTCCCCAGGACCATAAGTCCAACCTTGGACAATTCTATTTTGCAACAGAAGTCTCACAGAACATATTGTGCTCTATCGTATTGCTTGCCGACTGGACCCCAATTTACATCAAGGAGTCAAGTTATGTCGAGTGGATGGGGGAGGGAAGAACAATTGTAATATGGGGGATCGTTGGCTCTAGTGGAAGATACACTTTTTTTTTTTTTTTTTAAACGTAAAATTCCCATATTTTGAACAGTACGCAATATCCATAATTTCGATTGCATATCAAATAAACCAAAAATGTTACACACTGTTACTACACCAATACTGAGTGAAAGACATTGCAACTGCCCTCCTATTGGCAAGGGAAGAAGATGCGTTTTCAAAGTGATTCATGTCAATCAGCAGTCTTCAGTTTTAGGGCATGGCAGCCAATTTTTTATTAAAAGGCAAATGGAAAGTCCATAACATACAAAGGTTTCCCACGCAGTTGTTGTTTTCCAGTACATTTAAATAAACGAAAAACGCTAGCCCACCCAACCCTTAAGCATTCACGCAGCTTTAGGATGTAGTACCTCTGCTCTTTATGACTGGTCACTCAGACCAGTCTTTTTCAACCAGGGTGCCTTGAGGTTTCTTCAGGGTTGACTTGGCAAAATACCTAAAAACTGATCAAAAATTGCATAACAGCTAGCAGGTGGATCAAGCCTGCCCTTTAGTTACACAAGCCGACAGGTTTTCATTGTGCACCATTACAACTTTAGACACGGCATCCTAACAACCAAGGACGTTGTCATCAGTTGATAAGGAGGATGTCTGTTGCCTCAACAGCATCCTTGTTTGACCCTTCTCTGGCTCTCTCCCTCAGCACAGGGGGTCACATTAACTGACTGATGAAGAGAAATTGAGAGAGAAGAAACAGTGGAATACTAGTCAGTACCAGTGTGCAAAAGTAGATTTGCTTTGGAAGAATAAATCACCTCTAATGTTGGGTGTCCTACTTATGGATGTTGCAGATTTATGTAAAACTATCAAAATCCTTTTTTACATTTTAGAATGGGGTGCTTTGAGATTGTCTATTATTTTTAAGGGTGCCTTGGCTGAAAAAAGGTTGAAACACACCGACCATAGGTGCTCTTCAGTGCAGACCGCTCCACTCTAGTGCCCACAGCTCCGCTCTGGCCTTAGTCCGTTACCGGCCTCTTACCGACACACACATGCTCTGGCTGCCCCATGCAGCTTCTCTGACTCCTGGAGAGGACTGGAGCCCTCCTTAATCCCATGTGCAGACCTCCTGTCTGTTGGGTGGAGTAGTCTCCAACTGGGAGACCTGAGCCAATTCCTATACCTCCATTAGAAGACCTATGTTCACCTGAGCACACACCCCGCTGGTCATCCACAAAACCTGGGACACAGGGTTGGAGATTCCATCCCACCAAAGGTTTGCACTATCCTTGTGTTGTGATCATGCAATAAATCACCCGTTTGGGCGCTATTTGTGTCGTTCCATGGTGTGCTGGCAAATATCTTCACCATGACTGGAACCAGTATCCAGCTGGTTGTTGCTACAGCACCCAAATCCGAGAGCGCATCCAGGAACGTGTGCAATGGGAATATGAAGTACTCCATCCCACCAAAGACACTATGGTATCTTCAAAGTACAGAGCCCCATTCAGGAATACCAAAACTTGGAGAAAGCTGCAAAAGCAGTTTTCTCCGCTCTATATCTACACTCTAGTCCTGCACAGGGCCAATGTGCACACCCTGTGTCCTTTACCTCAGTGGTCATCAACCCTGTCCTCAGGGCCCACTAACAGGCCAGGTTTGCAAAATAACTTAAATACATCACAGGTGATATCATTTGCTGCTCAGTGATTGCAGTATTCTAGTCTGCATCTCCCCAAGGTAATGCATAAAACCTGGCCTGTTAGTGGGGCCTAAGGACAAGGTACATGACCACCTTTGTAGTGACACAATATACCGTGAAAATATATGTAAAGGATTTTGTATACATTATTACTATGTAATATATCTGTTAAGCAAAAACTGGTAATCTTCTAATACGTTTTATAATAAATAGTTGGAACTGAACAGTGTTGTATACGTTCTGCCCTACCAAAAACACCTTTAAAAGTCCCATATTTGTATTGATATTGGTTAATCGTTGACTTTAGGGATGTTGGTGCCTATCCAGGCAATCCTGGCATTAGGTGTACATAGGGATTTTGTGCGTTTTGCTGTTTTAATATACAGGCATGAATATGTCTTTGTATGTCTTTGCTGCCATTTTGGTATCAATTGTCTTAATGGGTCCCAGTACAGTAATTTTTCTTATTTGGATCCTTGGGGTAAAAAGTTTAACTCCCTTCTGCTATAAGACTAAAGCCCCGTACACACCATCGGAAATCCTGCCATCAAAAGGTCAGATGAGAGCTTTTGGTCAGAAATTCCGACCGTGTGTAATGCTCCATCGGACTTTTGCTGGCAGGATTTCTACCAGCAAAAGATTGAGAGCAGGTTCTCTATTTTTCCAACGGAAAAAGTTCTGATCGGAAATTCTGATCGTCTGTAGCAATTCCGATGCGCAAAATTCCTACGCATGCTCGGAAGCATTGAACTTAATTTTCCTGGCTCACCGTAGTGTTGTACGTCACAGCGTTCTTGACGGTAGAAAGTTACGAGTACTTGTGTGTGACCGTGTGTATACAAGCCAAGCTTGAGCGGAATTCCATTGGAAAAACCATCCAATATTTTTCAGACGAAAACTCAGATCGTGTGTACGTGGCATTAGAAAAAAACTTTTGTAAAATTTCAAAAAGTTTTATTTTTTTTTCCGTTTTCAGAAAAGTCAGAATATCTCACTCACACTCTAAATCAAAAATACATTTAGGGTTGAATTCTCATTTTGGATGGGCAGAGCCCTTGGCCAGCTGTTCATCCAGAAAGGCTGGTTTACGGTCAAAATGCTTGTAGATAGATGGATAGAAAAGTTGTCAAAAAGTTAGATAATCACAGTAACGGAAAGCATATGTGATGGACTGGAAATTATACTGTTGAAATTATTAGAAAAATAAAAATCACACAACTTTTTTTTCTTTATTATTGTAGCGGCCATAATCTGTTGCTGGACGGCCTGAATGGGCTTACCGATTACCTTCTCTCGGCCTGCTCCTCCGCGTCTGGGGGTTCCCAGGGTATATACCCAACGACTTGTACACCAACACAGATAAAGTCCTTTCAAAAGGTTTTATTTTGCAGTAGAACTTTCACAAAACACAGTCTCTTTGGGAACAGAGGGTACGGTTGAAGAACTCGGGTACCTTCAACTGTAGGTTTAACAAAGTCTCTACTTCCACCCAGAGAGTAGCCACTCGCAGCTGGGTACTTCAAGGCTGAACAGACCTCTAGCCAGAGGTCATGGCAGTCAGCACATTGACTCAAAACTTGAACAATCAACTGAAGATGAACAGGAACCTTTTTCCCCAACTGTACCTGGAACGTTTCCCCGCTTCCTTTGAGGTACGGGAAAAGTGTGGACTCGTCAATGTCGTTCCCAACTCAGTAACCAGGCACTTCTCAGGATGCCACTTGCCGGCCCTCCTCCGAAGAGTCCTCCCCCGGTCACTTGAACGAGCTGTGGTGCCCCTCCTAGCCGAAAGCACACCCGGACACTTGAATCCGCCCTCAGTTACTGCGCCTCAGACCAACAGGTTCCGAGACTCGGTAACAGACGGCTCCCTACCCCAGACCAGTCAGGTCTATCGGGAGCCACTGACAGGAACATGTCAAACACTCCGTGACCCCTCACGGGGCTACCCCGGTCCTGGAACCAGAACAGACCACATGGGTCTCTCGAACAACTCCGGTACCCCGAACACGTGACCCACACCTGCTTAAGTACCCCCCTCCCAGACTCGTCAGTGGGCCCGACACTCCCACTGATTGGCTCTGAGAGGGTCGATACCCAAACATCCAACCAGGAATGGTTCTAGCCTGTCATGTGCACATCACCCTTTACATGATCAGGCAGAACATCAATCATTGCCTGGCCAGACTGGTGTTAAGGCTTACCTACACAATTAACCCTCCGTACTGTAGGGTCCTGAGGCAAAAACGAAATTTACAATGCGTGCGACATTTGATCCCAAATGTCATCCGCTACATCATTATAAAGTTTGAGTTCTGTAAAAGATGTTCTGGAATCAATGCTTCTAGGCATAGTATTGTACATAATGTTATAAATGTAAATGAAGTGTTATATTTACTGGCCAACAGTGGAAAGAAAGTAGAGCAAGATCCATAGCATGGCAGAATAAAACTGCTAATTTTCTCATCATTCTACAGTTATTTTCTCTCATTAGCTCATGTTTGAGACCGATAACACATATCAATAATAGCTTGAAAACTCCTAATCTTGGAACATGGGGCAGTCAAGTTTACCTAATAATTAAATTTAAGCGCTCAAATTGCATTGTGTGGGGTTGTTTTGCAGGAGTAGGGCTTGGCCCCTTAATTCCAGTGAAGGGAACTCTAAGCCCCTGTACACACGGTCGGAGAATCCGTCGGAATGTGTCCTATCGGACCGTGTCGTCGGATAATCCGACTGTGTGTGGTATGCATCGGACTGATTCCGTCGGAATATCCGTCGGACCCAATTTTCCAACATGTTGGAAATATTTCCCAACCAACTGGGCCGATCGGACATACTCCGATCATGTGTAGAGAATTTTGATCGGACCAAGTGCCACGCATGCTCAGATCAAATTCCTACATCAAAGCTATTGGCTACTAGCCTGAATGTAGTCCCATCGTAACGAAATTACGTCATCACATTCTGAATGATCAGATTTTTCGACAACTTAGTCCAACCGTGTGTATGCAACAGTTTCGGACAAAATCCGACGGATTTGGTTGTCGAAATCTCTGACCGTGTGTACAGGGGCTTAAAGGCGTCAGCATACCAAGACATTTTGGAAAATCTCATGCTCCCAAATTTGTGGGAACAGCTTGGGGATGGCCCCTTCCTGTTCCAACATGACTGCCAACCAGTGCACAAAGCAAGGTCCATAAGGACCTGGTTGAGTGGGTTTGGGGTAGAAGAACTTGACTGGCCTGCACAGAGTCCTGACCTCAAACCAACAGAACACTTTTGGGATGAATTCGAGCGGAGACTGCGAGCCAGGCCCTTCTGGACCACATCAGTGCCCGACGTCACAAATGCACTTCTGGAAGAATGGTCAAACATTCCCATTCCCAGACAAACATACCCCTAAAACCTTGTGGACATCCTTCTCAGAAGAGATGAAGCTGTTATAGCTATAAAGGGTGAGCCAAATCAGTATGGAACCCTACGGGCTAAGACTGGCATGCCATAAAATTTCACGTGTGTGTAAAGGAAGCTTTTGGTATACATTTTTAGAAAGGCTAGCCTGTCCCACTATTTTAGCAGTTTATGCCAGATTTTTGTAGGTGTGGACTAGGTCCATAATAGACCCAAGGTTAGACCTCTAGGTCTAGGGCTCCACCCAACAGACAGGAGGTCTGTGCATGGGAGTCAGGACTCCCCCCATCCTCTAGGAGTCACAGAGGCAGCCAGATTGTGCAGGTCTACAGGAGGCCGATGTAGTCTGTGAGAGTAGCAATGAGCCGATTGTGAGTAAGCTATAATAGCTCTTGACTGGAAGGAAACCTTTGCGGCCTGAAGCCTGAAGCAGCCGTGTGACAAGCGAGCAAGCCAAGAGGACGAAGTGTCGTGCAGGTTAGAGTAATGGTGTTTGAGCCCCAGAAGAAGCGTTTTTCATTACGCGAAACATGTCGGGCATAGAGTCAATATCAGCACTTTACCATTCTTGATGTTTTACCATTTTCTAGTGTATGATATAAAACTGGATATTTAGCCAAGACAGATTTTCTTGTTGTTACCATTATTTCCAAAAATCATACAATAAAATGTAACATCTTGTGCTGACAAAGGTGGGAGCAGTAAATGACTCCTTCCACCTCTGTTTTTTGCTTTTTTTTTTTTTATTCTATTTATGTAATTAAACAGTTTTCTTCCTAATAAAAATAATGTTTTAAAGTATGTTTCCACTTTCGTACATAAGTGCCTATAGAGTCCACAAGTCCCTCTTTCTGCCTTCTATAGCAATGGTGGAACCCCAGTTGTTTTGTGAATTTTTCCATTCCTTTAAATAAAATAAAAGTCGGCTGCCATGCCCTTAAAAATGCAGTTCTGGACTGGTGCAACTTCTTGAAAACGTATGCAACCACTTGAGTCCAATATCTATATACCCATATCCAACCAAGGAAGAAATCTTTTTGAAGAACCATCATAGAATTTGAGGCTCATTCTTTATCACAGCAGCTGTTAAGCAAAGACAGATCCTGGCACTAGAAGCAGAATCTACAAGTCTATATGGGAACATTAAATATGTACAGCGAGGCAGTTAACATGCGAGAGCCAGGTCAAAAATTATAACAAAGGCTCAACATGCGGACTTAAAATAAAGTACAGTTTCCCCTATAAGAAGTTGACTCAGTCATCTGTAATTCCTTACATTAATTTACATGAGACGGTGACACGTGAAGTAGGTTCTCACTCATTAGTAACAATTTTTTCAGCCAGGGGTCCAGTATGTCTGGAATTTGTGACTGGAAGGCAGCTGAAATTACCACCCTGTTACTGGTTAACAAGCCGGTGTGTAGATTAGAGACACTGCAAACTAAACATGTGGTCTTTTAATCACTTGTTGTCTAAAGATAATATGCTGAAGGCAACAGCCATAATGCACCTGTTAGCCAGTCAGCAGAGAATTAACAAAAAAAAAAAAAAAAAAAAAAAAAAAAAACAAACACACACACACACACACACACACACACACACAAACCCCAACATAAAACACACCAAACCACAAAACCAAACCCCTCCCCAGAAGAACCTCAAAGATTGAGGTCAACAGATTGGCATAAATGTTTGACTTACAAAATTGTACCATTTTAGAATTTTGATAAATCGGTTAGATGGACTGGCGTTCTTGAAAATTGCTGGTTCAGGCCCCAAAATAGGTACACCTAAAAAGTGCAAAACATTCGATATGTATATCAGATGCAAATTTCAAATTGAACTATTGAAGGGTCAGTCTACCCAAAACCAATGTCCGTTTAGTAGATGTGGTAGAGTTGATCTTTCTGATAATCTTAGGTTTCTTGGGAATCTCTACGCCAAATTCTGGGGTCTGCACACCTGATGGGCCCATTATAAAAAAAAGATTCTCACTTTCCCTCTGGATTTTTTATTTTATATTTATGAACACTCAACAGGAGGAGTTAAACACAAAAGTGGACGGACGCACCGAAAACCACCAGGTGGACAGGAATAGAGTCACAAATTACTGCAGCAGGATCTCGCTGTTAAGAGTACCCAAGACCAATGTAGCGCTCACCACCAAAAGGACCTGAGGATTTTGTCCCAGGTTCCTTTCCCATGAGTGCCAGGCACACAGCAACAGTCACTCTTCTGCCTCCAGAAACAGTCTAGGGCAGTGATGGCGAACCTTGGCACCCCAGATGTTTTGAAACATTTCCCATGATGCTCAACTACACTGCAGAGTGCATGAGCATCATGGGAAATGTAGTTCCAAAACATCTGGGGTACCAAGGTTCACCATCACTGGTCTAGGGGTTGTCTTAATATATTGCTGAACAAACTTGGATAGGGCACAAAGAGCTGTGGGACACTCCAGAACGCTGAACAGTAAGTTCTTAGAACAGTGTTGGTGAACCTTGGCACCCCAGATGTTTTGGAACTACATTTCCCCATGAAGCTCAACTACACTGCAGAGTGCGTGAGCATCATGGGAAATGTAGTTCCAAAACATCTGGGGTGCCAAGGTTCACCATCACTGTCTTAGAACAACAGTCCCGTCAACAAAAGCACAGAAAATGGACAGCACTGGGACACCATAAGCAATATTCCAGGCCAGGCAAGCCTTAGTATTGATGAGTCAGGGGGTAAATAGCAGCCAGTCACCCAGATCCTGCACTCAGGCCTGTACACTCAAGTCCTTAGATGCCTCCCTCAAGTGTCAGACAAACACTCTCCACATCGGATCCTTGGTGAAATCCCTTTGGTTTAGCTTCAGAGGTTCTTAGCAAACAGGCCCCCAGCTTTAGCATAGCTGGGACCTCGATGAGCTCACAAAATGTTCAGCTGAGCTGCCTGGGAGGGCAGTAGCCCCTCCAGCCTGGGAAATTCTCTTTTAGGACAAGAACCAAGCAGCTCCAGGCTGCAGAGTATTTATGCTCACTCCCAGCCACCATCTGGGCACCCTCCCCCAGGGATTGGCTGAGACAAAAAACAGTCAACAGCCGATGTGCTTCATCCAGCCCACTATTCTCCAGAATACACACACACACACACACACACACACACACACGGTACTAACTTATCCCACCAGGCTCTACTTTTGGGTGTATTGTCCTTTTGTTGTTCATATTTGGGAAACCCCTTTATTGTTATTTCAGAAAGAATGGCTAGGCCCCACTGTGATTATGTAGTGCAAGTTGGACACTACTTTGAAGTGGTTTTCATAATTGTATGGGTCCCGAAATCTTGCTGGAATCACGCCAAAGTAATACAGGAACCCTTTTCAAAAACTGTGCCGTGCCAAGTTGCATTGATGGGAATGGGCACCATCGAAGACAATGCAATTTCCGTTGTCACGCAATTCTAGTCGCATCTGAACTCACACTAGTGTGAACGGAGCCTTAGACCAGTGTTATGCAAGTGGTGACATTACAGATCCTCATTTTCCTGACTTCAGTCTGCTGTAATCTCAGCAATACTGTATATTTACCCCCAACAGCAGACAGTTGTACAAAAAGTAGGAAAGCTCGTTAGCTATATTTGTTAAGTACTATTTACTGTAAACAAACCATATAACCTGGCTTTATGACCTGACACTGAACGTGAGGCCCATAACTCACTTTAGAAAAAATAAATAAATAAATCCTGAGTCAAAGTGACTGTTTTCCCTAGGATTGATGATCTTGCATCTAAAATTGTCCATTAGCTTGCTTCCATTGCGTCCCGTGCTCCAATGGGCTCATGCTCTCCCAGCCTTAGTGTTGGGGTTGCTATTAAAAACGGGAGGCCAGTATGTACTGGGGTTATGGGGAAGGTCAAGCATTAAGGATTATACCAAATCTATAGACCGGGTTTCCAAATGTTCCAAAGAAAGGGCCAGTTTGCTGTCTTTCAGACTTTAGGTGGTGGTGGTGAGGGGGGGGGGGGGGGGTATGGCTGTGCCCAGTGGGTGTAAACAATGCCCGATCTTTTGTATTGGGAGAGAAATAGTTGGTGCCAGTGGAATAATTTATGCCCCATTGTTGGCAACTTGGCATCACTTATTTCTCCATTGTTGGGTGTCAGGGGCAGGAATTATTCCTCAAGGGGCAGGTAAAGGCAAGCAAAGGGCCGCAGTTTGGAGACACCCGCTATTGACCATTTGACCAGAACATAATCCGAGTTACAGAAGCCCTACACGGGCAAAATTTTCCATCTCTAGTCAGAAGACATAGGCCTTTCTTAGACTGTTAGTGGAGCAGGGCTGCCCCCAAGCATCAAACTCATCCCCAAACTGACCGTGGGTGATGGCACGGCTGGAATAAACTTCTCCCCATGTGTTTTGTACAAACTATTTGTGCAGTTCGTGGCCTTCCCAACCATTGTGCAGCACGACTACGCTGGGTCATGGTGCCCAAGACTAGCGAGTATCACACCGTCTAATTCTAACGAGAAAGGCTGTACAGGAGCAAAAGAGAAAAAGGTAGGTGCAAACTTTGCAGTAATGGGTAGTGTATCCGACTTTCTTCTAGAACAGGAGCCTCCAAAACTTTCTAAATAAAAAAGGGCCAATTTACTGTCCTACAGAAGAGGGACCGGACTGTAGCCAGTGGTAGTAGAAAATGTTCCCCATCATTGGCATCAGTGAGAGGAATAGTGCCCCAATGTGAGCCGCATAATTGATGACAGTGGAAAGAACAATGCCCCAAGGGACAGATAAATGTAAGAAGAAGAAGTTTGGAGACCACTGTTCTAGGAGGAAGGAGACCTGGGTAAAAAAAAAAAAAAAAAAAAAAAAAAAAATAACCCCAAACACCTTTTATACGAGGAGGTTCAACAGAACAGGACTGAGCTGAAGGTTTTTTTTTATTTTTATAAAGGGCATACCTCTCGTTACTTGTCTGAGCCACTTTATTATTCATCACCACCTCATGAACTCCTTCCACCCATCACCAGCCTGGACTGTCTATGGTGGGACTCTAATGCCGCGTACACACGACCGGACTTTGAGGGACTAGGTCCGGCAGAGTTCTGACGGACTTTCCGAATGAACAGACTTGGCCACACACAATCACACCAAAGTCCGATGGATTCGAACGTGATGACGTACGACCGGACTAGAATAAGGAAGTTCATAGCCAGTAGCCAATAGCTGCCCTAGTGTCGGTTTTTGTCCGTCGGACTAGCATACAGACGAGTGGATTTCTCGGTAGGAACTGGGTCCGGCAGAAAAATTTGAAACATGTTCCATTTCTAAAGTCTGTCGGATTTTTGCAAATCAAAAGTCTGCTGCAGCCCACACACTATCGAATTGGTCCGCCGGAATCGTTCCGTCGGACCTTTGATGTCAAATAGTCCGGTCGTGTGTACGGGGCATAAAGATAGGGTAGCCAGACTGACCAGACTTTTTCAACCTTGGTTCCATGGAATGCAAGGGTTCCTCCAGAAGCTGTGTATTGCTTAGTAGTCACCGACTATTTTATAAAGTTCTCCTGAAAGGTAGGCTGACACACACACACACACACACACACACACACACACACACACAGTATATATATTTATTACTATGCAGGATTTATATAGCGCCGACAGTTTACGCAGTGCTTTACAACATTAGGGCAGACAGTACAATTACAATTCAATACTAAGGGGGGGGGGGGGGATCAAAGAGCCCTGCTCGTTAGAGCTTACAATCTAGGAGGAGATATATACAATATATTTATTTTAAATTTTTTTGTGCTGTGCCAAAATGGTGTGTCTGACAATGGAAGAAAATGATAGATAATAGTGAAAAAAAAAAAATATATATTATATATATATATATATATATATATATATATATATATATATATATATATATATATATATATATATATATATATATATATATATATATATATATATATATATATATATATATTTTTTTTTTTTTTTTTTTTTTTTTTTTAAATACTACTAGGTACATGAATGGCACAATAATACAACAATTATTTTTAATAATATTAATGCTAGGTACACTACTGGCACAAAAAAGTAAAAATAAAAAAAAAATAAGTAAAACCTACAACACCCCACCAAATCAAAGAGAAGCGTTTGGCCATCAAGACCTTATGCATAGCAAACAATCGGTCACACGGCCATTTGTCTAAATTCTCTAATTAAAGAGACCATTCAGTAAATAAAAAAAAAAAAAAATAATAATAATAATAATAATAATAATAATAATAATAAATCAACCTAGTTGAGTTTGCTCAGTACTGAAAACCCAAATATTTGTCACACTTTAATGCCATGGTGATGCGCCCACATGGGTTACTGCTGCATTGTGGGGGCATTCATTTTGAATGTCTTCCAAAGCACAAAGTTAATGCACCTGTGTTGCAGTTATCAAGAAAAAAAAAAAAAAAAGGGGGGGGGGGGGGGGGTGTTGGAGGAAGAAGAGGTCCATGTGTATTTTAATTTTATTTATTTTAATGAAAAATAAGGTGCACTGTTAGATCATTTCGAACAGGCCAGCCTTAACTCAATGCATGACAAAATATATATTGGTTCACTGCAAAGTAGTGGGCCCTTATTGATGATATGCGCTTTCAGCCTTCAAAAGTAACAAAAAAAAAAAAAAATAGTAAATATATATTTTTATATTTAAATATATATGAATCATATAATACAATACACCATAGAGCCATACTAAAACCACAGATGAACCAAACTAGCCTGTGGAATTCTTGCACAGCCACCAAGGGGTTAATGACAGCATCAGGTCTGCAAGAAATGCCGCACACATTCCTGGCCAGCAAAAATAACTTTTCTTCTGTTTTGGGCAAAATATTAACAGAGAATTTTTTATTTATTTTTTTTTTTTTTTTAAATAACAGAGCAGCACTCAGAGCTGGAGCAGTTCCTGTTTTGTCATCATGTGTATACACTATAAACAGAGGCTGTTTCTTTTGTTACACTTGGCCCAGCAAAAATATATTTAGATATCGTAGGTGGAAAAAAGAAAGTTTCTTTTAGAGTTTTTTTTTTTTTTTTTCTTGGTTGGGTCTACAATCAGCAAAAAAAAAAAAAAAAAACAAAAAAAAAAACGCCTATACACTCACCGGCCACATTATTAGGTACACCTTGCTAGTACCGGGTTGGACGTCCTTTTTGACTTCATTCTTAGTGGCATAAATTCAACAAGGTGTTGGAAACATTCCTCAGAGATTTTGGTCACATGATTTCTGCAGATTTGTCGGCTGCACATCCATGATGCCAATATCCCGCTGCACCGCATCCCAAAAGGTGATCTATTGGATGAGATCTGGCGAGTGTGGAGGCCATTGGATGAGATCTGGCGAGTGTGGAGGCCATTGGATGAGATCTAGTGAGGTCACTGTACTCCAATGGCCTCCACACTCATTGTCCAGTGGTGAGATGATTGGAGCTTTGTGAGCTGGTGCATTATCCTGCTGGAAGGAGCCATCAGTAGATGGGGACACTGTAGTCAAAGGGATGGACATGGTCAGCAACAATACTCAGGTAGGCCGTGGTGTTTAAACGATGCTCAGTTATTACTAAGGGGCCCAAAATGTGCCAAGAAAATATCTCCCACATCATTACACCACCAGCCTGATACAAGGCGGGATGGATCCATACTTTCATGTCATTTTACACCAAATTCTGACCCGCCCATCTGAGTTTTTCAGCTGAAATCAAGACTCAGACCAGGCAACATTTTTCCAATCTTCTATCGTCCAATTTCTGTGATCCTGTGCGAATTGTAGCCTCAGTTTCCCATTCTTAGTTGACAGAAGTGGCACCCGGTATGGTCTTCTGTTGCTGTAGCCCATCCACTTCAATGTGTTGTGCGTTCAGAGATGGTATTCTGCATACCTTGGTTGTAATGAGTGGTTATTTGAGTTACTGTTGCTTCCCATTACCTCCAACCAGTCTGCCCATTCCCCTCTGACATCAACAAGGCATTTCCCTCCACACAATGGCCGCTCACTGGATACTTTCTCTTTTTCGGACCCTTCTCTTTAACCCCGAGAGATGGTAGCGTGTGAAAATCCCAGTAGATCAGCAGTTTTTGAAATACTGGGACCAGCCCGTCTGGCAACAACAACCATGTCACGTTCAAAGTCTCTTAAATCCCCATGTCGTCTTCACAACATCTAGGATGCCCAAATGCATTGAGTTGCTGCCATGTGATTGGCCGATTAGCAATTTGTGTTACCAAGCAATTGAACAGGTGTACCTAACAAAGTGGCCGGGGAGCGCGTCTCCAAATGCTGACCACAACTTCTGGTGACTGAAGTCTAGCCCACCTCTGTTACTTCCTATTGGGCGTCAGAAGTGAAGAGCAGCCTAAGCAACCAATAGGAAAATTGTAGGGAGGCCAGGTATAGATCACAAATGTGCACAGCAGAACGCTTGTATGAAGAACAGCGGGTGCAGGCCAGGGTTGGCTCTAGTTTTTGGATGCACAATTGGCAATGCGATCCACTTAAAGCATAACTCTGCCCTCCCCTTCAGTCTTGCACAGTTCTCCTCAGCCCGACTGTCCCCTGGCCTTCCCCATTCATTCATACCGCATTACCTAGAGTGGTTTGCCTAGGAACCAAGGAAGCGAAAATATAAGCAGACCAGAAGACCACTCTATGGAAAAACTCAACCACACATGGGAATTACATGTGCAAAAACCAGTTTACAAAACTGGCACCATTTAGGTACAATGGCCCACAATTGCCCATTGACAAAGCACGTCAGGCAAGGTGGGATAACCAAATGGATCTTCCCCTTGGAGAAACCACAGCATCAGGCAAGGTGGAATAACCAAATGGATCTTCCCCTTGGTGAAACCACAGCATCAGGCAAGGTGGAATAACCAAATGGATCTTCCCCTTGGAGAAACCACAGCATCAGGCAAGGTGGAATAACCAAATGGATCTTCCCCTTGGTGAAACCACAGCATCAGGCAAGGTGGAATAACCAAATGGATCTTCCCCTTGGTGAAACCACAGCATCAGGCAAGGTGGAATAACCAAATGGATCTTCCCCTTGGAGAAACCACAGCATCAGGCAAGGTGGGATAACCAAATGGATCTTCCCCTTGGAGAAACCACAGCATCAGGCAAGGTGGAATAACCAAAACCAAATGGATCTTCCCCTTGGTGATGCCACAGCATCAGGCAAGGTGGAATAACCAAAACCAAATGGATCTCTCCCTTGGTGATACCACAGCATCCAAAATAATGAAAAGAATGATCGCCACACACAATACGATCCTTCAAGATCACCTCCATTAATTTTGATTGCAAAAATTATATCTGATAAATCTGAAATGGATTTGTAAATCAACTGCACCAAATTCAATCCATAAACACGATGTTTGGCCATAAAAAGAATAAAAAATAAAATAAAAAAAATCACTAATATTCACGAGTCAGTCTAACAACCGGCTTTTGTCAAAGGGACAAGCTAAAAAAAAACAGCATCCAATGAGGTCCAGCAGCCAATGGCTGCAAGCGTTGATCAGTGTGTTCCGGCGTGGGGGTGGTCCCCTCCATCAGAACACAAAGGCACACCGGTTGAGATGACCTCACCAACATTGCTTGTGTTGGTATTATGAGCTAAAACATTTTTAAAAAAAACCCACACACACCACAAAACACACCATGGTCAAAAAACAAACAAAAAAAAAAAAAAAAACCCCACGAAAAAAAAAAAAAAAAAAAAACCAACCCAAATCCCCCCACCCCACAAAAAGAAACACCCCCAACCCCCCCCCCAAAAAAGTCCAAATAAGCAAATAACCTCAAAAAAGCAAATAGCCAAATAAAAAACACTCCAAAGAAAAGCAAAATCCCCCCCAGAAGGCGTTAAAAAAAAATAGATAAAAAAATGATATGTCCTCAGGGTATTTCATGCATCTGGGGGTATTAGCCACATGCAGCAGGTAACCTCTAAATTGCACCTAAAATTGCTATATGTGGTTTAAGAAACATTGGTGGTTATTGTAGGCAGGCGATCAATTTGACACTGCTCACTGTTAAAGAATCCCCTACAACCACCTCGGAGGGAGGAGCACCCCCCCCCCCCTACAAACCCACCACCTCGGAGGGAGGAGCACCCCCCCCCCCTACAAACCCACCACCTCGGAGGGAGGAGCACCCCCCCCCCCTACAAACCCACCACCTCGGAGGGAGGAGCACCCCCCCCCCCTACAAACCCACCACCTCGGAGGGAGGAGCACCCCCCCCCCCTACAAACCCACCACCTCGGAGGGAGGAGCACCCCCCCCCCCTACAAACCCACCACCTCGGAGGGAGGAGCACCCCCCCCCCCTACAAACCCACCACCTCGGAGGGAGGAGCACCCCCCCCCCCTACAAACCCACCACCTCGGAGGGAGGAGCACCCCCCCCCCCTACAAACCCACCACCTCGGAGGGAGGAGCACCCCCCCCCCCCCCTACAAACCCACCACCTCGGAGGGAGGAGCACCCCCCCCCCCCTACAAACCCACCACCTCGGAGGGAGGAGCACCCCCCCCCCCCTACAAACCCACCACCTCGGAGGGAGGAGCACCCCCCCCCCCTACAAACCCACCACCTCGGAGGGAGGAGCACCCCCCCCCCCCCCCCTACAAACCCACCACCTCGGAGGGAGGAGCACCCCCCCCCTACAAACCCACCACCTCGGAGGGAGGAGCACCCCGCAAACCCACCACCTCAGAGGGAGGAGCACCCCGCAAACCCACCACCTCAGAGGGAGGAGCACCCCGCAAACCCACCACCTCAGAGGGAGGAGCACCCCGCAAACCCACCACCTCAGAGGGAGGAGCACCCCGCAAACCCACCACCTCAGAGGGAGGAGCACCCCGCAAACCCACCACCTCAGGGAGGAGCACCCCGCAAACCCACCACCTCAGAGGGAGGCGCACCCTGCCAACCCACCACCTCAGAGGGAGGCGCACCCTGCCAACCCACCACCTCGGAAGGCGCACCCTACAAACCCACCACCTCGGAAGGCGCACCCTACAAACCCACCACCTCGGGAGGAGCACCCTACCAACCACCTTGGGACAAAACCCCTTACCAACCACTTCAAAAGGGCAAACCCCTTACTAACCTCACAGCGGGGCAGCTGAGAAAGCTCATCATTCACGATAAAATGGAAACAAGATAATAATATAATATAATCACTTACAGTCTGTGGCTTCGCTGCTTGCAGTAAACACAACAACGATGACCAGCAAGGAGCTCAATAAGGCAGAGCGCAGATAGGGGGACTTCATCGCAATGCTTCCAGTCTACACCTTCGAGTGCAATCGCAAAGTGCAAACTAAAAATTAAAAAAAATTAAAATAAATAAAACAATAAAAATAAAAAGTGCTGAAGAGAAAAATCAGGTTGCCATCAGACTAGAAGGAGTTGTAGGATGCTGCCTCCTGAGTGCATGGCATGTCACACACAGCAGATCATCTGATAGATGCAGGTACAATGTGTGTCTGCAGGTAACATTGTGAGTTTAGAATGACTGGGATCATCACCTGTGTGAGGGGGCGTGGCCTGCTAAAGCATTGCCTCATTCTAGAACAGCAGGTGCAGGCAGAGCTGGTCTGATTGACAGGGCTACAGTGCAGCTGATTGGCTGATGGTGCAGAGGCAATGCCTCTGGGCTGTAGCCCATGGAATAGCAGACAGCGTGTCTGAGCTCTTGTATGAATACGTTTGCTATACACCGATAGATAGGTGATGGAGGCTTTAGAGAGAGAAATTGATCAATTGATAGGGAATTAAAGCAGATCTAAATCCGAATCGAAATGTTTTTAAAAGCACTGTATAAGAAACAATTGCCATTTTTATTTAATGTATTTTATTTATTTTCTTATTTATTTCTTTTTTAAATTTTCCCTTTATAATTTTTTTTATTTTTTTTGCATTTCAGTGCTGCTGATCTACCGCAGCCTCTTTGCACCCGCATCCTCTTCACCGGCAATGATTCTCGGAGTGGGTTACCCAATGGTGACAATTATTTACCCGGCTTTTTATATATTTCATGGCGCTGACCTGGAACATACAACTAAGGTAATTAAAAAAAAAAATGTCATTAAAAAAATGTAATGGAAAATTAAAAATAAAAATAAAAGGCAAAACTTTTTATTTTTGCTTTGGACAGAGTGGAGAGGGGTTGGAACCCCTGTTATTTTTTTTATTTTTTTTGCTGTCTGTATCCCCCCCCATTAGAGAGAATCATCCTCTGTATTTGTACTGTTTGCTGTTATCATTGAAGGTAAAAATAAAAGAAAATCACAAGTTTTAACAGTAATAGAGGGGAAATCTTCTAATGGGGACACTGGTTCCGGTGACAACCAGGGATTCACTGACTTTGGAGAGATTTCCTCTCACTTCCTGCTTTGCCTATGGGACAGGAAGGGAAGGCAACCCCCCCCCCCTCCCTAATGGGACAAAGATGGCTAAAAATAAATAAATGACAGGGGTTATAACCCTCCCTTATTTTTTAAAAATAAATCAGTTTTGCTTGTAGTTCTGCTTTAAATAATGAATGTTCGCATCTCGGGGAACCTCTGCTAGAAATGTATTGTGTGATCAGCAGGTTGTAGATATAATATATATTATAGTATATAATATAGTATAAAATAAAAATTATGGTGTGTACTTGACACGTAGCATTTTTTTTTTTATCCCTCTATGACAGTTTTTGTAAAAACTTGTGAAATAAATATTAACCAAAAATAAAGAGCGGTCCGTGAGAATTGTAGTTATTCCCCACATTGGAGGTCAACAAAAAAGGTCATTCCCTTTAATTTGGTGATCAGTTTAGAAGGGTCTCCCTTACCTTTATGGTCAGTGGGACAGGTGCCCTCTTATGATGGTGGCCTGGGGGACAGGTGCCGCCTTACATTGCCGGTCAGTAGGAGAAGGACCCCTAATGGTGGTGGTCATAGTACAGTAGGGCTTCCTTTCACTGTTGGTCTTCTAGGAGGA
The DNA here is from genome assembly GCF_037356315.1 of Lithobates pipiens. Classification (NCBI taxonomy): domain Eukaryota; kingdom Metazoa; phylum Chordata; class Amphibia; order Anura; family Ranidae; genus Lithobates; species Lithobates pipiens. The sequence continues at coordinate 974,140 of NW_027507884.1, read as the reverse complement.
GGTCCCCTTTACATTGGTGACCTGTGGGACAAGTCTCCACTTACATTGGTGGCCAATGAGAGAGGTGCCCCTTACATTAGTAGCCAGTAGGAGAGGTGCCTCATTACATTGGTGGCCAGTGGGAGTGTTATCCCCTTACATTGGTGGCCAGTGGTATAGGTGCCTCCTTACATTGGTGGCCAGTGGCAGAGGTATCACCTTACATTGGTGGCCTGTGGGGGAGACATGCCCCCTTCCATTGGTGACCAGTGGGAAAGTCGTCCCCTTACATTAAGCTGGAGATGCTTTTCCCGTCTATTTGTGTTTTTTGGACATGTTTTTATGAACTTGCTGAAATAAGGATGATGTTATTGGACATGCAGCCTACTAGAACTTTTGCTTGTTGGAATCCGCGATGGACTGGTCTGTGGAGTTGAAGATGGAAGACTGATCTAGAGTGGTGTTCACACACATCCCTGTCCCATTACATTGGTGGCCAGTGGGAGAGATGTCCCCTTACATTGGTGGCCATTGGGAGATGTGCATCCTCACATTGGTGGCCTCTGACAGATGTCTCCTTACATTGGTGGCCAGTGGGAGATGTGCCTCCTTACATTGGTGGCCAAAGGAAGAAATGCCTCCTTTCATTGGTGGCCAGAGGGAGAAATGCCTCCTTTCATTGGTGGCCAGTGGGTGAGATGTCCCCTTACATTGGTGGCCATTGGGAGATGTGCATCCTTACATTGGTGGCCTCTGACAGATGTCTCCTTACATTGGTGGCCAGTGGGAGATGTGCCTCCTTACATTGGGGGCCAAAGGAAGAAATGCCTCCTTTCATTGGTGGCCAGAGGGAGAAATGCCTCCTTTCATTGGTGGCCAGAGGGAGAAATGCCTCCTTTCATTGGTGGCCAGTGGGAGAAATGCCTCCTTTCATTGGTGGCCAGAGGGAGAAATGCCTCCTTTCATTGGTGGCCAGTGGGAGAAATGCCTCCTTTCATTGGTGGCCAGAGGGAGAAATGCCTCCTTTCATTGGTGGCCAGTGGGAGAGGTGCCTCCTTACATTGGTGGCCTGTGGGAGAAGGACCCCTAAATGGTGGTGGTCATAGAAGGGCTTCTTTCCTTGGTGGTCTGTAGGAAATGGTCCCCCTTACATCGGTGGCCATTGGGAAGAATGTCACCCTACAGACATCTACAAAATGAATTGGTGTCAGTGATTACGTATCAGAGGAAAGAGGGGAGAGACTCCATTCGTCCCCCACCACTGACTCTGCCAGGTGACATTGGCTTTCTATATATAGAACTATACAGGGACCACTAGGTAGAAGGTCAATTTGCCATTGCTCACTATTCAAGGAACCCCTAGCAACCTCTGGAGGAATCCTAGGATTCATTGGAACCATGGGGAAGAATGGATGCTTTAGATCATACAACGTGTACTCAGTGCTCTGTGTATCTCATGTGTATTTAGTCTTAAAGTCCAACTGAAGCTTCAAAAGCTATTACTGTAATGCAGCCAGGAGAGCACATGGGAGGGCTAGACCACTGTTGGCAGTGACGGGACAAGGTTATCCAGCGCCCAGGGCAAAGATGCCAAACTGCGCCCCCCTTTCCCTTAGGGTTAGGGTCAGGGTTCCCCCTACCCCTGCAATAAACCATTGCGCCAGGGGCAACCACCCCTCCTGCCCACCCCAGCTCTGACTGTCGGTCTCCATCCGTCCGACACCAACCTTGCACATATCTAAGCCTTGTACACACGGTCGGACATTCCGACAACCAAATCCGTCTGATTTTTTTCGATGGATTTTGTCCAACGGATTTTGTCCGAAACTGTTGCATACACACGGGTCGGACAAAGTTGTCGGAAAATCCGATCATTCAGAACGTGATGATACGACGGGACTACGTTCAGGCTAGTAGCCAATAGCTTTGATGTAGGAATTTGATCTGAGCATGCGTGGCACTTGGTCCGATCGGAATTCTCTACACATGATCGGAGTATGTCCGATCGGACCATGTTGTCGGAAAATTTTACCGACAAGTCGGAAAACTTGGTCTGTCAGATACTCCGACGGAAACAGTCCGATGGAGACCACACACAGTCGGAATATCCGACAAAATTGTCCGATCGGACACATTCCGTCGGAATCTCCGACCTTGTGTACAAGGGCTAAGACCTAACCCAGTGATCCTGCAAATGACACTCTTCACGTCCTTGGGTGGCTACACTCACCCCTCCACTCAATCTATGGAGGGAGCCGTGGTTGCTACCCAGACTTCTCTCTTGATCTGGATTAAAATAAAGTGGTTCTAAATGCTGATGTTTTTTTTTTACCTTAATGTATTCATTGCCATTACAATTTGGCTCTTGTCAAAGTTGCTCAAATCTATACACTTGCCTATTTTTTCTGCTTTCAACAACTCAACTTTAGGGACAACATGTTCACTTGCTGCCTAAGATAGCCCACCCCCTTTCAGATGCCATTGTAACGAGATAATCAATGTTATTCACTTTCCTTGTCAGTGCTTATAAGGTTATGGCTGATTGGTATTTACACTGCACCACGGAATATGCAACACCATTGACCTCTATGGGCGAGTTTAGCCGGCAGTACCATCTGTCAAACTCTGCAGCCTGAGTTAAAATTGACAAAAGATCATGGACACAGCATGTGTGCAGCCTTGTCAGTCTGTAATGTAGATTCAGCCTCTTGTTTTTACCATCCCCCAGCCACCTGTGTAAAAGAGCCCAAAAACATTAGGTGGACCTGTCCTATGAGAAACAGATTCTTGACCAAAGTGTTTGATTTAATGCGCTCCCTATTTAATTGTTTGCTCCTGAGGGACCCCTGGTTCATGTTCCTTTGCCTAAAACCTCCACCCTTACCAAGTCTCTACTTTTGTGCTACCAGCAGCAAAACAAACTATAGTGAGAGCTTGGAATATGTAATATGTAAACCACTTGTTACCGACCTTTGGTTTGATTACTGACTACGCTTCTGCTTGATACCTACCCACTATATCTACTATTGGAACCTGGATTGTTCACCTATTGGAGGGGCAAACCTCAGAACTGTGACCTGTTACTAGTGACTGCAATCTGATTACTGACCTTTGTTTCTCGACCATGTTTCTGCTTGATCCCAACCTGCAACCACTTTTTACCAACCTTTGACTTGTTTACTATGCGTCTCCTTGATTTCTACCGTCTATATCTGCTACTGGACCCCAACTTGCTTACCTCCTGGTGTGGTGATCTTGAGAAGCATGACCTGTTACTAGTGACTGCAACCTGGTTACTGACTTTGGCTTGTTCCTTGACTATGCTTCTGCTTGATCCCAACCTGCAACCACTTGTTACTGACCTTTGGCTGGTCCCTAGACTATACCTCTGCTTGATCCCAGCCAGCAACCACTTGTTACTAAACTTTGGCTTGCTTACTGACTATGCTTCTGCTTGATCTTTACCTGCTATATCTACTACTGGACCCCAACTTTCTCACCTCCTGGTGGGGTGATCCTGAAGACCACATCCCAGTACTAACGACTGTGAACTGGTTACCTACCTTTGGCTTGTTCTTCAACTATGCTTTCACTTGATCCCAACCTGCAACCACTTGCTACTGATTTTTGGCTTGTTCCTCGACTACACTTCTGCTTAATCCCAACCTGCAGCCACTTTTTACCAACCTCTGACTTGTTTACTGACTATGCTTCTGCTTAATTTCTACCTTCTATATCTGCTACTGGACCCCAACTTGCTCACCTCCTGGTGGATCGATCCTGAGCACCATGACCTGGTATTAGTGACTGTGACCTGGTTACCAACCTTTGGCTTGTTCCACATCTACCCATCCGCTTGATCCCAATCTCCAACCACTTGTTACCGACCTTTGGCTGTTCCTTTGACTAAGCTTCTGCTTGACTCCAACCTGCAACCACTTGTTACCAACCTTTGCCTTGTTTACTGACTACGCTTCTGCTAATCTGCTTGATCTCTACCTGCTATATGTGCTACTGAACCCCAGCTTGCTCAACTCCTGGTGGGGCGATCCTGAGGACCATGACCTAATACTAGTTATTGCCATCTGGTTACCAACATTTGGCTTGTACCTCAACTACGTTTTCTGCTTGATCCCTAGATGCTATATCTGCTGCTGAACCCTGGCTTGCTCACCTCCTGGGCAGATTATCATGAGGACCGTGTCACTTGTTACTGACTTTTGGCTTGTTCCCGACTACACTTCTGATTGATCCCAATCTGCAACCACTTTTTACTGACCTATGACTGGTTTACTGACTATGCTTCTGCTTGATTTCTACCTTCAATATCTGCTACTGGTCCCCAACTTGCTCACCTCCTGGTGGGGTGATTCTGAGGACCACGATCTGGTACTAGCAATTGCAACCTGGTAACTGACCTTGTTCCTCAACTATGCTTCTACTTGATCCCATCTGCAACCACTTGTTTCCAAACTTTGGCTTGTTTACTGACTACACTTCTGCTTGATCCCTGCCTGATATATCTATTATTCAGCTCAGGCTTGCTCACCTGCTGGTGGTGTGATCCTGAGGACTGTGACCTGGTACTAGCTACTGCAACCTGGTTACCAACCTTTTGTTTGTTCCTCAACTATGCTTCTGCTCAATCTCTACCTGCTATATCTGCTAATGGACTCTGACTTGCTCACCTCCTGGTGGGGCGATCCTGAAGACCTTTCTACTAGCATTCAGCAAAACCCATTGATGCTTAGACCCTGCTCCTCAGTTGAGTCCATGGCATCCGCCAGAGTGACCTGTTGGTCGATGGGAGCCTCTCTACTGCTACAGCTACCGGTCTCCAAGCCTGACCCCTGACCATGACACTGGCACTGTTTTCTTCTTCTCATTTTATATGTCTGCCCAGTTTTATTGCCTTTTTGTTTGTTTTATTTTTGACATGCTTAAGAGAAAACCACATCGCCCTTCGGAATTCCTTTCAGTTTTTGAATGAAACCTTTGTAATTGAAATTTTAGCATCCACCCCATCTACCAACCACCTTCTCTTTTTGCTAATCCGTTCTCTCTTTGCTTTTTCCTCCTTTCGTCCTCTTTAGTCTATGCACTCATTGTTGATTATGCACACCTGTGCCTTTTGGACGAGATTGGCTATCATACGTTAATAGATATTGCGACTTAAGACTCTTTGCCTTGGAGTTCATTCCTGTGAATGCGGTAGTATGATCTTCCTAATCTTATAATATCATGAAGTTGTATGTAGTCCTAACCCATTCTCTACAATTCTATCAAGTGTTTTATTACTATGGCTTTGTGTTTCTACTTTGGCTATTCAGGAAAATAAAAACCTAAAAGAAAAAACACATCTAATAATGTGCCACAGACATTGCAAGTGCATGGACACACGTTAAAGTCACTGAGAGTGAAAGTAATACTCAGCTCTTGAGTCCTGCTGACATTCTCGGTATAAGAGACCGACCATCTTCTCCTGGAATTTCCACTCGAGACTTCTGGACGTGTAGCATTTTTTTGCTCTTGTCTTTGTTTTGGGTACTCCACTGGTAAATATTTGCTCTCAAAACTTTGGCTGTAACAACTGTGCAGAGCACATCAAGATACCAACGCGTTTGTCAAAAAGCAAGCACGGGAAACGGACAAGCCAATGAAAAAAATAATAATGGTGAGGTCGTTAGAAAGTAAGCTATACTAACCAGTTCCCTTCTGGGGAAAGAAAGAGCAACAGTGATTTCCCAGTATGCATACTCAAGCTCAGTATGGATATGAACCCAAGACCAAGAACAAGGGGACTTGACCTCAGACTCGCAGGAGGAAAGGTCAAAACTAATTTTAGAAAGTATTATTTTACAGAAAGAGTGGTCGATGCTTGGAATAGACTCTCGGCAGAGGTAATGAGTCCGTTAACAGTAATGCCGCATACACACGACCAGACTTAGGTCCGACAGACTTTCGACGGAGTTCTGACAGAGTTCTGACGGACTTTCCGAATGAACGGACTTGGCCACACACAATCACATCAAAGTCCGATGGATTCGAACGTGATGACGTACGACTGGACTAGAATAAGGAAGTATAGCCAGTAGCCAATTGCTGCCCTCGCATCGGTTTTTGTCCGTCAGACTAGCATACACACAAGCGGATTTCTCGGTAGGAACTGGGTCCGGCGGAAAAATTTGAAACATGTTCCATTTCTAAAGTCTGTCAGACTTTTGCAAATCAAAAGTCCGCTGCAGCCCACACACAATCGAATAGTCTGCCGGAATCATTCTGTCAGACTTTTGATGTTGAAAAGTCTGGTCGTGTGTACGGGGCATAAGTGGATTCAATCATGTTTGAGAAAAACTTAGATCTATACTCAAAAAAAAAAAATGGGGCATGACCAATGCATTCGGGATATAACCTCTTCGTACCCTTTTATCCTATGGCCTTACCTTTACCTCTTCACACTCTCCTTTGTCCCGTTACCTTTTCCTCCCCCCCCCCAATAAATAGGCCACACAGGAGTTTTGGAGTATAAATGGCCATAGTAGCCTTTTATTAACAACTCTTCAACCAATAACTTAAATAACTTAATTAAATATATATATAACCATTATTTAGCAACGGCAATTTTAAACTCCCAGTCAGTTGGTCTTTGACGGTACCACGTTCCACCTTTAACCGGTTCCCGACCAGCGCACGCCGATGTACATTGGCAGAATGGCACGGGCAGGCATATTGGCGTACAGGTACGTCCAATCTTCAATGCTGCCCTGCCATCACGAGCGCGCCACCAGCGGCGCATTCGCGTGCCGGTCGGGACCCCCGTGAGTCCGGTCGTGGGTCCCGCGGACTCGTCTCACGGGGCGGCTGAACGGAGGAAATGCCGTTGTAAACAGCATTTCCCCATTCTGCCTAGCAACTAGTGATGCTGATCTCTGCTCCATGTGATTGGAGCAGAGATTAGTGTTCACTAAATGAAAGCCCAACCCCCCCCCCCCCCCAGTTAGTAACACACCCCTAGGAACACTTAAAGCGGAGGTCCACCCTAAAGTGGACCTTCCGCTCATCGGAACCCTCCTCCCCTCCGGCGCCACAATTGGCACCTTTCAGGGGGGAGGGGGGTGCAGGTACCTGTACAGTACAGGTATCTGCACCCACTTCCGGAATAGCTCTCTGCAGAAAGGGGCGTAGATTACGCCCCTTTCCGAAAGTCCCCCCCGCTGCCTGCTGGGAAAACACACGGATCCCAGAGGCAGCGAGTCCATCCTTATTGCGCAGCGCGACTCACACATGCGCAGTAGGGAACCGGGAAATGAAGCCGAAAGGCTCCACTTCCTGATTCCCATACCCAAGATGGAGGCGGCAGCACTCGAGAGACGATCGAGAGATCGGCTTCGGGTGCCGACATCGCGGGCGCGCTGGACAGGTAAGTGTCACTATTTTAAAAGTCAGCAGCTGCAGTATTTGTAGCTGCTGGCTTTTAAAAAAAAAAAAAAAAAACGCGGAGTCCCGGCGGACTCCCGCTTTAACCCCTACACTGCCACCCACTGGTTAACCCCTTCACTGCCAGTGTCATTTACACAGGAATCACTGCATTTATATAACACTGATTGCTGTATAAATGTGAATGGTCCCAAAACTGTGTCAAAAATGTCCAATGTGTCCGCCATAATGTCGCAGTCACAATAAAAAGCGCTGATCGCCGCCATTGCTAGTAAAAAAAAAAAAAAAAAAAAAAAAAAAAAAAAAATTCTTAATAAAAATGCCATAAAACTATCCCTATTTTGTAAACGCTATAACTTTTGCACAAACCAATCAACAATCACTTATTGTGATTTTTTTTACCAAACATATGTAGAATACGTATCGGCCTAAATTGAGGGAACAAAATGTTTTTTTTAATATATTTTTGGGGGATATTTATTATAACGAGAAGTAAAAAATGTGTTTTTTTCAAAATTGTCGCTCTATTTTTGTTTATAGCGCAAAAAATAAAAACCGCAGGGGTGATCAAATACCACCAAAAGAAAGCTCTATTTGTGGGAAAACTCTTCACTCGCTCCGCACCATGCTTGCCTGCCAGACCCCTCCCCTTCAATTTATACCGCTCCACCCCCTTCCATTCATTTCTTCTCCACTCCTCCCCTGTCTCTCCTTGAATCATTAACACACTACGCTCCTTCCCCTAGCTTTAGTCATGGCCGGCCCTCCACCTAGCTTTCAGCTCATTTCCGGGCCTCCCTGATTTAATGTACCACTTGGTCTTTTTTTCTACTCCTATGCTTGCATAGCCTGCGACCCGCTCTCGCTGTGGTTGGACACAGTTGGAGCCAATCAACAGGTCCAGCGGACGCAATGTCCACCAGAACCCACCTATCGCCCGGGAGACAGGCAGAATGGCGGTCTGCCTATGTAAACAAGGCAGACCGCCGCCGTTCTGTGAGAGGGGGGATGTGCTGATCCTGTGTTTCTGCTAAGCAGGAACACGGATCTATGTTTCCCCCGCCCCCCCCCCAGTCAAAGCACCTCCCACACAGTTAGCAAACACGCCCTAGGCACACAGTTAACTCTTTGATCGCCCCCCAATGTTAACTCCTTCCCTGCCAGTGTCATTAGTGACAGTGACAGTGCATATTTTTAGCACTGATCACTGTATTGAGGTCACTGGTCCCCAAAAAAAGTGTCAGGTGCCTGATTTGTCCGTTGGAATATCGTTAAAAGTCGCTGATCGCCGCCATTACTAGTTAAAAATAAACAAACAAAAAAAACAGCATAGTTTGTAGATGCGATAACTTTTGTGTAAACCAATCAATATACGCTTGTTTTGTTTTTACCGAAAATATGTAGTAGAATACACAAATGAAAATAAATAAATTGATGAAACTTTTTTTTTATCTTTTACATTTTCTTTTTTAATTGGATGTTTTATATCAGAAAGTAAAAAAAAAAATATAAATAAATATAAATAAGTATAATATAATATTATAAATATATATATATATATATATATATATATATATAAATAATACAATATATATATATATATATATATATATATATATATATATATATATATATATATATAAAATACAATATATATATATATATATATATAAAATACAATAATATATATATATATATATATATATATATATATATATATATATATATATATATATATAATTATTAATATAATATAATACAATTAATAATAATTACTAATATAATATAATTTATAATAATTAATAATGAAATTATAATATAATAAATATATATAACATACAATATAATATAATATTATATATATATATATATATATATATATATATATATATATTATTTTATTTTTTTTATATTTACTTATTTTTTTACTTTTTTTGTTTATAGCGCAAAAAAATAAAAAATGCAGAGGTGATCAAATACTACCAAAAGAAAGTTATATTTATGGGGGAAAAAATGACAATTTTAATTGGGTGCAGCGTCGCACAGCCACGCAATTGTCAGTTAAAGTAGCGCAGTGCCATATCGCAAAAAAACCCGCAAAAAATGGCCTGGTCAGGAAGGGGGGTAAATCTTCCGTTAGGCACGTGTTTAACATTCTGGCCCTTGACGCACCTAAATGTGTGCAGCTTCAGTCCTTCAGCACACTAGACTCTTCTGACAAGGAGAAAAGCAGCGTTAAAAGCGCACCTAAAGCCATGTTTTTCAAACCCTTTTATACGTATAAAGCCTTCTGAGCGTTTATTCGTTTCGTTGGCCAGAAAATGAATTACATTTTTTTATTTTTTGGCCATTGAAACGTGTTAGGCGCTTTTATGTGCGTTTTAGGAGCGGCTGTTTTTTTTTTTTTTTTCTTCTGCCTAAACGTTCCTCTTCCGAACGTAATTTTGTGTGCGTTCAGAATTCTGCCCCTAAAAGGGCCGGTTCACACCATAGAAACGCGGCCTGGATGCATTCCAGGTGCTTTTCTGCATGCGTGTTTTTGACACATTCCAGTGCTTTTTTTATGCATTTTTGGTGCGTTTTTGATGCAGTCCAGTGCATTCCCTCCCACCCCCTCTTTTTTATTAACCTTAAAGACTGTTTCAAACCACAAAAACACACTCTAGATCATTTTTGGATGCGTTTTTGCATGCACATCTTGTGCGTTTTTGATGCATTTTTTAAATGCGTTTCCGGTGCATTCCGGATGTTTTTTGTTTTTTTTTTCACCGTACTGGGGTCTGGTGCATTTTTTATGTGTTTGATGCATTCCAGGAAAGTCCAGTGCAGGAAAAATGCAGCATGTTATTATTATTATTATACACGATTTATATAGCGCCAACAGTTTATGTAGCGCTTTACAATGTATAGGGGGGAGACAACACAATTACAGTGCAGTTGAATACAGAAGAGACAGGAGGGCCCGGCTCATAGAGCTTACATTCTAAAGGGAAGGGGTGGTGGTACAAAAGGTAATAGATGCGGGGAATGATTTGATGGGGGGGTATCTCGGGGGCAGTTGTTAGGTGAGTGTGGGATAGGCTTCCCTGAATAAGTGAGTATTCCGGGATCTCCTAAAGGTGGACAGGTTAGGGGCTGATCGGATATACGGGGGCAGGGAATTCCAGAGGATGGGAGAGGCTCTGGAGAAGTCTTGAAAGCGAGCATTGAAGGAGGTAACAAGGGAACTAGAGAGCAGGAGGTCCTGGGAGGAGCGAAGAGGACTATTAGGGCGATGTCTGCAGATGAGGTTGGTGATGTAGATGGGGGCGATGTTGTGGATGGCCTTGTATGTTGTGGTTAGTATTTTGAATTTTATACGGTGGGGTAGGGGAAGCCAGTGAAGGGATTGGCAGAGAGGGGCGGCAGTCACGGATTGATTAGTGAGGTCTATTAGTCTAGCAGCAGCAATAATAATAGACTGAAGGGGGGCAGGGGCGGGAATGACCATTCGCCAACTCGGGCACTGCCCAAGGGCCCCTGGGCCACTAGGGGGCCCCATCAGGGTTGCCGGCCTTAGTAAATCCAGGGACAGTATGTAAACATTTTTTTTTTTAACATCTGTCTATGAAATGTCCCTTTGGTCTAAAAATCCAGGGATTATAGCTGCCCCACCTCTCCAGTAGAGATGGACGAACTTCCGACGGGGCGTTTCGTGAACGCGAACACGGCCAAAAGTTCGCGAACCGCAAAGTTTGCGGCGGGCCCCATTGACTTCAATGGCAGGCGAACCTTAAAAACCTACAGGTCATATTTTCAGCCACAAAATAATTACTACCTGTGCACATAGTCCCACAACATGGACACTGACACTGACATTTATGAAGTGAATCTGGGATCGACAACTACAAGCATTCTTCTTTTATCTGTGAAATTTTGACAATTCAAGGCTGTGGAGCGCATGAAGGCAATCAAGGAGAGGAAAGGTCAGGGTAGGCTATGAAGAGGGTGCAGGAGATGATCACCAGCACTGTGATATAGAGCACTGACACCTGCACTGTGATATAGAGCACTGACACCAGCACTGTGCACCACAACCCTATATATTGTACACCTATACCAGTCCTTACAAGGACCTTTGTGGACCTAGTAGCTAGTGATTTGCAGACTGTCCCTCAGTCCCTACACTTATAAAAGACTGCTGCAGAATCGGGCAGCAGTCAGCAGCACAGCAGTGCACCAGCACCCTACATACTGTACACCTATACCAGTCCTTAAAAGGACCTTTGTGGACCTAATAGTAATAGCTAGCTAGTGATTAATCTGACTGTCCCTGCCCACTCCCTACCACCATCCTACCCACTCCCTCTCACGAGCCTGCCCACTCCCTCTCACCAACCTGCCCACTCTCTCTCACCAGCCTGCCCACTCCCACCCACCAGCCTGAACACTCCCACCCACCAGACTGCCCACTCACCAGCCTGCCTACTCCCTCTCATCCAGCCTACCCACTCACACCCACCAGCCTGCCCACTCCCACCCACTATCCTGCCCACTCCCACTCGCCATCCTGCCCACTCCCTCCCACCAGCCTGCCCACTCCCAACCCAACAACAAGCCCTCTCCCTCTCACCAGCAAGCCCACTCCCTCTCACCAGCCTGCCCACTCCCACCCACCAGACTGCACACTCTCACCCACCATCCTGCCCACTCTCATACTCACCAGTCAACTCACTTACTCCCATCAGTATTACAACTCCCACCCACAAGCCTGCCCACTCCCTACCACCATCCTGCCCACTCTCTCTTACCATCCTGCCCACTCCCTCTCAACAGCCTGCTCACTTTCACCCACCAGCCTGCCCACTCCCTCTCACCAGCCTGCCCACTGCCATCCTCCAGCCTGCCCACTTATACCCACCAGCCTGCCCACTCTCATACTCACCAGTCAACTCATTACTCCCATCAGTATGACAACTTCCACCCACCAGCCTGCACATTCCCACCCACCAGACTGTCCACTCCCTCTCACCATCCTGCCAACTACATCTCACCAGCCTGTCCACTCTCTCTCACCATCCTGCCCACTCTCTCCCACCAGCCTGCCCACTCCCTCTCACCAGCCTGCTCACTCCCACCCACCAGCCTGCCCACTCCCTCTCACCAGCCTGCCCACTCCCTCCCACCATCCTGCCCACTCCCTGCCACCATCCGGCCCACTCCCTGCCACCATCCTGCCCACTCCCTGCCACCATCCTGCTCACTCCCACCCACCAGCCTGCCCACTCCCTCTCATCCAGCCTGCCCACTCACACCCACCAGCCTGCCCACTCACACCCACCATCCTGCCCACTAACACCCACAAGCTTGCCCACTCCCTGCCACCATCCTGCCCACTCCCTCTCACCAGCCTGCCCACTCCCACCCAGCAGACTGCCTACTCCCACCCAGAAGCCTACCCACTCCCTCTCGCCATCCTGCCCACTCCCTGCCACCAGCCTGCCCACTCCCACCCACCAGCCTGCCCACTCCCACCCACTAGCCTGCCCACTCATACCCACCAGCCTGTCCACTCCCTCTCCCCAGCCTGCCCACTCCCTGCCACCATCCTGCCCACTCCCTGCCACCATCCTGCCCACTCCCTGCCACCATCCTGCTCACTCCCACCCACCAGCCTGCCCACTCCCTCTCATCCAGCCTGCCCACTCACACCCACCAGCCTGCCCACTCACACCCACCATCCTGCCCACTAATACCCACAAGCCTGCCCACTCCCTGCCACCATCTTGCCCACTCCCTCTCACCAGTCTGCCTACTCCCACCCAGCAGACTGCCCACTCCCTCTCGCCAGCCTGCCCACTCCCTCTCGCCAGCCTGCCAACTCCCTCTTGCGAGCCTGCCCACTCCCTCTCACCAACCTGCCCACTCCCACCCACCAGCCTGCCCACTCCCACCCACCAGCCTGCTCACTCCCACCCACCAGCCTGCCCACTCTCTCTCACCAACCTGCCCAGTCTCTCTCACCAGCCTACCCACTCCCACTCACCAGCCTGCTCACTCCCACCCACCAGACTGAACACTCCCTCTCACCAGCCTGCCCACTCTCATACTCAGCAGTCAACTCACTTACTCCCATCAGTATTACAGCTCCCACCCACAAGCCTGCCCACTCCCTACCACCATCCTGCCCACTCCCACACACCAGCCTACCCACTCCCACTCACCAGACTGCCCACTCTCTCTCATTATCCTGACCACTCTCTCTCACTATCCTGCCCACTCTCTCTCACCAGCCTGCCCACTCCCACCCACCAGCCTGCCTACTCCCTCTCACCAGCCTGCCTACTCCCTCTCACCAGCCTGCCTACTCCCTCTCACCAGCCTGTCCACTCCCTCTCACCAGCCTGTCCACTCCCTCTTACCAGCTTGTCCACTGCCATCCTCCAGCATGCCCACTCCCTCTTACCAGCCTGCCCACTCCCTCTTACCAGCCTGTCCACTCCCTCTCACCAGCCTGCCCACTCCCACCCACCATCCTGCCCACTCCCTGCCACCATTCTGCCCACTCCCACCCACCAGCCTGCCCACTCCCTGCCACCATCCTGCCCACATCCTCTCACCAGCCTGCTCACTCCCACCCACCAGCCTGCCCATTCTCATACTCACCAGTCAACTCACTTACTCCCATCAGTATGACAACTTCCACTCACCAGCCTGCACACTCCCACCCACCAGACTGTCCACTCCCTCTCACCATCCTACCAACTCTCTCTCACCATCCTGCCAACTCTCTCACCAGCCTGCCCACTCCCTCTCACCAGCCTGTCCACTCCCTCTCACCAGCCTGTCCACTCCCTCTCACCAGCCTGCCTACTCATACCCACCAGCCTGCCCACTCCCTCTTACCAGCCTGTCCACTCCCTCTCACCAGCCTGTCCACTCCCTCTCACCAGCCTGTCCACTTCCTCTCACCAGCCTGTCCACTTCCTCTCACCAGCCTGTCCACTCCCTCTCACCATCCTGCCCACTCCCTGCCACCATCCTGCCCACTCCCACCCACCAGCCTGTCCACTCCCTCTCACCAGCCTGTCCACTTCCTCTCACCAGCCTGTCCACTTCCTCTCACCAGCCTGTCCACTCCCTCTCACCATCCTGCCCACTCCCACCCACCAGCCTACCCACTCATACCCACCAGCATGTCCACGCCATCTCACCAGCCTGCCCACTCCCTGCCACCATCCTGCCCACTCCCTGCCACCATCCTGCTCACTCCAACCCACCAGCCTGCCCACTCATACCCACCAAACTGTCCACACCCTGTCACCAGCCTGCCCACTCCCACTATCCAGCCTGTCCACTCCCTCTCATCCAGCCTGCCCACTCACACCCACCATCCTGCCCACTAACATCCACAAGCTTGCCCACTTCCATCCAGCAGCCTGCCCACTCCCACACAGCGTCCTGTCCCTACACTGACAAAAGACAGCTGCAATCACCAGCACAGCAGTGTACTGAACCCTATATACTGTACTACACCTATACCATACCAGTCCTTAAAAGGACCTTTGTGGACCTAGTAGCTAGTGATTTGCAGACTGTCCCTCAGTCCCTACACTTATAAAAGACTGCTGCAGAATCGGGCAGTTCGGCCATCCCTACTCTCCAGTACCTTCTTAGCCAATAGAAACATGTCTGTGTATACTGTGTGATTGTATACTGTGTGGCCCCATAATCTCCGATTGCCCGGGGGCCCCATGAGTTGTCAGTCCGCCCCTGAAGGGGGGATATCCTATGTAAGGGTAGGCCAATAAGGAGAGAGTTGCAGTAGTCAAAGCGGGAAATAATCAAGGAGTGAATACGTTGCTTTGTGGTGTCGTTAGTCAGGAAGGGTCGAATTCTGGAGATTGCGGAGGTTGAGGTGGCAGGATTTAGCCAGTGATTGGATGGTGGGGGCTGAAGGAGAGGTCAGATTTAAGGATTACACCCAACATCCTGGCATGTGTGGAGAGACCAGTGGTTGTGCTGTTGATCTTAATGGTAAAGTCATGGGGGGGGACTGGGAAGGAGGAAATATAACGAGCGCAGTTTTAGAAAGATTGAGTTTGAGAAAGTGGTGTGACATCCATACCGAAATGTCATTCAGTATGTTTGAGATCCGTGAGGAGATGGAGGTGGTGAGTTGAGGAGTGGAGAGATAGATCTTGGTGTCAGCAGGGTAGAGGTGGTATTGGAAGACATGGGAGAGGTTATCAACTGGCCCAGGGAAGAGGTATAGAGCGAGAATAGGAGGAGCCCCAAGGATAGAGCCTTGGGGTACCCCAACAGAAAGATGAAGAGGAGCGGAGGAGATGGAGTTGTAAGTGACACTGAAAGTGCACTGAGATAGGTAGGAGGAGAACCAGGATAAAGCAGAATCAGAGGCCAAGGGAGTGTGGTTTGCCAAGGAGGAGCAGGTGGTCAACTGTGTCGAAGGCAGCAGAGAGGTCCAATGCCCCGTACACACCAGCGGATTTTTTGTCGGAAAAAACTTGGATGGTTTTTCCAACGGAATTCTGCTCAAGCTTGGCTTGCATACACACGGTCACACAAAAGTTCTCTGAACTTTTGACCGCCAAGAACACTACGAGAGATGGGTCTTAAGTTATTCAAAAAAGTGGGGTCTAGTGAGGCTTTTTTTAAGTATGGGGGTAACCAGTGCATGTTTGAGCGAGGAAGGAAAGGTGTCGGAGGAGAGGGAGAGATTGAAGATGTGGGTTAGGGAGTTTAGAGTGGGAAGGTGGTCGCAGTAATTGTGAGGAGACAGGGTCCAGGGGACAGGTGGTGAGGTGGACCATGGAGTTGAGTTTATCAACTTCATCAGTGGTAACTGCGCAGAAGGAGGAGAAGGAGGAGAATATTGAGTGTGGCGTTGGACCTGATGTGTTGGGTAAGGGAGGAAGTTGAATGCTAGGTATCTCCTTGCGAATGGTGTTGATTTTGCTTTTGAAATGGTTGGCAATCTGTTGAGCGGTAAGCAAGTTGGGTTGGCAATTAAGGGTAGAAAAGAGTTGACGAGGTATGGATGAGAGGGTTTTGATGAGAGTGTTGTAGTAGGTTTGTTTAGCAGTGTGGAGGCAGGAGTTGTATTTGAGAAGGGCAGATTTGTAGAGGGTAAAGTCTTGCAAGGCTTTAGATATATGCCAAGCTCGCTCAAGAGCACGGCTGTGTCTCTTGAGACTTCTGGTGTCATCTGTTTGCCAGGGTTGTGGCAGATGGCGGCCTGGTTCTGCGTGTAGAAAGAGGAGCAAGTACGTCTAGGGAGGATGACAGCGTGTTTTTTGTGGTGTGAACTGGCGCTTAAGGTTAAGAAAAGAAAGGGAAACAATGCACTGGACTGCATCAAAAAAGAACTGAAACGCGTCAAGACATGCATGCAGAAAAGCCTCTGGAACGTATCCGGACCACATTTCCATGGTGAGAACTGGCCACAAGGGCCGGTTCACACCACAAAAAACACACTCCAAATCAGTTCCAGATGTGTGTCTGCATGCACATTTGTACTGTTTTTTTTATGCATTCCGGTGCGTTTCTGATGCATTCCAGATTTTTTTTTCTTTTATTCCTGTTTTTTTTTCATTGTACTGGGTTCTGGTGCATTTTTGATGTGCTTTTGATGCGTTCCAGTGCATTTTTGATGCATTTTTACTACGTTCCAGTTCAGTCTAATGTAGGAAAAAGGCAGCAGGTTCTACTTCTTTTTCTGGAACTGGAACGCCCTGGTGTGATCTATGGCACTGGATAACTTACTTTACATGCGTTTTTGATGCAGAAAAAAATGCACAGAACTGCATGTGGTGTGAGCTGGCCTTAAAAGGCCAGAATGTGCATGGAAATACAGGGGACACACTGGGGACACACAGGGGACACACTGGGGACACACAGAGGACACACTGGGGACACACTGAGGACACACTGGGCACACACTGGGCACATACTGGGGACACATAGGGGACACACAGGGGGACAAACTGGGGACACACTGGGAACACATAGGGGACACACTAGGACACACAGGGGGCTCACTGGGGACACACAGGGGGCTCACTGGGGACACACAGGGGGCTCATTGGGGACACACAGGGGATACACAGGGGACACACTGGGGACACACAGGGGACACATAGGGGACACATAGGAAACACACATGGGACACATTGGGGACTACTTCTTTTTCTGGAACTGGAAAGCCCTGGTGTGGACTATGGCACTGGATAACTTACTTTACATGCGTTTTTGATGCAGAAAAAAAATGCACTGAACTGCATGTGGTGTGAACTGGCCTTAAAAGGCCAGAATGTGCATGGAAACACAGGGGACACAAAGGGGACACACTGGGGACACATAGGGGACACACAGGAGACACATTGGGGACACACAGGAGACACACAGGGGACACATTGGGGACACATAGTGGAAACAAAGGGGATACATAGGGGACACACAGGGGACACACAGGGGACACATAGGGGACACACTGGGGACACACAGGGGGCTCACTGGGGACACACAGGGGGCTCACAGGGGACACACTGGGGACACACCGGGTACACACCGGGGACACACAGGGGGCACACTGGGGACACACAGGGGACACACAGGGGACACATAGGGGACATACTGGGGACACATAGGAAACACACATGGGACACATTGGGGACTACTTCTTTTTCTGGAACTGGAATGCCCTGGTGTGAACTATGCCACTGGATAACTTACTTTACATGCGTTTTTGATGCAGAAAAAAAAACGCACTGAACTGCATGTGGTGTGAACTGGCCTTAAAAGGCCAGAATGTGCATGGAAACACAGGGGACACAAAGGGGACACAATGGGACACATTGGGGACACATAGGGGACACACAGGAGACACATTGGGGACACACAGGAGACACACAGTGGACACACAGGGGACACATTGGGAACACAAAGGGAACACAGGGGACACACAAGGGACACATAGGGGACTAGTGATGGACGAACTTCCGACGGGACGTTTCGCGAACGCGAAACGCGAACGGGCACAAACGTTCGCGAAAACGACCGTTCGCCGCGGGCTCCATTGACTTCAATGGGAGGCGAATTTCGCAAACCTTTAGGTCGAATTTGCGGCCACGGGGTAATTATTAGGGGGTAGCACGTAGTCCCACCACCTGGACAATAGCATAATACATGTATGAGGTGAATTTGGGATCGATAACTACAAGCATTTTTTTTTTATTTGGGAAATTGTTCTGACAATTCAGGACTATGGAGCTAATGAAGGCAATGGAGGAGAGGGAAGGTCAGGGACCAGGGTAGGCAAACAAGAGGGTGCAGGAGATACAGAGCACTGACAGCAGCACCGTAATACAGAGCACTGACATCAGCACCGTGACATACAGCGCTGACAGCAGCTCCGTGACATACAGCGCTGACAGCAGCTCCGTGACATACAGCGCTGACAGCAGCTCCGTGACATACAGCGCTGACAGCAGCTCCGTGACATACAGCGCTGACAGCAGCTCCGTGACATACAGCGCTGACAGCAGCACCGTGACATACAGCGCTGACAGCAGCTCCGTGACATACAGCGCTGACAGCAGCTCCGTGACATACAGCGCTGACAGCAGCTCCGTGACATACAGCACTGACAGCAGCTCCGTGACATACAGCGCTGACAGCAGCTCCGTGACATACAGCGCTGACAGCAGCACCGTGACATACAGCGCTGACAGCAGCTCCGTGACATACAGCGCTGACAGCAGCTCCGTGACATACAGCGCTGACAGCAGCTCCGTGACATACAGCACTGACAGCAGCTCCGTGACATACAGCGCTGACAGCAGCTCCGTGACATACAGCGCTGACAGCAGCACCGTGACATACAGCGCTGACAGCAGCTCCGTGACATACAGCGCTGACAGCAGCTCCGTGACATACAGCGCTGACAGCAGCTCCGTGACATACAGCGCTGACAGCAGCTCCGTGACATACAGCGCTGACAGCAGCTCCGTGACATACAGCGCTGACAGCAGCTCCGTGACATACAGCGCTGACAGCAGCTCCGTGACATACAGCGCTGACAGCAGCACCGTAAGCAGCCCCAGGAGGAAGTCAGCACAGCACAGGGATGGTGTGATCCCCTCATAATAAGAACCCCCAGGAGGAAGTCAGCACAGCACAGGGATGGTGGGAGCCCCTCATAATAAGAACACCCAGGAGGAAGTCAGCACAGCACAGGGATGGTGGGAACCCCTCATAATAAGCAGCCCCAGTAGAAATATGACACCGCTCAACCTCTTCAAAGAGGAGGGTAGGGGCATATAGTACGGTGTGCTTTTTTGGGTCAGGGAAGTGAGCCAAATGAATTAAGAAGGTCTGTGTGCTTGATTCCAAAAATTGTTTATAGACATATACATGGTCTACTGATCACATGTGTTGAATTCCTCCGAGATCCATGCCTCATTCATTTTTAGAAATGTGAGGTAGTTAACACTGTGGTGAGCTAGGCGAGTACGCTTATCGGTCACAATCCCCCCTGCTGCGCTGAACGTCCTTTCGGACAGGACACTGGATGAGGGGCAAGCCAACAGTTCGATTGCAAATTGGGCAAGCTCTGGCCAGAGGTCAAGCCTGCCCACCCAGTAGTCTAGGGGTTCATCACTCCTCAGAGCGTCCACATCGGCCGTTAACCCAATGTAGTCGGACACCTGACGGTCTAGGCGTTCCCTGATGCTGGATCCGGATGACACCTGTCGATGGGTCGGCTGAAAGAATGACCTCATATCCGAAGTCACCAACACATCTTCAAACCGGCCTCTTCTTGCAGGCGCTGTTGGATTGGTACCCGCAAATCCTTCTCTGGGAGTGGGAATTGCTCCTCTGCCAGCGCACGCAAAAGCAGAATGCAGCATTTCTCGAAGCAAGGCCTGGAAGTGCTGCATTCTGACAGCCCTCTGCGACGGCGGTAACATTTCCGCCATTTTGTGTTTGTACCGGGGGTCTAAGTACGTTGCCACCCAGTACTGGTCCTTGACCCTCATGCTTTTTATACGGGGGTCCCTATTAAAACACTGGAGCATGAAGGCCCCCATTTGCACTAAAGTGGAAGCGGTGTGGTGGCCTGGCTCCTGCTCATCATCCAGGATAATGTCGTCCTCTTCATTCTCCTCTCCCCATCCTCGCACAACAGGGATCCCAGAAAGGTTTAAAGCATGCTCTTCTTGCTCCTGCTCATCCGCCCCGGCACCATCCTCCTCTGACTCCTCATCAGACTCCTGTTGTTGACTTGTCTCAGATAGAGTAGCCCCCCCTGGGAATTCATCCAGCATTGCGACTTCCTCATCTTCCCGCTCCTGCTCCTCCACAGCCTGATCAATGACACGACGCAATGCACGCTCCAGAAAGAAGGCATAAGGTACCATGTCACTGATGGCGCCATGGCTGCGACTGACCAGTTTGGTGATCTCCTCA
This sequence comes from Lithobates pipiens, assembly GCF_037356315.1. Taxonomy (NCBI): domain Eukaryota; kingdom Metazoa; phylum Chordata; class Amphibia; order Anura; family Ranidae; genus Lithobates; species Lithobates pipiens. The sequence continues at coordinate 953,254 of NW_027507884.1, read as the reverse complement.
AATGGCCGCAGAAGTCTGCATGTGTCGCGCATGAGCAGCCACTGGCGCGGTGAAAAAAAACCCAGCTCCCCAGAACCGTTTCTTTCGCAGAGTTCATACAGGTAGACGTTAACTGCACGTTTCTGCTGGAGCAGCCTATCAAGCATATAGAAGGTTGAGTTCCATCGCGTCGGGCAATCGCAAATAAGACGTCTGACCGGCAGATGGTGTCGCCGCTGAATGTCAGCAAGGCGAGCCATGGCCGTGTAAGATCTTCTGAAATGGGCCGAGATTTTCCTTGCCTGCCGCAAGATGTCCTGGACCCCAGGGTATTTGACAAGGAATCGCTGCACGACCAAGTTTAAGACGTGTGCCATGCACGGCACGTGCGTGATTTTGCCCTGTTTCAATGCGCTAAGCAGATTGGCACCGTTGTCACACACCACTTTACCAACTGTCAAATTGAGCGGTGTTAGCCACTCATCTGCCTGTGAACGCAAAGCTGAAAGGAGTGCCGGGCCAGTGTGGCTCTTTGCTTCCAGGCACAACAGACGCAGCACGGCATGGCAACGTCTCACCTGGCATGTGGAATAGGTTCTGGGGAGCTTGGGCGGTGCAGTGGAAGAGACGCTAGCAGCGGAAAAGGAGGAGGCAGCTGAGGAGGAGAGGGAGGAGGATGGAGTAGGAGGAGGAGAAGAAGAGTCAGGCCTGCATGCAATCCGTGGCGGTAAAACCAAATCTACACGGGTGCCACGGGTTACATGCTTGACGGCCGTCAGAAGGTTCACCCAGTGGGCAGTAAAACTGATATACCTTCCCTGCCCGTGTTTGCTAGACCACGTGTCTGTGGTCAGATGTATCTTGGCACCGACACTGTGTGCCAGAGATACATTCACTTGCCGCTGAACATGGCCATATAGCTCTGGGATGCCCTTCTCTGAGAAATACTTCCTTCCTGGGACCTTCCATTGTGGTGTTCCAATGGCCACAAATTTGCGAAAGGCCTCCGAGTCCACCAGTTTATATGGCAGTAGTTGGCGGGCTATGAGTTCTGACAAGCCAGCCGCCAACCGTTGGGCAAGAGGGTTATCCGGCGTCATCATTTTTTTACGCTCAAACATTAGGCCCACGGAAGCCTGCCTTTTTGCAGAAAAATGTGAGCTTGGCGTGATGGAAGGTGGAGTGGAGGACAATTGTGAGGAGAGAGGAGAAGGAGAAGTAGAAGACGAGGCTGGACGGTGAGAGCCTGCAGTGTGGCTTTGTGTGTTCCGTTGCTCCCACTGGGCTCGGTGATGGCTGCTCATGTGCCTTCTTAAGGCGGTCGTCCCTAGGTGAGTATTGGGCTTACCGCGACTAACGCGTTGACTGCAAAGATTGCAGATGGCAACGCTATTGTCAGCAGCGGACACGTTAAAAAAAGCCCACACTGCGGAGCCATGTGCCGGTGTCCTGGGAGCGCCAGATGTGACCGTACATGGTCGATGACTCGCTCCTGATACATTTGCAGTCTGCTTTGTCCCTGCTGTGCAATGTAAGTCATTGCTGCTTCTCCTCCCTATCTGCTGGTCCATATCTCCCTCTGAACTCCCCTCCTCTTCCTCTCTTGTGGGCACCCACGTGACATCACTAGACACGTCATCATCAACGTCACCTTCCCCACCGCTATAAGTAGAGTAGGCAGCAACACCGGGGACCAACCTCCTCCTTGGGCTGATCTGGGTACTGGCGTCAGACTGCTGAGTAGCGCTTGTTGCTACCTCCTCTTCCTGATCCAATACCAAGAGTGGCTGCGCATCAGAAATGTCCTCTTGATATGGATCGGAAAATAATTCCAGTGACTCAAGCGGAAGGTATGTGGTGGTGGTGGTGGTGGTCGTGTTGTTGGTGGTAGTGTCTTTGGGGGTGCACATAGCAGAGAGTGAAGAAGAGGGTGCAGATCGAGAGGATGAGGAGGGTGCAGAAGAGTAAGGCTGAGCGAGCCACTCAACCAAGTCTGGTGCATCCTTTAAAGTAATTGAACGCACCTTCTGCAACTTCCCACTTTGGCTCAAGCCTGTTGCTCCTGCCCTACCCCTACCACCCCTGCGGAAGGGCCTGCCTCTTCCTCTGCATGTCATTTTTTAAATGACCCTGTGACAAAACTCTTAGTCCCTATACCGCTGAAGGACTGCTGCAGTATAGGTGAGCGGTCAGCAGTGGTGCACGTCAACCCTATCTATTGTGGACCTATAGCGGTCCTTACAGAACAGCAGACTGTACCGCACTCAAGCCTATGTACCGTAGCACCCTATACCAAGTTACCAGTCCTTATAAGAACTTTTGTGGACCAAGCAGGTTGTGTATTAGTGTTTAGCAGACTGTACGTCAGTCCCTATACCGCTGAAGGACTGCTGCAGTATAGGGCAGCGGTCAGCAGTGGTGCACGTCAACCCTATCTATTGTGGACCTATAGCGGTCCTTACAGAACAGCAGACTGTACCGCACTCAAGCCTATGTACCGTAGCACCCTATACCAAGTTACCAGTCCTTATAAGAACTTTTGTGGACCAAGCAGGTTGTGTATTAGTGTTTAGCAGACTGTACGTCAGTCCCTATACCGCTGAAGGACTGCTGCAGTATAGGGCAGCGGTCAGCAGTGGTGCACGTCAACCCTATCTATTGTGGACCGATAGCGGTCCTTACAGAACAGCAGACTGTACCGCACTCAAGCCTATGTACCGTAGCACCCTATACCAAGTTACCAGTCCTTATAAAAACTTTTGTGGACCAAGCAGGTTGTGTGTTAGTGATTAGCAGACTGTACGTCAGTCCCTATACCAATGAAGGACTGCTGCAGTATAGGGCAGCGGTCAGCAGTAGTGCACGGCAACCCTATGTATTGTGGACCGATAGCGGTCCTTACAGAACAGCAGACTGTAACGCACTCAGGCCTATGTACCGTAGCACCCTATACCAAGTTACCAGTCCTTATAAGAACTTTTGTGGACCAAGCAGGTTGTGTGTTAGTGATTAGCAGACTGTACGTCAGTCCCTATACCAATGAAGGACTGCTGCAGTATAGGGCAGCGGTCAGCAGTAGTGCACGTCAACCCTATGTATTGTGGACCGATAGCGGTCCTTACAGAACAGCAGACTGTACTGCACTCAGGCCTATGTACCGTAGCACCCTATACCAAGTTACCAGTCCTTATAAAAACTTTTGTGGACCAAGCAGGTTGTGTGTTAGTGATTAGCAGACTGTACGTCAGTCCCTATACCAATGAAGGACTGCTGCAGTATAGGGCAGCGGTCAGCAGTAGTGCACGGCAACCCTATGTATTGTGGACCGATATCGGTCCTTACAGAACAGCAGACTGTAACGCACTCAGGCCTATGTACCGTAGCACCCTATACCAAGTTACCAGTCCTTATAAGAACTTTTGTGGACCAAGCAGGTTGTGTGTTAGTGATTAGCAGACTGTACGTCAGTCCCTATACCAATGAAGGACTGCTGCAGTATAGGGCAGCGGTCAGCAGTAGTGCACGGCAACCCTATGTATTGTGGACCGATAGCGGTCCTTACAGAACAGCAGACTGTACTGCACTCAGGCCTATGTACCGTAGCACCCTATACCAAGTTACCAGTCCTTATAAGAACTTTTGTGGACCAAGCAGGTTGTGTGTTAGTGTTTAGCAGACTGTGCGTCAGTCCCTATACCGCTGAAGGACTGCTGCAGTATAGGGCAGCGGTCAGCAGTAGTGCACGGCAACCCTATGTATTGTGGACCGATAGCGGTCCTTACAGAACAGCAGACTGTAACGCACTCAGGCCTATGTACCGTAGCACCCTATACCAAGTTACCAGTCCTTATAAGAACTTTTGTGGACCAAGCAGGTTGTGTGTTAGTGATTAGCAGACTGTACGTCAGTCCCTATACCAATGAAGGACTGCTGCAGTATAGGGCAGCGGTCAGCAGTAGTGCACGGCAACCCTATGTATTGTGGACCGATAGCGGTCCTTACAGAACAGCAGACTGTAACGCACTCAGGCCTATGTACCGTAGCACCCTATACCAAGTTACCAGTCCTTATAAGAACTTTTGTGGACCAAGCAGGTTGTGTGTTAGTGATTAGCAGACTGTACGTCAGTCCCTATACCAATGAAGGACTGCTGCAGTATAGGGCAGCGGTCAGCAGTAGTGCACGTCAACCCTATGTATTGTGGACCGATAGCGGTCCTTACAGAACAGCAGACTGTACTGCACTCAGGCCTATGTACCGTAGCACCCTATACCAAGTTACCAGTCCTTATAAAAACTTTTGTGGACCAAGCAGGTTGTGTGTTAGTGATTAGCAGACTGTACGTCAGTCCCTATACCAATGAAGGACTGCTGCAGTATAGGGCAGCGGTCAGCAGTAGTGCACGGCAACCCTATGTATTGTGGACCGATAGCGGTCCTTACAGAACAGCAGACTGTAACGCACTCAGGCCTATGTACCGTAGCACCCTATACCAAGTTACCAGTCCTTATAAGAACTTTTGTGGACCAAGCAGGTTGTGTGTTAGTGATTAGCAGACTGTACGTCAGTCCCTATACCAATGAAGGACTGCTGCAGTATAGGGCAGCGGTCAGCAGTAGTGCACGGCAACCCTATGTATTGTGGACCGATAGCGGTCCTTACAGAACAGCAGACTGTACTGCACTCAGGCCTATGTACCGTAGCACCCTATACCAAGTTACCAGTCCTTATAAGAACTTTTGTGGACCAAGCAGGTTGTGTGTTAGTGTTTAGCAGACTGTGCGTCAGTCCCTATACCGCTGAAGGACTGCTGCAGTATAGGGCAGCGGTCAGCAGTAGTGCACGGCAACCCTATGTATTGTGGACCGATAGCGGTCCTTACAGAACAGCAGACTGTAACGCACTCAGGCCTATGTACCGTAGCACCCTATACCAAGTTACCAGTCCTTATAAGAACTTTTGTGGACCAAGCAGGTTGTGTGTTAGTGATTAGCAGACTGTACGTCAGTCCCTATACCAATGAAGGACTGCTGCAGTATAGGGCAGCGGTCAGCAGTAGTGCACGGCAACCCTATGTATTGTGGACCGATAGCGGTCCTTACAGAACAGCAGACTGTAACGCACTCAGGCCTATGTACCGTAGCACCCTATACCAAGTTACCAGTCCTTATAAGAACTTTTGTGGACCAAGCAGGTTGTGTGTTAGTGATTAGCAGACTGTACGTCAGTCCCTATACCAATGAAGGACTGCTGCAGTATAGGGCAGCGGTCAGCAGTAGTGCACGGCAACCCTATGTATTGTGGACCGATAGCGGTCCTTACAGAACAGCAGACTGTAACGCACTCAGGCCTATGTACCGTAGCACCCTATACCAAGTTACCAGTCCTTATAAGAACTTTTGTGGACCAAGCAGGTTGTGTGTTAGTGATTAGCAGACTGTACGTCAGTCCCTATACCAATGAAGGACTGCTGCAGTATAGGGCAGCGGTCAGCAGTAGTGCACGGCAACCCTATGTATTGTGGACCGATAGCGGTCCTTACAGAACAGCAGACTGTACTGCACTCAGGCCTATGTACCGTAGCACCCTATACCAAGTTACCAGTCCTTATAAGAACTTTTGTGGACCAAGCAGGTTGTGTGTTAGTGTTTAGCAGACTGTGCGTCAGTCCCTATACCGCTGAAGGACTGCTGCAGTATAGGGCAGCGGTCAGCAGTAGTGCACGGCAACCCTATGTATTGTGGACCGATAGCGGTCCTTACAGAACAGCAGACTGTAACGCACTCAGGCCTATGTACCGTAGCACCCTATACCAAGTTACCAGTCCTTATAAGAACTTTTGTGGACCAAGCAGGTTGTGTGTTAGTGATTAGCAGACTGTACGTCAGTCCCTATACCAATGAAGGACTGCTGCAGTATAGGGCAGCGGTCAGCAGTAGTGCACGGCAACCCTATGTATTGTGGACCGATAGCGGTCCTTACAGAACAGCAGACTGTAACGCACTCAGGCCTATGTACCGTAGCACCCTATACCAAGTTACCAGTCCTTATAAGAACTTTTGTGGACCAAGCAGGTTGTGTGTTAGTGATTAGCAGACTGTACGTCAGTCCCTATACCAATGAAGGACTGCTGCAGTATAGGGCAGCGGTCAGCAGTAGTGCACGTCAACCCTATGTATTGTGGACCGATAGCGGTCCTTACAGAACAGCAGACTGTACTGCACTCAGGCCTATGTACCGTAGCACCCTATACCAAGTTACCAGTCCTTATAAAAACTTTTGTGGACCAAGCAGGTTGTGTGTTAGTGATTAGCAGACTGTACGTCAGTCCCTATACCAATGAAGGACTGCTGCAGTATAGGGCAGCGGTCAGCAGTAGTGCACGGCAACCCTATGTATTGTGGACCGATAGCGGTCCTTACAGAACAGCAGACTGTAACGCACTCAGGCCTATGTACCGTAGCACCCTATACCAAGTTACCAGTCCTTATAAGAACTTTTGTGGACCAAGCAGGTTGTGTGTTAGTGATTAGCAGACTGTACGTCAGTCCCTATACCAATGAAGGACTGCTGCAGTATAGGGCAGCGGTCAGCAGTAGTGCACGGCAACCCTATGTATTGTGGACCGATAGCGGTCCTTACAGAACAGCAGACTGTAACGCACTCAGGCCTATGTACCGTAGCACCCTATACCAAGTTACCAGTCCTTATAAGAACTTTTGTGGACCAAGCAGGTTGTGTGTTAGTGTTTAGCAGACTGTGCGTCAGTCCCTATACCGCTGAAGGACTGCTGCAGTATAGGGCAGCGGTCAGCAGTAGTGCACGTCAACCCTATGTATTGTGGACCGATAGCGGTCCTTACAGAACAGCAGACTGTAACGCACTCAGGCCTATGTACCGTAGCACCCTATACCAAGTTACCAGTCCTTATAAGAACTTTTGTGGACCAAGCAGGTTGTGTATTAGTGTTTAGCAGACTGTGCGTCAGTCCCTATACCGCTGAAGGACTGCTGCAGTATAGGGCAGCGGTCAGCAGTAGTGCACGGCAACCCTATCTATTGTGGACCGATAGCGGTCCTTACAGAACAGCAGACTGTACCGCACCCAAGCCTATGTACCGTAGCACCCTAGACAGACCAAGTTACCAGTCCTTATAAGAACTTTTGTGGAACAAGTGAGTTGTGAATGATTAGCAGACTGCAGCAGAAGGGCAGCAGTCAAGTATAATATTCTTTCTATATTTGGAAGAAAGAATATTATACGTGTACAAGCCTATTACCGTACCACTGATACCAGTCCTGAAAAGAACCTTTGTGGAACTAATAGTAACAGCAAGTCTTTAAAATTATCCTCACTGCCTGACACACTGCTTCCTGCCTGTCCCTATACAAATTGGCAAAAAAGAGTAGGCTGGAACGATTAGCTGGAACAGCTCTTTTGTGGACCTGATAGTAACAGCTAATGATGATGATGATGATGATGATGAAGAAAGACTAATCTGGCTGAGCTGTCCCTAAAATAGCAGCATACAGCGCTCTGTCCCTTTATCTAAACTGACAAAAGAAACTCAGGCTGCTGACCTAACACCTATACCAGTCCTGAAAAGAACTTTTGTGTACCAAATAGCTAGCGTTTTCTCTGTCCCTACTCCACACAGGATCCTTTCCCTACAGTGACAGAAGAAAGAATGTAAAATGGCCACCGGATCGGGTGTATTTATAGGTTAGGGGGAATGTCCAAGTGTCCATGAGCTGTCATGTCTCAATTGGTTGTCCTGTAACACATGATAAACGTGTCACGAAAGGTTAAAGTTCTTGTATACATTAAACACGTAAGTCCGCCGGGGCGAACGACGGAAAAAGGCGTTCGAACCCGCGGACGGCGAAAGTCGGAAATTCGCCGCGAAACGACCGCCGGGCGAACCGTTCGGCCATCACTATAGGGGACACATAGGGGACACATAGGGGACACATTGGGGATACATAGGGGTCCCATTGGGACACACAGGGGGCTGAGTTACTAAAACTGGAGAATACAAAACCTGGTGCCGCTCTGCATGGGAGCGAATCAGCTTCTAACTTCAGTTTGTTCAGTTTGGCTTTGACAATAAAGCCCAAAAGCTGGACAAAGTCCCTCTGTCCCTCTTCCAAATCAGTGGCAGTTGGGAGCTATGAAACTAGAGAGTGCAAAATCTGGTGCGGTTCTGCATAGGAACCAATCAGCTTCCAGGTTTAATTGTGAAAGCTTCATTGAACAAGCTGAAGTTAGAAGCTGATTGGCCACCATGCACAGCTGCACCGGATTTTGCACTCTCCACTTTTAGTAAATCAACTCCAAAGTGTTTATCACATTTGGATTATACACTGCAGAATATTTACCAGTTCTAGCACCATCTTGTGGCCTCTTACCAGTAGCGCTCTTTTTAGTTTGCTGTTCATCTGTGAAGGTCTTACTCACACGGCATAGTGACTACATACATGTCACACAATTCAAGGAAGTGAATGTATGGGGGGGGGGGTCTTCACAATGCAAGTTTACAAACTTCAGGACATAGCTTCCAACTGTCGCTGATTTCGAGGGACTGTCCCTGATTTGGAACAAAGTCCTTCTGTCCCTCTTTCCTTCTGGTTTGTCCCTCATTTTTGGCTGATCTTTATACATTACTCAAAAAAATGAAAGGAACGCTTTGAAAATAAATCAGATCTCAATGTGGAAAAATCTCATGCTGGGTCTCTATACTGATATGGACGGGGTAATGTGTTTGGAGGGAAAGGATGCCACATCATTTGATGGAAATGAAAAGATCAACCTACAGAGGGCTGAATTGAAAGACACCCCAAAAATCTAAGTGAAATAATGATGCAGCAGGCGAGTCCATTTTGCTGAAATTTCATTGCAGCAACTCAAAACGGTCCTCAGTAGTTTGTATGGCCCCCATGTGCTTGTATGCATGCCTGACAACGTCGGGCCCCTAATGAGACGACGGAAGGTGTCCTGGGGTATTTCTTTCTAGATCTGGACCAGGTCATCACTGAGCTCCTGAACAGACTGAGGTGCAACCTGATGGCGTTGGATGGACCAAAAGATAATGTCCCAGAGGTGTTCTATTGGATATTGGTCAGGCGAGCGTGATGGCCATTCAATGGTATCAATTCCTTCATCCTCCAGGAACTGGCTGCTTACTCTCACCACATGAGGCCAAGCATTGTCGTGCACCAGGAGGAATCCAGGACCCACTGCACCAGCGTAGGGTCTGACAATGGGTCCAAGGATTTCATCCCGATAATCAATGGCAGTCAGGGGGCCATTGTCTAGCCCATTGATTCTCAACAAAGGTTTCCGTGGAACCCTAGGGTTCCTCCAGAGGTTGCTAAGGGTTCCTTCAACATTGGGCCATTTCTGCCTCTCGGATAAGTTCCCACTGACACCATTGATCACTTTTTAGCTATCTGTAAGGAGGTAATTCTTCCCAATGACCACAAGTGTAAGGACCATTCTTCCCACTGACCATCACACTAATGTATTATGAGTTGTAGGGTTCTAATTTTTAGAAGGGGTTCCCCCGAGACCGGAGAACTATCTCAAAGGTTCCTCTGTGTTGAAAAGGTTGAGAAAGGTTGGTCTAGCCTGTAGAGGTCCGTGCATCTCTCCATAGACCATCACTATCCCACCACCAAACCGGCCATGCTGAACGATGATACAGACAGCATAACGTCCTCCACTGGCTTCTCCAGACCCTTTCATATCTATCAGGATGAACCAGCTCTGATCTCCCAGGAGCTGGCCATAATTTATGGGCTGATTCGTAAGTAATACTGAAAGTGCCTTTTCTTTTTTCTTTCTCTTCTCCGTCTCTTTCCCACCTATGGGGAATAGTGGACCCCTATAGATAATTTAATCATTTTATCTATTGTCTTTATGCTCATTCATGCATCCAACTCTTGACGATTGTCAACAGGCCATGAAACGCGTTGAGTTTTCATCTATGGGTGCCAAGTATAAGCTTGCCCTGATAATCATATCATATTACAACCTTTTATCAATTTCCTATAATGTAAATCACGCATCAATTTATTTGTATATATTTGATCGTTTATCGTTTATTTTGTCTGTGACAAATCCTGTTTATTAATTAATTATTCGCTATTAACCACTTGCCGCCCGCCCTATAGCAGATACACGGCGGAAAAGTGGTTTCAAAATCCTGACCGGACGTCATATGACGTGATCAGGATTTTGAGCCGCTGCGCGCCCCCGGGGGGCGCGCATCGCCGCGATCGTTGTTGTGGTGTGCCAGTCTGACACCCTGCAACTACGATCTCGGTAAAGAGTCTCCGACGGAGACTCTTTACCACGTGATCAGCCGTGTCCAATCACGGCTGATCACAGTGTAAATAGGAAGAGCCGGTTATCGGCTTTTCCTCACTCGCGTCTGTCAGACGTGAGTAGAGGAGAGCCGATCGGCTGCTCCTCTGACGGGGGGTCTGTGCTGGTCAATTATCAGTACAGCTCCCCTGAGGATGCCCACACTGGACCGCCAGGGATGCCACCAGACCACCAGGGATGCCCAGCACAAGGTAATCCTCCCTAGACCACCAGGGATGCCAGTCAGTGCCCACAATGGATGCCAATCAGTGCCCATAATGGATGCCAATCAGTGCCCACAATGGGCATCACTGATTGGCATACATTATTGTTTGGCACTGATTGGCATCCATTAGTACAGTATAACATAATACAATGCCGCCTATCAGTGCCCACCTGTGCCGCCTATCAGTGCCCACATGTGCCGCCTATCAGTGCCCACCCGTGCCACCTATTAGTGCCCATCCATGCCCATCTGTGCCGCCTATCCATGCCCATCTGTACCGCCTATCCATGCCAATCTGTGCCAGCTATCAGTGCCAATTTATGCCACCTATCAGTGCCCATCCGTGTCGCCCATCAGTGCCACCCATCAGTGCTGCCTATCAGTGCCCATCAGTGCTGCCTATCAGTGCCACATATCAGTGTCCATCAATGCCACCTCATCAGTGCTACTTCGTTGGTGCCACCTCATTGGTGCCCATTAGTACCGCCCCATTGTTGGTGTCATTGGGAGAAGTAGTGCTCTCTCTCGATGGTGTCATTGAGAGGAATAGTGCCATGTCATTGGTGTCAGTTTGAGAAATAGTGCCCCATCAATGGTGTCATGTCTCTGAACTTTCTAAACAAAGGGCCAGTTTACTGTCCTTCAGACTTTTGGGGGTTGGACTGTGGTCATTGGGTGTAAAAATTGTCCTTGCATCAGTGGGAGTAAACAATGCATCTTTGGTACTTGGAGGTGGAATAGTGCCCCATCTCTGGTGCCAGGGGAAGAAATAGTGCCCCGTTGTTGGTGTCAGTGGGAGAAGTAGTGCCCTATTATTGCAATTATTGGTGTCAGTGAGAGGAATAGTGCCATGTCATTGGTGTCAGTTTGAGAAATAGTGCCCCATCAATGGTGTCATGTCTCTAAACTTTCTAAACAAAGGGCCAGTTTACTGTTCTTCAGACTTTCGGGGGTCAGACTGTGGCCATTGGGTGTAGAAATTGTCCTGGCATCAGTGGGAGTAACCAATGCATCTTTGGTACTAGGAGGTGGAATAGTGCCCCATCACAGGTGTCAATGGGAGGAATAGTGCTCTGTCATTGGTGTCAGTGGGAGGAATAGTGCTCTGTCATTGGTGTCAGTGGGAGGAATAGTGCTCTGTCATTGGTGTCAGTGGGAGGAATAGTGCTCTGTCATTGATGTCAGTGGGAGGAATAGTGCTCTGTCATTGGTGTCAGTGGGAGGAATAGTGCTCTGTCATTGGTGTCAGAGGGAGGAATAGTGCTCTGTCATTGGTGTCAGTGGGAGGAATAGTGCTCTGTCATTGGTGTCAGTGGGAGGAATAGTGCTCTGTCATTGGTGTCAGTGGGGGGAATAGTGCTCTGTCATTGGTGTCAGTGGGAGGAATAGTGCTCTGTCATTGGTGTCAGTGGGAGGAATAGTGCTCTGTCTATGGTGTCAGTGGGAGGAATAGTGCTCGGTCATTGGTGTCAGTTGGAAGAATAGTGCTCTGTCATTGGTGTCAGTGGGAGGAATAGTGCTCTGTCATTGGTGTCAGTGAGAGGAATAGTGCTCTGTCATTGGTGTCAGTGGGAGGAATAGTGCTCTGTCATTGGTGTCAGTGGGAGGAATAGTGCTCTGTCATTGGTGTCAGTGAGAGGAATAGTGCTCTGTCATTGGTGTCAGTGGGAGGAATAGTGGTCTGTCATTGGTGTCAGTGGGAGGAATAGTGCTCTGTCATTGGTGTCAGTGGGAAGAATAGTGCTCTGTCATTGGTGTCAGTGAGAGGAATAGTGCTCTGTCATTGGTGTCAGTGGGAGGAATAGTGGTCTGTCATTGGTGTCAGTGGGAGGAATAGTGCTCTGTCATTGGTGTCAGTGGGAAGAATAGTGCTCTGTCATTGGTATCAGTGAGAGGAATAGTGCTCTGTCATTGGTGTCAGTGAGAGCAACCGTGCTCTGTCATTGGTATCAGTGAGAGGAAGAGTGCTCTGTCATTGGTGACAGTTAGAGGAACAGTGCTCTGTCATTGGTGTCAGTGGGAGGAATAGTGCTCTGTCATTGGTGTCAGAGGGAGGAATAGTGCTCTGTCATTGGTGTCAGTGGGAGGAATAGTGCTCTGTCATTGGTGTCAGTGGGAGGAATAGTGCTCTGTCATTGGTGTCAGTGGGGGGAATAGTGCTCTGTCATTGGTGTCAGTGGGAGGAATAGTGCTCTGTCATTGGTGTCAGTGGGAGGAATAGTGCTCTGTCATTGGTGTCAGTGGGAGGAATAGTGCTCTGTCATTGGTGTCAGTGGGAGGAATAGTGCTGTGTCATTGGTGTCAGAGGGAGGAATAGTGCTCTGTCATTGGTGTCTGTGGGAGGAATAGTGCTCTGTCATTGGTGTCAGTGGGAGGAATAGTGCTCTGTCTATGGTGTCAGTGGGAGGAATAGTGCTCGGTCATTGGTGTCAGTTGGAAGAATAGTGCTCTGTCATTGGTGTCAGTGGGAGGAATAGTGCTCTGTCATTGGTGTCAGTGAGAGGAATAATGCTCTGTCATTGGTGTCAGTGGGAGGAATAGTGCTCTGTCATTGGTGTCAGTGGGAGGAATAGTGCTCTGTCATTGGTGTCAGTGGGAGGAATAGTGCTCTGTCATTGGTGTCAGTGGGAAGAATATTGCTCTGTCATTGGTATCAGTGAGAGGAATAGTGCTCTGTCATTGGTGTCAGTGAGAGCAACCGTGCTCTGTCATTGGTATCAGTGAGAGGAAGAGTGCTCTGTCATTGGTGACAGTTAGAGGAACAGTGCTCTGTCATTGGTGTCAGTGGGAGAAATAGTGCTCTGTCATTGGTGTCAGTGGGAGGAATAGTGCTCTGCCATTGGTGTCAGTGGGAGGAATAGTGCTCTGTCATTGGTGTCAGAGGGAAGAATAGTGCTCTGTCATTGGGGTCAGTGGGAGGAATAGTGTTCTGTCATTGGTGTCAGTGGGAGGAATAGTGCTCTGTCATTGGTGTCAGTGGGAGGAATAGTGCTCTGTCATTGGTGTCAGTGGGAGGAATAGTGCTCTGTCATTGGTGTCAGTGGGAGGAATAGTGTTCTGTCATTGGTGTCAGTGGGAGGAATAGGGCCCCATTGATGGTGGCAATGGGATAAATAGTGCCCTGTTATTGATGATCGGAGCAGGAATCACACCTCCTTGTTGGTGTCGGTGGAAGGAATGGTGTCTTATATGGAGGAGATCTGAGAACAGCGATCTATTTACCTGATCCTCTCCACACAAGACCGGTCCCTGTGGCTCCTACCTCCCCCAGCGGTCTTGTACGGTGGACTGTTCCTGACATCATCACGCCTACAAACCTGCTCTTGACATAATGACATCAGGATCAGTCCACCTCTGGATCATGGGGGAGCACCGTTTTCCAATGGAGCGGAGGATCGGGTGAGTATAGAGCTTTCTTCTTTTTCCCTAGACAAAACAAGCACAGCCCCACTGCTTTTTCTTTTCTTTTTTTTTGCCCGGAGTTGGGCTTTAAAGAAGGCGGATTTGAATTTTTGTACATGTGAAAGTTTACTCCCTATATATGATCAATAACAATGGTTATTTGTGGGTCCGCTGAATATAGAAGCCTAGATTTTACCTAACCTGTAAATTGTAACTTTCATTATTTAGGCAGTGCTACAACAAGGGCAAATATCCTGATCCGTCTGTTTTCATGCCTGTTGTTCTGCGAACTGATTTTCCATAACACTCTACAGATAAATCTCTGTCTCCCTCTAGTGGTTCAGTATAAATTTACAGTTAGAATAAAAACTTTTGTGGAAAAAAATAAAAACTTACAGTTATTAACCATTTGAAGGTTTTACCCCTATAATGACCAGGGCATTTTTTCCTATGAAACACTGTAAGCAAATTACATTTTATATAATATTTTGCACACAATTTTTTTATTATATAAACAAAAAAAAAAAAAAAAGAATGAAAATGTGGGGAAAAAAAACGGAAAATTCCTATCAAAATACTTACCGTAATTTTCCTTTCCTGATGGACTCCATGGCAGCAACGTGTGGGTTAAGTCCCGCCTCCACTACCCTATAGGACACTACTCCCATAAATCTTTGCTCCCTGCCCATGGCCGTGTTCGATAACTAGCCTACTCCAGCCATTTTGGGAGGGAACTCCTGCTGCCATGGAGTCCATCAGGAAAGGAAAATTACGGTAAGTATTTTGATAGGAATTTTCCGTTTTCCTGACAGACTCCATGGCAGCAACGTGTGGGAAATAACTCGCCAAACACACTCGGGTGGGCAAAAATGCTGAACCAAGATTTATTTAACACTGTCCACTGACAGCACCTTTAAACCAAAATCAACAGAAGATAAACTGGCAGGTTCGACACAATAGTGAGCCATAAATGTATGAATGGACGACCAAGAGGCAGCCTTGCAGATAACCTCAGGAGCCACATGACGTGAAGCTGCCCAAGAAGTAGAGAGACTTCTCGTGGAATGTGCCGTAACCGCCTCAGGAGGAGCCAAGCCCTTCTCTTTCTTTATAAGCCCACTGGATCGCCTGAACCACCCACGTGGAGATGGATCTGACCGAAGCCCTAAGGCCTTTGTTTTTGCCATGAAAAAGAACAAAAAGGTAATCCGATTGCCGGAAAGAAGCTGTCGCCTCCAGGTACCGTTTCAGAATAATTCCCATGTCGAGAGGATGAAGATCCTGACTCCCAGCAGAATTAAAGGTAGGAAGGGTAATGTCCTGATTTTCGTGGAAGACCGAGGTAACCTTTGGGTTTGAACCCAGCATTGGCACTAGGACCACTCTGTCAGGGAAGAATGTGAGGAAAGGTTCCTTTGATCCTAAAGACTGAATCTCAGAGACTCTCTTCGCTGAGGATATGGCTACCAAAAAAGATGTCATTAGGGACAATTCTTTGACTGAAAGTGATCTGTCCAGTTGAGAGAAGAAGTCGAGAACTAAGGGTAAATCCCACTTGGGGAATCTGGGTTTCCTCTGTGGTCTAAGTCTAATTGCTCCTTTAAAAAATTGCTGAACCAAAGGATGTTTAGCCCAAGATATTCCAGAAAAGGCTGAAATTGCCGAGACTTGCACACGAAGAGCGCTGACAGATAGGGGAATGTCAAGTCCGGACTGTAAGAAACTCAGAACATCCTGAACCGTCAAATTACCACTGGAGCAAGATCTGGAAGATAAGTGATTTGTGAATCTAGACCAAATCCTCTCATACACCTGGTTGGTACTTTTCCTTCTAGCACTCATGAGAGTAGGGATGGCCTCCTTTGGACAACCCAGAGCCTCTAACCTTCCCCTCTCAAAAACCAGACCCTCAGACATAGATGGGCCGGGCAGGGATGGAGCTTCGAGCCCTGGGACAGAAGATCGGATCTGAGAGGTAAGGGAATCGGATCCCTGACACTGAGGAGCATTAGAAGCGGAAACCATGGCCTGTTGGGCCAATAAGGTATTACAGCTATCACCTCTACTGCTTCTGATTTGAGTCTCCGCAGGAACTGTAGAATAATAGGAGTTGGAGGAAAGGCGTAGGCTTTGTTGAACCACCATCGATCCGTCAGAGCATCCACTCCGTAGGCCTGAGGATCCCGAAACCTGGAATAGTATCTTGCCAGTTTCTTGTTGCAAGGGGAGGCAAATAGGTCGACCTCTGGGACGAACCACAATGTTAGAATCCACCTGAAAACTTCTACGTGAAGGGACCATTCGTTGTTGTCCAGACTGACTCGAGACAGAAAGTCCGCCTGGACATTCTGTGTTCCTGGAACATAAGTTGCTGTAATGTTGACCAGGTTCTTCTGAGCCCAAGACATGATTGGCTCTACCTCCTGAAGAAGGGAGAGACTCCGAGTACCTCCTTGTCTCCTTATATATGCCACTGCTGTTGTGTTGTCTAGTCTGAGTAGGACCGAGGTTCCTGAGACCAGATGACGAAAGGCCAGGAGTGCCTGAAAGGCTGCCCTCAATTCTAGAATATTCGACACCGTCCCCCTGGAAGGGAAGTCCCAGGTGCCTTGTGCTACTTCCGACAAACAGTGGGCGCCCCAGCCCCTGTTGCTGGCATCCGAAGTTATTGTTATCCACGAGATGGGGAGAATGGAATGACAATTGAATAGGTTCACCTTCTGAAGCCACCAGGGCAGAGAGATTCTCATTGAAGATGTGATCCGGATAGGTTGAGTCTTGTCGCCTAGCCATTGGTGAAGAAAACCTTTTTGAAACGGTCTCATCTTCCATTGGGCCCACTTCACCATCGGAATCGTTGCCACCATGGTGCCAATAATTCTCAAGCACTAAAGAGCCGGAAGATGGGAGGCTGAGAGGGCCGGACGGATTCTGTCCCGAATTACCACTACTTTCTCCTCGGGTAATGAGATGGTACCCCTCACTGTGTTGAAGAGTGCGCCTAGGAATACCAGAGACTGGGAAGGAATTAACTGACTCTTTTCTAGATTCAGGATCCAACCGAATTCTTGAAGAGTGGAGATGACCTGCTCCTTGTGCACTAACAGACGGTCTCTGTCCTGGGCTAGCAGCAGAAGATCGTCTAAATAGTGGTGAAGACGAATTCCCTTGGTTCTCAATAGAGCCACTACGGCCAACAACACTTTTGAAAACACTCGGGGGGATGTTGAAAGTCCGAACGGGAGACAAACGAACTGGAGATGTAGTTTTCCTACTGAAAATCGCAGAAACTGCTGAAAATCTTCTGCCACAGGGACATGAAAGTACGCGTCCTTTAGATCTATTGAAATCATCCAGTCGCCTGACTGGACTGACTGTTGTATTGTCGACAAGGTTTCCATCTTGAACCTTTCCTTTCTGATAAAATGATTCAGATGTGTAAGGTCTATGACTGGTCTCCAAGAACCGTTTTTCTTTTGGACCATAAAAAGAGGAGAATAAATTCCTCTCCCTCGTTGATCGTCTGGCACGGGTACGGCAGCGCCTTGAGCCAATAAAGATTTCACGTAGGCCAACAAGATCTGCCTTTTTTCTTCTGAGGCTGGAAGGGAGGTGGGAACAAACTTTAGTCTTGGGGACCTGCTGAAGGTCCAAGAATGGCCTGAAGAGACCGTTTTGACGGTCCAGAAGTCCTTGATTGAGGCCGCCCAGACATGCCGAAAATGTAGAAGACGAGCCCCCACCTGGCCTATCTGAGCGGGCCCAATCTCAAAAAGATTTGGTTGGTTCCCTCTCTCCTGTCGCACTGCTCTTGGCAGATTTCTTGAAGGATGACTGCCTTGATTTCCATGATCTAGAATATTCCCGACCCGGTCTATAGCTACGGGCCTCCCTGGCTTGCTCCTGATACTGTTTTTTAGGAAAAAATCTCTTCTGGCTTTTTAGACGTCTGTCCTGAGGAAGAAACCCCGATTTACCACCAGTGGCCCGGGATATGGCGCTATCCAATTTATTCCCAAAAAGGGAAGAACCTTCAAAAGGGCATAACCCGGGACACTAGGCGGATGATGTCAATCGAAGCCTCCCCCAGAAAAGCCGAAGCAAGCCGTAACTCCTGAATAGGAGAACTTTTAGCGACTTCCTCCGAAATGTTTCTGAGGGTATCATCCACACCGTCCGTCCAGACTTCCATGGCTTTGGACATTGCCGCTAAAGCCAATGCTGGCTTGCATGCCATACCGGCAGTGAGGGAGACTCTCTTTAAATCGGAATCAATCCGTCTATCTAAAGCATCCTTAAATGAAACTGTATCCTCCAAAGGAAGGGTCACGTGTTTTACTAGTCTCATCACCGCTGCATCCACAAGAGGAGCCGATTCCAGATGCTTGACCTCATCCTCCTTAAAGGGATATAACCTTAGGACTTTTGAGAGCATACTATTCTTTTTCTCCACTTTACTCCATTCATCCGTGATGACCTCACCAAGTTCAGACAGAAATGGAAAGTTAAGACGCTCCCTTTTAAGTTGCTTAAAATACTTCCTTTGCTTGGAAGGATTAGCCACCTCATCTTCCCAGTTCAAAGCCTCTCTGATGGCCTTCACCAAGGGGGAAAGTAAAGCAAAATCAAAACCCACACAGGGACTATCTTCCTCAGATTCACTGTCTGAAGCAGCAGCTGAATGATGGCTGGTTAAAGAGGATTCCCAGAGCTCTTGAGCATGCGACTCCCTGACTGGTGACTGAGGTGACTCTGATTGAGGCACAGGGGTCTGATTGGCCCTGATCCCCTTGAGGGACTCCTTCACCACTTTTTCCACAAGGGATCTTAGTTGCTGGTCCGTACCCCCTCTCTCACTAGAGGCTTTGGAAAAGCAGAGGTCACACAGGGATTTTCCAATGGGAACTTGTGATCTGCATCCCCAGCAAGAGTTGATAACTGAGTGGCTGGAATGAGCCCTGGAGGAGCGAGATCGATCCTCGCTACGGCGCCCAGATCTAGAGGGTGAGCCGTGATGCTTAGACTTGGAATATGAGTGCCGGTGGTAAGATTTAGAAGAATCGCTTCCTCTGTGCGTTGAGCTGCGTTGCTGTTCTGATCTAGATGGGCTAAGACAGAGATAGAAGAGACATACAGATAAGGAAAGATAACAGACTGACTAATACCGGACCCCTCCCCCCCCCTTACTTCCCCCCCAGACAGTACCTATTATGAGAGGGCTGGCCACATACAGGCGGAGGTGAATCCGTATCTCTAAGGGTCTCCATAACTGCTGCAAAGACATATAAGTAAGGCTGAGGATGCTATAAACACACACACATGCCCACCCCCATCTTCCCAGAAGGCCACCTACCTCCACAGCAGAGAACCTGGACAAGGGGAAGTCACGAAATAACCTGCAAGCATTCCCAAGGCTTGCAGGCTATATCCCATGTTTAAATAAGGCGCCTTAATGACGTCATCACCGCGTCCCGTGCGCCGTTACCGCGCATGCGCGAATAGCGTCACTTTGCCGCTATCGCGCATGCGCGAACCAAGCCTCGATCCTGAGTCGTACTCGCGCATGCGCAGAACGAACGTATTAACGAAAACCAGGAAGTGAGCGACGGCTGGAACGCAGGCTAATCCGACCGCAATGTCTAAACCCATATACCTATACACAGGAAAAAACGAACAGAAAAGAAGGGAAGAAGGCAAAGAACAAACACAAACTGCTGCCATGAAAAAAGAGGAACAATCTTACCGCTCCCACACGAACGTCTCCAGGCCGAAGGTAAGCACAATACATACCGGACTTCTTAGGGCACAATAGGTCACCTGCTATTTAGCTGGGCTATCCGACCAAATGCGCAGCCTGCCTGCCAGTGGCTAGGCTCCTGGCTTTCCTCCAGCGCTTATATCCAACTGCCCACTCCATACCCCGCTAGTAGCTAGGGCTTAACGGAGATATGCGACAACTTCGTCCACAGTCGCTTTTCGGCCAAACCAACGACGGAACCGTGTGGGAGCAATCTTCAGGTAGAAAGACCATACGTCTGGTCCTACGGAGGAGGACAAAAAAAGAACACGGCCATGGGCAGGGAGCAAAGATTTATGGGAGTAGTGTCCTATAGGGTAGTGGAGGCGGGACTTAACCCACACGTTGCTGCCATGGAGTCTGTCAGGAAAAGTTTGTATTTGATCACTATTGCATTTTTTTGTATTTTATTATTATATAAACAAAAAAAAGAATGAAAATGTGGGGGAAAAAAAAGGTTGTACTTGATCACCGCTGCATTTTTTTGTATTTTATTATTATATAAATAATAAAAAGAATAAAAATGTGGGGGGGGGGGGGGGGGAAGGTTTGTATTTGATCACCGCTGCATTTTTTTGTATTTTATTATTATATAAACAAAAAAAGAATGAAAATGTGGGGGGAAAAAAAGGTTGTATTTGATCACCGCTGCATTATTTTGTATTTTATTATTATATAAACAAAAAAAAAGAATGAAAATGTGGGGGGAGGTTGTACTTGATCACCGCTGCATTTTTTTGTATTTTATTATTATATAAGCAAAAAAAAGAATGAAAATGTGGGGGGAGGTTGTATTTGATCACCACTGCATTTTTGTTGTATTTTATTATTATATAAACAAAAAAAATAATTAAAATGTGGGGGGGGGGGCTGCGGGGGGGAAGGTTTGTATTTGATCACCGCTGCATTTTTTTGTATTTTGTTATTATATAAACAAAAAAAAGAATGAAAATGTGGGGGGGGGGGGGGGGGGGGGGAAGGTTGTATTTGATCACTGCTGCGTTTTTGTTGTGTTTTATTATTATATAAACGGAAAAAGTAATGTAAATGTGGGGACATTTTTTTATATATTTTCTACTTTCTTTTAGAAAACATATCCATTAAAAAAAAAAAAAGTCTTCATAAATTTAGGCCAAAATGTATTCTGATACATGTCTGTTAAAAAAAAAATCCCAATAAGTGTATATTAAGGTTTGTGTGAAAGTTATAACATCTAAAAAATATGAGAAGATTTACCCCCTTAATGGCCGGGCCATTTTTTGCGATAGGGCACTGCAGCGCTTTAACTGACAATTGCGATGACAATTGGTAATGCGACACCGAACCCAAACAAAATTGATGTCCTTTTTTCCCCACAAATAGAGCTTTCTTTTGGTGGCATTTGATTTGCATTTTTTATTTTTTGCACTATAAACAAAAAAAGAGCGACAATAAAAAAATATATATATATATATATTTTTCACTTTTTGCTATAATAAATAACCAAAAAAAAAAAAAAATTCTTCATCTGTTTAGGCTAATATATATTCTTCTACATATTTTTGGTAAGAAAAATCACAATAAGTGTATATTGATTGGTTTGCGCAAAAGTTATAGCGCCTACAAAATAGGGGATAGATTTATGGCATTTTCTTTCAGCGATCAGTGCTATAAAAATGCCCCGATTACTGTGTAAATGTCACTGGCAGGGAAGGGGTTAAGTGTGTTCCCTGGGAGGTGTTTTTAACGGTGGGGGGGGGGGGGCTAACTGGAGGAGGAGAGAGATCGCTGTTCCTAGTCCCTAGGAACAGCATATCTCTCTCACCTCCCCTGTCAGAACGGGGATCTCTCTGTTTACATTGACAGATCCCCGTTCTGGTTCTCTTTCCCGTGGCCACGGGTGGCCGGAGGACATTGTGGCCGCTGGGCAGATTTTCTCTGGCAGTGGATCTGGATCAAAGTTTTTACATTAGATTTGAGTGTAAGTACCGTGTAAGTAGCTGGGTTTTTTGATGACACAGAGCAGTATATAGGTGATTGTGGTGACTAGTTCCAATAGGTAATGACTAAAGCGCTAACATCTGCGTGAAACGCGTCTACTTTTTTTGTCCCCTGCTCCATCTGTCAACCACTTGTCTTATTAAGCTTCAATAAAGGATTTCTGGAAGTGCAGCCATCTGTAATCATTTCCTTATGTTACACAGCATGCGAGCTGGGCTAGCACCTGACCAGTGGCATACTAAGTGGGGGGCAGGGGGAGCAGGCCGCCCCAGGTGCCACACACTGGGGGGGTGCCAATGCGGCTGAAGCAGAGACAGTGGGCAAATTTAAGCAGCGGCACAGTGACAGGCAGCGGCAGGTAAGAACTGTCGTGGCTTTGCAAATGTGGGGGGGTGTTCGCCGCACTCGAGTGACACCGTCGGCGCACCCGGGACCCGCAACATTCCCCTTCTCTCGTGGCCGTGCCGTGACTCTGATCTATCTCAGCTGTCTCACACAGCCGAGTAGAGTGAAGCTGCCAGCACCACACAGAGCTCCATCTCATCCACTAAAAGCTCGGTCTCATTCACTCAGAGCTCTATCTGATCCACTCAGAGCTCCATCTCATCCACACAGAGCTCCATCTCATCCACTAAGAGCTTCATCTCATTCACTCGGAGCTCCATCTCATCCACTAAGAGCTTCATCTCATTCACTCAGAGCTCCATCTGATCCACTCAGAGCTCCATCTCATCCACTAAGAGCTCCGTCTCATTCACTCAGAGCTCCATTTTATCCACTCAAAGCTCCATCTCATCCACTAAGAGCTCCGTCTCATTCACTCAGAGCTCCATCTCATCCACTCAGAGCTCCGTCTCATCCACTAAGAGCTCCATCTCATCCACTCAGAGCTCCATCTCATCCACTAAGAGCTCCATCTCATCCACTCAGAGCTCCATCTCATCCACTAAGAGCTCCGTCTCTTTCACTCAGAGCTCCATCTCATCCACTAAGAGCTTCATCTCATTCACTCAGTGCTCCATCTCATCCATTAAGAGCTCCGTCTCTTTCACTCAGAGCTCCATCTCATCCACTAAGAGCTCCATCTCATCCACTAAGAGCTCCGTCTCATCCTCTCAGAGCTCCATCTCATCCACTAAGAGCTTCGTCTCATTCACTCAGAGCTCCATCTCATCCACTAAGAGCTCCATCTCATTCACTCAGAGCTCCATCTCATCCACTAAGAGCTCCATCTCATTCACTCAGAGCTCCTTCTCATCCACTCAGAGCTCCATCTCATTCACTAAGAGCTTGGATTCATTCACTCAGAGCTCCATCTGATCCTCTCAAAGCTCCATCTCATCCACTCAGAGCTCCATCTCATTCACTTAGAGCTCCATCTCATCCACTCAGAGCTCCATCTCATTTACTCAGATGACATCATTGCCAGGACCTCTACATTATTTTTATCACCTTGAACTGAGGAAGTGGCAATTTAGACTCACAAAATTCTATTTAATTGGTGAAAGAAAGAAATCTGGTGTTTCAGTAAAACTGACAGCTCTTGTCAATTCTTAAAAACACCACTCGGGGAGCCTCTGCCAATTGGATCACCTATCTAAGGCTTGGTATAGTTTCTAATTAATATAAATAGTGCAGCGCAAAATGCAAGAGTCCACGTGTATTGATCTTATATGACACCACAAAGAGCATGTAGCGTGAGAACACCACGTGGAACAGCCGCTGATTACTTGTATGTGACACTCCTTCCCCCAGTAGAAGTGAACTCTTACCAGCTCAGTTGGACCTCTGAATGTTCAGATGGTCAAATGCGCATGTTCACACTCTCCGTGTGCAGGGTTCGTTATTTCCACATACAGATACAGCAGTACTCCAAATCTTTAAGTTACTTGCAGCCAACTCCAGGAAACAAAAATTGATTCACTCCAGATGTCAGTAGGTGCGTTTGCATGAACAAAATCCGGTAGCAAAAAAAAAGGAAACATACAAAGGGGCGATCTAAGTGTAGCAATAAATAGATCGCTTTATGGGGGCGCATGCGTGGCGCGGAACGAGGCAGCAGCTAAGACTCGGAGCTCCCGGGACAGCGGAGAATAATCAACACTCCCCAGGACGTTCCGGACCGTCTACCGGCCCGTAAACAACATCACTCTCCTGCGGGACCACTCGTGCATGCCGACGTCCAAGAAAGGCAAGCGAAAAACCGCTCAACGCTCTCTGACGGCCTACCTTCTACGGACCACGGACAGACAAGAAATGTCCCAAGATGGCGCCCAGACCCCCATGGCCGAGGAAGCCTCGCGGCCGGCGGGCTCACTCAAAGGTATGGGGGACACTCATTTAACCAAAGCTGACCTAGAGGACAGCCTGGCTAACATGTATGACAGGCTGGCGAAGAAATTCCAAGCGGAGCTGCACAAATCCACGAGCGTGTTATCGCAGGAGATGGCGGCCCTTGGAAATAGGACAGATCTCCTGGAAGTCAAACACGACGAACTACACCTGGCCTATTCGGATTTACGAAGGGACCATGAGCTGCTCGGGGACACGGTCGTTCAACTTCAAAACCACCTAGAGGACCTAGATAACCGCAACAGGAGGAATAACGTTCGGGTGCGAGGGATCCCTGAATCGGTGACTGACCTCCCCGTTACGATCGTTCGCCTGTTTCAACTACTGCTTCCGAACCAACCTAACGAAGCCTTTACATGCGATCGTTTGCACCGAGCGCTGAGACCTAAACCTCCCCCCGAGAAACCGCCCAGGGATATCGTATTATGTCTCAAGGACTATCTCATAAAGGAGGAAATCCTTCGCGCCTCACGAAACACGCCACGCATTCAACTGGATGGGGCCTCCGTCCAGATCTACCCTGATATTACTCCAGCTATGCTGGAGAAGCGAAGAAAGATGAAGGAAGTTACCTCTGCCTTGCAGACGGCTCAAATACGGTACCGTTGGGGCTTCCCATTTAAATTGATCGTACCTCACAACGGTTCCACACACATCGCCTCTACGGTCGCCGAGGGCAAAGAAATTTTGGTGAAGCTGGGTCTCTTGGAGCGACAACGTACACCCCGACACCCGTCGACCCCACGTCCATCCCCCATTTGGGCTACGCCATCGCCTCAAAGGGACAGACGGTCTCACAGGCTTCAGCCACTACCAGATGTTTGACGTCTCGGTCTCCTGACCATAATTTACTAAGAGGGCTTCCCTTGGACTGGTTTCGGTTTATTTTGTACTTTCCGGAGTCCCCATTTCCTAATGCCCCGCATGGACTCGGCTCATTCATCTTTTGTTTTCTCCATGTCCCCGGAGGCTGAGAGAAGTGACTTTGTTTTTGCAGTTTCTCTCCTGAGTCTCCTCTCCTCAGACATTTGGAGCAGCGCTCCCCCCCTTCCATACCTGCACACCATTCCCCACACGTCCTCGGTCCCAGGGCTCTGGGTACTGTATCGTTGGACTGTATCCACCACCGATTTGTCTCTCTGATCTTTAACGTCCTTCACCTATTGTGGGGCATGTGTGGAGCGGGTGGCAGTTGGGCCACAAGGCCCGTTATTTACACAATATTCTTGATCTGGCTGGATTTTCCACCCAGGCCCCATAGAGTGTTAAGTTTTCTTTTTGCGTTTATGTTTATTTGTTTTGCTGACTTCACGACTGGTTTTGATTTCTGTGAATGTAACCTCGGGGCTGATGGATCTCCGTTTGGCAACGGATCTCCTGACGGCCTTGTATGCACTAGTTTGGGCCTGGTGTTGGCCGCTTGGGGCTCCTCTGGTTCTGGTCTCTACTATAGGGATCCTAGTTCACCCTGCAGACCATGCGCACGTATGCGATTAAATATTTGATAGCATGGGTCTCAACGTTATTTAACATAATGTGAGGGGCTTTAATTCCCCCCACAAACGGAGGAAGGCCTTCCACTATTATAAGCAGATTGGTGCGGATATCATTCTGCTGCAGGAGACGCACTTTTCCTCGGGGGCCTGCCCTACATTTTTTGATAAGTCATACAAACTACACTACACTACTACTTTTGAGTCCAGGACCAGAGGAGTGGCAATCTTTATACGTAATACTGTTCAGTTTGAACCTTCACATGTGTTTAAAGACCAAGATAGCAGATTTCTTATTGTTCAGGGTACATTGCAGGGCAAGGAGATTACGATTGCTAATTTGTATGCCCCGAACACTGCACAGGGAGCCTTTTATCATTTATTCCTGCGTACTCTTGACAGATATGTCTCTCCTCATCTCATAGTGGGAGGAGATTTTAATTTAGTGGCAAATCCCGCGGAGGATAGGAGCAAAACTTCACATAGCGCCAAGGTGTTCCCTAAATTCCTCACTAAATCATTTGATAGATTACAACTTATCGACACCTGGAGGGCCCTGAACATTGGCGTTAGGGAATATACACACTACTCCCATCCTCATGATAGTTACGCTAGATTAGATTAAATTTTTGCTTCTCCGGTTCTGTTAGCCAATTCCGCACACACCACTATACACCCATGCCCATGGTCTGACCATCAAGTCGTGGCCTTCCATACCTCACATGTAGGCCTTTCCCCCTCTCTTGCGTCCTGGCGGATGAATGATTCCCTACTGTCAGACCCCACTACCTATGCTCTGATTGAGGGCCACTTGACGGACTACTTCACTATCAATGACACTCCTGACATTTCACCCCAGGTTCTTTGGACTGCCCATAAAGCGGTTCTTCGAGGCCACTTAATTGAAATAGCAGTCACTAGGAAGAAACAAAACAATGCTAGGATCCAGGCCCTTACACGCGATCTTCGTGTCCTTTACCAGTCCCATACACAGACACATTCCCCGGATGTCCTCTCCCTGATTAAGGTCCGAATTGGACACTATCCTCTCGGAGCGCACGGAGAAATCGCTTCGATGGTCAAAAGCTAGGTTTTTGCTACACAGCAATACAGCTTCCAGGATGTTCTCCCGCAAATTGCACCAATCCCTACATCCTGACACGGGTAATCTGGTTTCGCACCCTAACGAAGTATTGAAAATTTTCTCCTCTTTCTACCGTGACCTGTTATCCCCCCCCTCGCAACCCATACCCAACAACGTAGGTCAATGGTTGGACTCTATCCCTCTTCCATCTCTTTCTGAATCACAACTGACTGCACTAAACGCCCCCTGCACTGACCAAGAGGTATTGGACACCATTAAGACGCTTAAATCCTCTACAGCCCCCGGCCCAGATGGCTATACCTCCCCATATTATAAGAAGTTTTCACAGATCCTGGCCCCTAAATTGACCAGACTTTTTAATCTGACGTTACAAGGACAGACTCTCCCTGATGAGATGTTACGTGCTAATATGACCCTGATCCCCAAACCTCATAAGGACCACTCCCTACCCCAAAACTTTAGGCCTATCTCGGTTTTAAATAATGACATTAAAATCCTGGGAAAGATCTTGGCGAACAGATTGGCCCCTATTGTTAGCACCCTGGTAGGCCCAGAACAAACTGGTTTTATCCCCAAAAGGCAGATCACTGACAACATCCGATTGGCAACAGATATCATTCAGGACGCGAACCTCTTCTCACGTAGAGTTCTGATTTTGGGGTTGGATATCCAAAAGGCATTCGACAGTGTCCTATGGCCTTACTTGGATCGGGTTCTGGCCAGGTTCGGGTTCATGGGTGAATTTGTAAATGGTTTTAAGGCATTGTATCATAGGCCCCAGACTAGGATCAAACTCCCCGGTAGATCCTCAGAATTTTTCCCTATAGGCAGGGGCACCCGGCAGGGCTGCCCCCTCTCCCCATTACTATTCGCCCTGGCCCTGGAGCCCCTTGCCAGAGCCATTATTACTAACCCAAACATAGGGGGTACTTGAAAGAGGAAGGGGAGTACAAGATTAGCCTATACGCGGACGATGTCCTTTTGTTTTTACCCAACTCTTTGATAGCACTCCCTAATCTTCTCGAGCTATTGCGCTCCTTCCAAAAGCTTTCGGGGTAAATCTGGCTAAGTGTACTGCCCTTCCTATCAACTTTACCCCTACAGACATATCTAACATTCGTTCCTTTTTTGGATTCTCCCTTTCTAAAAGCACCATACTATACCTGGGGGTTCGTCTAGCCCCTTCCCTGCCAGAAATCTATAGTGCCAATTATCCACCGGCCTTTACTATGGTTCGGAGGTGGCTGCGTTTGTGGTCGACCTACCGCATCCCCTTGATAGGGAGGGTTGTGGCTATTAAAATGTCGATTTTGCCGAAACTACTGTATTATTTCAGGGCTCTCCCTATTTATGTGTCGCGCCAGTCCCTTACCGCACTACAACGTGATATTAACACTTTTCTTTGGCAGGGTAAGAGGCCCAGGCTTGGGAGATCCCTACTACATCGACCACTTCTACAGGGTGGCTTGGGCCTTCCAGACGTGTGGCTATATTACTTAGCGGCCAGGTTGGCCCAGACGGCTCAGTGGCATGCCCCTACGGCTGGAATACCATGGTTGCAATTTGAGACTCAATCGCTGTGCCCGTATTTTCTCCCAGGCATCCTGTGGCAGGAGAGTCTGCGGCCAAGGGACCTAGCCCCCCTTAATAATATTGTGAGTAGCTCCCTCTACCTCTGGTCACTGTATTGTACTAAATTTAAGCTGCGACCCGATAGACCCAATTTGGCATCGTTTTTGGGCGATAGGAGATTCCCCCTGGCGTTTGAGTCTCCTACTGCCTTTAGATGGTGGATCCAAAAGTCCTTGATCACCCTGCGGGCCTTGTGTGTTAGAAGGGGTGTCTTCACCTCCTTCTCGCAACTCCAATCACAACATGAGGTACCTAGAGGGGAGTTTTACAAATTTCTTCAGATTCGCCCACTTTTTTCAATCACATTATGGCTCCCTCCACACCACCTCTAATACTCAATTTGAATCCTTATGCTATCGACACTTCAGGGACAGGGGTATTATCTCTACAGTATACAAACACCTTCTAGAATCCCAACTGCCTGTGAAGACTAGGGCGATGGGTCTCTGGGAATCTGATCTCGCCACAGAGTTCTTATCTGAAGAGTGGCGGGAGATGCTCTTGAATATGCATGGATGCGCTAGATCGATGGCTGTGAAGGATACTGTGGTGAAGCTTCACACTCGTTGGTACCTAACCCCGGATAAGATTCATAGATTTTACCCCACGGTTCCCGATCTTTGCTTTCGGGGCTGCCCGGAATCGGGCTCTTTAATCCATACTTTCTGGAGCTGTCCTCGGCTCCAGGGTGTGTGGGATCAGGCTCGCGCCACGGTGTCCTCTATAGTGGGATCTGTGGTCCACTTATCACCTGAACACTGTTTATTGTTTGCTCCAATAACGGGGGTTCCTCGTCCCACCCAAAGGTTGATCAACACACTGTTCTGCGCTGTCCACTGGACGATTGCGCTACATTGGCGCTCGCAGATAACTTCCTGGTCACAAGTTCTCGGTAGGATGGATGCTATCCGTCTCATGGAACGGATACACCATACCATTATGGACACCATGCATATTCATACTGCTAAATGGGCCGATTGGCCACTATATCCCGGTGCCACAGGAGGGCCCTCTCTCCAACACCCCCCGTAGTAACTGCGGTGGGGTCCGGATGGTCCTGATGAATCCCTGTATTGCCACACTAGATGGTTTATTCTCCCACCCCTTTGACCCCGGTCTGTGGCTAGCCCCTGCTTTGAAACAGAGCTGTGGTATATTTGCTGTTTGAATGTGAAGTCAGCGGTAATAGTTATTGCACTGTTACATTTTTCTGTTTCGTTTTGTTTTCTTTTGTTTTACCCGCCTTCTATTACTAACCTACATGGACTTGATAGGCATCACCTGGTGCACATGGACTAGGCTATGTGTGTAAATTACTTTTGAGTGTTCTCCTTTGTGCCTGGTACGTTGCTGTTCCAGCTATAATTGTTTGTAATGTATTTCTTTTGTTCTATCCCATGATGCAGTCATGTACCTGTTTCTGTGGCTCTATTTATTTTTCTTTTGCACCCAATAAAAATGTTTGTAATCAAAATAGATCGCTTTATTAAAATATTCATTAAAAAAAAGGATTTCTTATGGCACAAACAGAATGTGAAAAATCCTTCAATATTAAAGTCCACGATTTAGTCAATGAGTTTGCTAAATAACAGTAAATGGCTGTCAGTACAGCTTAACGCCACTAGATGTCAGTAGTGGTCCACAAATGATATCAAGTCTATAGCTGAAACATGTACAGCGCCAGATACATTTGAAAAAAAAAAAAAAAAAAAAGTGTGTGAAGCAAAAACAACACAGATTAGACGGCGGGTGACGTCTGTGGTAAGCTCCTCCCCTGTACGTACGTTACGTCCTATCACGGACTTCGTCAGCGGTGGCGAAGTCCGTTGACGAAGTCCGTGATAGGATGTAACGTACGTATGGGGGAGGAGCTTACCACGGACGTCACCCGCCGTCTAATCTGTGTTGTTTTTGCTTCACACACTTTTTTTCTTTTCAAATGTATCTGGCGCTGTACATGTTTCAGCTATAGACTTGATATCATTTGTGGACCACTACTGACATCTAGTGGTGTTAAGCTGTACTGACAGCCATTTACTGTTATTTAGCAAACTCATTGACTAAATCGTGGACTTTAATATTGAAGGATTTTTCACATTCTGTTTGTGCCATAAGAAATTCTTTTTTTTAATGAATATATTAATAAAGCGATCCATTTATTGCTACACTTAGATCGCCCCTTTGTATGTTTCCTTTTTTTTTGCTCCCGGATTTTGTTCATGCAAACGCACCTACTGACATCTGGAGTGAATCCATTTTTCTTTCCTGGAGTTGGCTGCAAGTAACTTAAAGATTTGGAGTACTGCTGTATCTGTATGTGGAAATAACGAACCCTGCACACGGAGAGTGTGAACATGCGCATTTGACCATCTGAACATTCAGAGGTCCAACTGAGCTGGTAAGAGTTCACTTCTACTGGGGGAAGGAGTGTCACATACAGGCAATCAGCGGCTGTTCCACGTGGTGTTCTCACGCTACATGCTCTTTGTGGTGTCATATAAGATCAATACACGTGGACTCTTGCATTTTGCGCTGCACTATTTATATTAATTGACATGTGATTAAGGTGTTTTTTGTATTGCTCCTTTTTGGTGTTCAGCTTGCAAATTTGTTTATCGTATTATACATGTGTGCGCTGATTGGTTTTCTTTTTTAAATTGGTATAGTTTCTCACTACTTTAACCTCATAATCTTACTACTTATCTTGATGGCATAATTCGATTTCTCTAAAAATAAAAAATTCAGGAACCGAGCAGAATACTGTGTTTTTGATGTGTGACTCACCTGTTGGAAGGTACAGGAAGACCACAATATATGACAAGAGGACCATCGTTCTGTTACGTGTGGTAGGTACAGGTAGGTCTCCTCTCCCTGTATGAGGCTTTAACAGTTCCGTTGATTCTTGTTTGTGGTGTCGAGGTTTATTGGTGTGTATGATGGCTAACAACAAACTGTGGATGAAGCCACAGTGGCAGGACGGACACGTCTTTGCTCTCACCTCCTTCGCATCTACACATCGACCTCAGACCAATAAACAGGCTGAAAATGATGACTGTGGCTGTGTATAGGCGAGAGGAAATGGTCATCTTTTGAGGTTAAGGCTTGCTGCTACTTTTGGAATGATTTAAATGACTAGTAAAGTTCAATGTATATTTTTTTCCCCCTTCTCTTAAAGAGAAACTTTTTTAGTTTTGGGTCAAGTTAATGATTTTCGTTTTCATTAAGTTTTGAACCTTTTGTATTACATTTAGTCTACATTTAGCTCTGTTTTACAAATAAGCGTTTATTACATGAAAAATGGTTCCCTATAGGGCTGAAACAACTAATTGATTAATCAACAACTAATCAATTATGAAATTAATCAATTACTATTTTCATAATCGAAGAATCGGCAAGTAGAAAAATGGGGTTAAAGTTAATGGGTCTGATGATATTTACCAGATTGACCATTTAATAGTATATCTCTCCTCTAATAATATATACAGTTTATCTCTTCTCTAATAGTATATACAGTATATCTCTCCTCTAATGGTATACACAGTATATCTCTTTTAATAGTTTATACAGTATATTCCCTCTAATAGTATATACAGTATATCCCCTCTAATAGTATATCTCTTCTCTAATAGTATATACAATATATAGCCTCTAATAGTATATACAGTGGTGTGAAAAAGTGTTTGCCCCCTTCCTCATTTCCTGTTCCTTTGCATGTTTGTCACACTTAAGTGTTTCGGAACATCAAACCAATTTAAACAATAGTCAAGGACAACACAAGTAAACACAAAATGCAATTTGTAAATGAAGGTGTTTATTATTAAAGGTGAAAAAAAATCCAAACCATCATGGCCCTGTGTGAAAAAGTGATTGCCCCCTAAACCTAATAACTGGTTGGGCCACCCTTAGCAGCAACAACTGCAACCAAGCGTTTGCGATAACATGCAATGAGGCTTTTACAGCGTCCTGGAGGAATTTTGGCCCACTCATCTTTGCAGAATTGTCCTAATTCAGTTACATTAGAGGGTTTTCGAGCATGAACGGCCTTTTTAAGGTCATACCACAACATCTCAATAGGATTCAGGTCAGGACTTTGGCTAGGCCACTCCAAAGTCTTCATTTTGTTTTTCCTCAGCCATTCGGTGGTGGACTTGCTGGTGTGTTTAGGATCATTGTCCTGCTGCAGAACCCAAGTTCGTTTCAGCTTGAGTACACGAACAGATGGTCGGACATTCTCCTTCAGGATCTCTTGGTAGACAGCAGAATTCATAGTTCCTTTTATCACGGCAAGTCTTCCAGGTCCTGAAGCAGCAAAACAGCCCCAGACCATCACACTACCACCACCATATTTTACTGTTGGTATAATGTTCTTTTTATGAAATGCAGTGTTCCTTCTACGCCAGATATACTTGGACACACACCTTCCAAAGGGTTCCACTTTTGTCTCATCGGTCCACAGAATGTTGTCCCAAAAGTCTTGGGGATCATCAAGATGTGTTGTGGAGAAATTGAGACGAGCTTTGATGTTCTTTTTGCTCAGCAGTGGTTTTCTCCTTGGAACTCTGCCATGCAGGCCATTTTTGCCCAGTCTTTTCCTGATGGTGGAGGCATGAACGCTGACCTTAACTGAGGCAAGTGAGGCCTGCAGTTCCTTGGACGTTGTTGTGGGGTCTTTTGTGACCTCTTGGATGAGTCGTCGCTGCGCTCTTGGGGTAATTTTGGGCGGCCGGCCACTCCTGGGAAGGTTCACCACTGTTCCATGTCTTCGCCATTTGTGAATAATGGCTCTCACTGTGGTTCGCTGGATTCCCAAAGCTTTGGAAATGGCTTTATAACCCTTTCCAGACTGATAGATCTCAATTACTTTCTTTCTCAATTGTTCCTGAATTTCTTTGGGTCTCGGCATGATGTGTAGCTTTTAAGGATCTTCTGGTGGACCTTACTGTGTCAAGCAGCTCCTATTTAAGTGATGCCTTGATTGTGAACAGGTGTGGCAATAATCAGGCCTGGGTGTGGCTAGAGAAATTGAACTCAGGTGTGGACAACCACAGTTATAGTATGTTTTAACAAGGGGGGCAAACACTTTTTCACATAGGGCCATGATGGTTTGGATTTTTTTTCACCTTTAATAATAAACACCTTCATTTACAAATTGCATTTTGTGTTTACTTGTGTTGTCCTTGACTATTGTTTAAATTGGTTTGATGTTCCGAAACACTTAAGTGTGACAAACATGCAAAGGAGCAGGAAATGAGGAAGGGGGCAAACACTTTTTCACACCACTGTACAGTATATCTCTTCTAATAATATATACAGTATATCTCTCCTCTAATAGTATATATCCTCTAATAGTATATACAGTACTGTATATCTTCAATACTATATACAGTATATCTCCTCTAATAGTATATACAGTATATATCCCCTCTAATATATACAGTATATCTCTTTTGTCTGTTATTCTCAGAGTGGATTCGATATTTTGCTCCCTAACCATATAGTTGGTTATTTATATTTACCACTGCATATAGAGATATTTAAGAATAAATTGCCTTTTTTTTAAAAACTTTACATATTGACTAAATTATACACCACACTTTTTTTCTAAGGTTATTACCTCTTGACCTCCAGACGGAATCCCGTGTCTGGGAGGCTATACCCAAACCAGCGCAGTGACCTACCCCTTTTAACCCTTCCAGGTTAACCCCTCGTAACCTGGAAGTACCATCAAACCACCCCCATCCAATGGATGGGTACAACATATTTCCTACCTGAACCTCACTTCACCTCTTCTAACGACCCCAAAAACTGCCAACCCCAATAACCTTGACCTGAAAAGACCCACTATAGCAAGGGAGGGTGGGCGGGGATCTCTTCCTCCTCCGTTCACCGGCTGTGTGCTTCCGCTCGGCTTCCCGTCGTTAATCCTCGACTCCGCCCCCAAGCCCCGCCTACTACTCCCTCTTAAAGTGGCCACTAGGTTTTCACTAAAGACAGCGAATGTGTGGCCCCAGCGCATGTCATGCCGTCCCATCCGCCCACAGGCTGCAGCTGCCAACTCTGTGGACTCTCTTTTAAGTGTCATTTCATGAGATAATTTATGAGGGCGTGTTTAGGGGTGGGATTAGGGGCTGGGCAACTGGTGGCGAGTAACCCTTGAGGCCTGGCTAGTAGCTCAGGTCTTGAAATTTTGAGCCCTGTATATATGTGTATATATTTATATATATATATATATATATATATATATATATATATATATATATATATATATATACCTCCATATAAGTAGTACCCAGTCATTAGTTAAGTTAACTGCCTCTTGGTTTACATGCCGTTATAATAAAAACAGAACATCCAAAACCATTGAAAAAGAAACAGGAACATGCAAGTGATTGTTGAAAAGTAAAAGTTTATTTATTATAAGTTCATGTGATTAATTAAGTAATTAAATCATAATCCTTACATTATAATTTTTTTTTTTTTAGGTCTGCAGATTTTAAAGCATTCATACTTCGCCAATTTGAAAGAGGACTTGACACCTCTTCCTCCTTCCTTCCTTCATACTACAGACACGTCTTTTTATAATTAAACTGGTAAAAAAAAAAAAAAAAAAAAAGAAAAACAACCTTCTTGCACATTTTCTGTCAACATGTGTTCAGAATTATCCATAATATTGGTCTGTAAGTACAGCTCACTTCAATCTATACCATTTTCTTTTGTTGTAGCATTACATACATACCTAATTATTATAATAATATTATTATTATTATTATTATTATTATTATTATTATTATTATTATTAATAATATAATTATAATAATAAAATAATAATAATATTATAATAATAAATTCATAGTTCTGTCCACACCAAGTTAGTCAAAGGAAAAAAATATAATTTAATTTAATTTAAATTAAAGTAAAATAAAAGTAACTTTTTTTAGAGGGTTTTCGAGCATGAACGGCCTTTTTAAGGTCATACCACAACATCTCAATAGGATTCAGGTCAGGACTTTGGCTAGGCCACTCCAAAGTCTTAATTTTGTTTTTCTTCAGCCATTCGGTGGTGGACTTGCTGGTGTGTTTAGGATCATTGTCCTGCTGCAGAACCCAAGTTCGTTTCAGCTTGAGTACACGAACAGATGGTCGGACATTCTCCTTCAGGATCTCTTGGTAGACAGCAGAATTCATAGTTCCTTTTATCACGGCAAGTCTTCCAGGTCCTGAAGCAGCAAAACAGCCCCAGACCATCACACTACCACCACCATATTTTACTGTTGGTATAATGTTCTTTTTATGAAATGCAGTGTTCCTTCTACGCCAGATATACTTGGACACACACCTTCCAAAGAGTTCCACTTTTGTCTCATCGGTCCACAGAATGTTGTCCCAAAAGTCTTGGGGATCATCAAGATGTGTTGTGGAGAAATTGAGACGAGCTTTGATGTTCTTTTTGCTCAGCAGTGGTTTTCTCCTTGGAACTCTGCCATGCAGGCCATTTTTGCCCAGTCTTTTCCTGATGGTGGAGGCATGAACGCTGACCTTAACTGAGGCAAGTGAGGCCTGCAGTTCCTTGGACGTTGTTGTGGGGTCTTTTGTGACCTCTTGGATGAGTTGTCGCTGCGCTCTTGGGGTAATTTTGGGCGGCCGGCCACTCCTGGGAAGGTTCACCACTGTTCCATGTCTTCGCCATTTGTGGATAATGGCTCTCACTGTGGTTCGCTGGATTCCCAAAGCTTTGGAAATGGCTTTATAACCCTTTCCAGACTGATAGATCTCAATTACTTTCTTTCTCAATTGTTCCTGAATTTCTTTGGGTCTCGGCATGATGTGTAGCTTTTAAGGATCTTCTGGTGGACCTTACTGTGTCAAGCAGCTCCTATTTAAGTGATGCCTTGATTGTGAACAGGTGTGGCAATAATCAGGCCTGGGTGTGGCTAGAGAAATTGAACTCAGGTGTGGACAACCACAGTTATAGTATGTTTTAACAAGGGGGGCAATCACTTTTTCACACAGGGCCATGATGGTTTGGATTTTTTTTCACCTTTAATAATAAACACCTTCATTTACAAATTGCATTTTGTGTTTACTTGTGTTGTCCTTGACTATTGTTTAAATTGGTTTGATGTTCCGAAACACTTAAGTGTGACAAACATGCAAAGGAACAGGAAATGAGGAAGGGGGCAAACACTTTTTCACACCACTGTACAGTATATCTCTTCTAATAATATATACAGTATATCTCTCCTCTAATAGTATATATCCTCTAATAGTATATACAGTACTGTATATCTTCAATACTATATACAGTATATCTCCTCTAATAGTATATACAGTATATATCCCCTCTAATATATACAGTATATCTCTTTTGTCTGTTATTTAATTTAAATTAAAGTAAAATAAAAGTAACTTTTTTTTTTTACATTTAAAGTAGATGTAAATCTTAATTGAATGATGTTAAGCTTGCTAAAGTGCTGTGTATTATAAACAATTGCATTTATAAAAAAAAAAAAAAAAAATCTATATATATATATATATATATATATATATATATATATATATATATATATATATATATATATATATATATATATATATATATATATATATCTCACCAATGTGTAAAATCTGGTGCAGCTCTGCATAGAAACCAATCAGCTTCCAGTTTTTTTTTTTTTTGTCAAAGCTTAATTGAACAAGCTGAAGTTAAAAGCTGATTTGCTCAGCTGCACCAGATTTTTACTCTTAGTAAATCAAGCCCTTACTGTTCACCTGCATGCATCTACAGTGAGGGGGAAAAAAAGTATTTGATCCCCTGCTGATTTTGTACGTTTGCCCGCTGACAAAGAAATTATCAGTCTAGTATTTTAATGGTCGGTTTATTTTAACAGTGAGAGGCAGAATAACAACAAAAATATCCAGAAAAACGCATTTTAAAAAAAAAGTTATAAATTGATTTGCATTTTAATGAGTGAAATAAATATTTGACCCATTCGCAAAACATGACTTTGTACTTGGTGGCAAAACCCTTGTTGGCCATCACAGAGGTCAGACGTTTCTTGTAGTTGGCCACCAGGTTTCCACACATCTCAGGAGGGACTTTGTCCCGCTCCTCTTTGTAGATCCTCTCCAAGTCATTAAAGCGGAGGTCCACCCTAAAATGGACCTTCCGCTCATCGGAATCCTCCCCCCCTCCGGCGCCACAATTGGCACCTTTCAGGGGGGAGGGGGTTGCAGTTACCTGGATAATCCAGGTAACTGCACCCACTTCCGGGATAGCTCTCTGCGAAAGGGGCGTAGATTACACCCCTTTCCGCAAGTGCCCGCCCCCTTCCGCAAGTGCCCCGCTGCCTGCTGGGAAACACACAGATCCCAGAGGCAGCGGGGACCGTCCTTATTGCGCAACGCGGCTCGCGCATGCGCTGTAGGGAACCAGGAAATGAAGCCGAAAGGCTCCATTTCCTGATTCCCATACCCAAGATGGCGGCGGCAGCACCCGAGTGACGATCTAAAGATTGGCTTCGGGTGCCGACATCGCGGGCGCGCTGGACAGGTAAGTGTCACTGTTTTAAAAGTCAGCAGCTGCAGTATTTGTAGCTGCTGGCTTTTAAAAAAAATAAATAAACGCGGAGTCCCGGCGTTCTCCCGCTTTAAGGTTTCCAGGCTGACGTTTGGTAATTCAAACCTTCAGCTCCCTCCACATATTTTCTATGGGATTAAGGACTGGAGACTGGCTAGGCCACTCCAGGACCTTAATGTGCTTCTTCTTGAGTTAGTCCTTTGTTGCCTTGGCCATATGTTTTGGGTCATTGTCATGCTGGAATACCCATCCATAACCTCCATAACCCATTTTTCAATGCCCTGGCTGAAGGAAAGAGGCTCTCACCCAAGAATGACAGTACGTGGCCCCATCCATTGTCTCTTTGATGCAGTGAAGTTGTCCTGTCCCCTTAGCAGAAATACACCCCCAAAGCATCATGTTTCCACCTCCATGTTTAATGGTGGGGATGGTGTTCTTGGGGTCATAGGCAGCATTCCTCCTCCTCCGAACACGGTGAGTTGAGCTTGATTTTGGTCTCATCTGACCACAACACTTTCACCCAGTTCTCCTCTGAATTATTCAGATGGTCATTAGCAAACTTCATACGGGCTTGTACATGGGCTTTCTTATGTTGGGTGACTTGCGGGAGCTGCAGAAAGGGAAGGGACCAGTGTTAGGGAAAAAAAGGGGGGGAATGGGAGAAGGTGGAGAAGAGAAAAAAAAATGGTAAATGATGATTTAGGTCCAGGAGACACTGTGCAACACGGTGCAAGTGGTAATTATAAAGACATGTCTATTGTGATTTTATTGTATTTGCTTCTGTGGTCCTCAAGTATGAATCTCAATATATGCTATCGCTTTCACAGCATACAAATCCTCTGAAGAAGACCAGAAACGCGTCAGTTTTATCACCATTTTAGCACTTGACCATTGTATACTATTATATATTGTAAATGGTTCCACTGGCGTTGTTGCTGTAATGCCTATATCTTTTTTACCACAGCTCTTATTTTTAACAGTCATTTTTAAATATTAACTAATACATTTTTTGGTATTTTTCCTTAATAAAATTGAAGTTTATTCTTTATTTCATGTCGTTTTTTATTTATTTGCTGCCTAGAAAACCCCATATGGGAGAGATTTGCTTTTTGACAATTTTTTGGGGTGTGCAGCCTTTTTATTTTCTCTGATTAGTGTCCTCCTCTTGTTTTAAAAGAAGGGTGTGCAATGCTCCAAAACACTTGTTTCACAAATTGCAGAGGACTCTTCTCTACCTTTAAGCTCCAGCAATACTGTATCATTCCCAGCTGGGGACTGGTGGGATTGCTGGAGAGGTTTTAGCAGAAAATGAGTTGAAATGGTCTAGCATCTAGCAGCTGCAGGACCACTGCGCACTGCACACAAAGGGATTTTGGTTCTGCTCACAGATCCTGGCAATGATCATTCCAAAGACACAACCTCCAGCAGAATAGCCCAGTTCCCATTCCAAAAGGCAAGCAGTCCTCCTTCCCTCGAGCGCCTGGATCCATCCCCCAGGGTAGAAAGAGAGAACAGACTCTCCAGGGTTCCAGCCTATTTAACAGTAACCCCCGTCACCATCTGGGCACACCTCTAAGCCCTACTAAATATTCAGGCCAGGAATTTGATTCCTCACACCCTAAGCTCCAGAAACTTCTTCTAGAGACAGGGAGAGGTAATCAAACTCCCAGCCTTTGAAACCCCAAACAGACTGTACTAAACAATTCCTGCTTCTGTGCCTACAGCAGAAGATAGCATTAGATGTGCCTAACAGCCTTACTTTGAGAGTGCTACAGCACTACTAAACATTGTTAATCTAATACTTTCTAATCCCTTTAATGCCATTTATGTTACCATGTTTGCCACCCACCCCTAAAATAAAAAAATCTATTATGTATTTAATATTAGTTGGTTATATTTAAATGAACTTATTCTATA
This sequence comes from Lithobates pipiens, assembly GCF_037356315.1. NCBI lineage: Eukaryota > Metazoa > Chordata > Amphibia > Anura > Ranidae > Lithobates > Lithobates pipiens. Next base: position 913,429 of record NW_027507884.1, on the reverse strand, counting down.
AGACTGTAAGGGGGTTTGGGACTTTTAGATGAAGCAATTGTATAGTGAAGACAAACTGTAAATGAATAATATTTAAATATTTAATTGAAGACATTCATCTAGAATCATAAAGAATATAATTTATTTCATATACATATATACTGCACATAAGGCCTGAACATAATGAGTAAGATAATATAGTCAAAACGATATAAGATCAAAGTCAAATAAATAAGTAAATAAAAAAGGAGAAAATGATTTTGAAAAATTATAAGTGCTATGGCACAAAAAGTGCCACAGCAACAGACCCAAAACTGGCATATGCACCCACAGGGTATATACAGATCTATTGGCTAATCTAAGAACAATATCATAAAATGTTGATAAAAGCTGGGTAGGGATATATATCTCTTCACCAATCATTCAATTATTGAATCTTTCTTTATCATTAATTTTTCCTTGTTTTTTTTCTATTTTACACATCATGGTAATTACTCCCTGTGTAGTCACATTGCGTTCACTACACAAATAATTCATTTATAATACACTTTTGTTATGCACTAACACACATAATTAGTATAATATTCTGTTTCTCAGATATCCCTGTTCCACTGATTATATATCATCACGTCTGGCTATATCAAATTGGCTGTCCACACTGTACAGTTCCTCTGTTCGTCTGATGTTGCACCTCCATATTATGCCGCCTCAGCTCCCGTGTTGGGGTCTATATCCGTGGCCTACCCTGCACCGGTCACCATGCGCTGCGTGTGCGGTTCGGGTTGTTGAGTGTGTTTGGTGAGCCACCTATTGACATATAATATCTTGTATAATTCTATTTTTGAAATATTGATATATCTTATATACCTTTATAGGAATCTCTGGTGCACTTGCTCCTGACGAGTGGAAAAATCCACGAAACGCGTCGAGCTATACTTGATGACACAGTTGTATTCCATATGGATTGATCCCTACCCAGCTTTTATCAACATTTTATGATATTGTTCTTAGATTAGCCAATAGATCTGTATATACCCTGTGGGTGCATATGCCAGTTTTGGGTCTGTCGCTGTGTTACTTTTTGTGCCATAGCACTTATAATTTTTCAAAATCATTTTCTCCTTTTTTATTTACTTATTTATTTGACTTTGATCTTATATTGTTTTGACTATATTATCTTACTCATTATGTTCAGGCCTTATGTGCAGTACATATGTATATGAAATAAATTATATTCTTTATGATTCTAGATGAATGTCTTCAATTAAATATTTAAATATTATTCATTTACAGTTTGTCTTCACTATACAATTGCTTCATCTAAAAGTCCCAAACCCCCTTACAGTTTTTACCGACTATCGGGATGGAAGCACCATGTTGTGCTTCATTTAAAGTCCCAAACTCCCCCCCCCCCCCCTCTGTTTTATTCTATAAGACATTTCCTAGATTCTCCAAACCATGTCTTTAGTTATAATGAGTGTCAGGAAGATACCCCAACATTTACATCCACAAATGGAGCACAGACAACTTCATCAAATCACTATGGAATGTATAAATGTCAATTGTCCAAGAAAAGGATGGGAGGTGTGAAAGTTGTTCTAGTTACATAATCCCATCCTTGGTGTCAAGAACGCTTCATATGTGTTAATCCTTCAATTTACATGTCTGAGGTGGGAATTATTGTCAAAATGGCAGGTAGAGATGGTAAAACGGCCTAACATATGGAAGACAGGTGGTGCAAAAGGCCCTCAGCACTGTTCAAGGGTGGTTGTTTAAGTTTGATATGGATGGCCTCCTTCATGCTTCTAAAAAATGGTTGTCCTTTCTGTCCCTCCATAATGCTTGCCATACATACCCATGTATGGCAATATGTAGTAGACATGTGCAGAACACAAAACATACATGGCTGAGGTGTGAATTATTGTCAAAATGGCAGGTAGAGATGGTAAAACAGCCTAACATATGGGAGACAGGTGGTGTAAAAGGCCCTCGACCCTGTTCAAGGGTGGTTGTTCCAGTTTGATATGGATGGCCTCCTACACACTTCTTAAAGGGATTGTAAAGGTTTGTTTTTTATTTTCTAAATAGGTTCCTTTAAGCTTCCTTTAAATTCCTTTAAGCTAGGTTGTGACTGGTATAGGTGTACAGTATATAGGGTTGTACACATATAATATACTTTCTTTCAAATATAGAAAGCATATTATACTTGACTGCTGTGCTGCTGAGCTGATTGCTGCCGATTCTGCAGCTGTCTTTTATCAGTGTAGGGACTGAGGGACAGTTTGGTGTTTGGAGCAGGGACAGTCTGCAAATCACTAGCTACTAGGTCCACAAAGATCCTTTTATAGGTGTACAGTATATAGGGTTGTACACGTATAATATACTTTCTTTCAAAATAGGGCGGCACAGTGGTGTAGTGGTTAGCACTCTCACCTAGCAGTAAGAAGGGTCGCTGGTTTGAATCCCAACAACGACACTACCTGCCTGGAGTTTGCATGTTCTCCCTGTGCCTGCGTGGGTTTCCTCCGGGTACTCCGGTTTCCTCCCACAATCCAAAGACATGCAGGTAGGTTAATTGTCTTCTGTCCAAAATTGGCCCTAGTATATGAATGGGGACCTAGGATTGTGGGCTCCTTGAGGGTAGGGACCTATGTGAGTGTACAATGTACAGGGATAGGGACAATTGTAGACACTTACTCAGGTTGAACTAGATGGACTGGTGTCTTTATTCAACCTTACAAACTATGAAATATAGAAAGCATATTTAGTGCACTGCACTGCTGTGCTGTTGACCGATTCTGCAGCTGCCGTTTCTCAGTGTAGGGAGGGACAGTTTGGTTTTTGGAGCAGGGACAGTCTGCAAGTCACTAGCTACTAGTATATAGGTGTGTAATACACATATAAAATACTTGCACATATAGAAAGCATAGTATAGTTCATTTCCACTGTGCAGCATTGTGACTGCTGAGCGGTGGTCAGAGGGAAAAATGCTCCTTAAATTGGTGGTCAATGGGAAGAATATTCCTTACATTCGTGGCTAGTGGGAAGAATGTTCCTTACATTAGGGATCAGTGGGAAGAATGTCCTTTACATTGATAGTCAGTGGTAAGAATGTTCCTTACATTGGTGGTCATTGGGAAGAAAGCTTTTCACTTTTGTGGTCAGTGGGAAGAATATCCCTTGGTGATCAATTGGAAGAAAACACCTTCCATCATGCCGTCCTCACGTTTTTCTGGAAAAAGGCAGGCTTCCGTGGGCCAAATGTTCAAGCGTAAAAAAATGATGACGCCTGATAACCCTCTTGCCCAACGGTTGACGGCTGGCGCGTCAGAACTGATAGCCCGCCAACTACTGCCATATAAACTGGTGGACTCAGAGGCCTTTAAAAATTTGTGGCCATTGGAACACCACAATGGAAGGTCCCAGGAAGGAAGTATTTCTCACAGAAGGGAATCCCAGAGCTATATGACCATGTTCAGCGGCAAGTGAATGTATCTCTGGCACACAGTGTCGGTGCCAAGATACATCTGACCACAGACACGTGGTCTAGCAAACATGGGCAGGGAAGGTATATAACTTTTACTGCCCACTGGGTGAACCTTCTGACGGCCGTCAAGCATGTAACCCGTGGCACCCGTGTAGATATGGTTTTACCGCCACAGATTGCATGCAGGCCTGCCTCTTCTTCTCCTCCTCCTACTCCATCCTCCCTCTCCTCCCCAGCTGACTCCTCCTTTTCCGCTGCTAGTGTCTCTTCCGCTGCACCACCCAAGATCCCCAGAACCTATTCAACATGCCAGGTGAGACGTTGCCATGCTGTGCTGCATCTGTTGTACCTGGAAGCCAAGAGCCACACTGGCCCTGCACTCCTTTCAGCTTTGCGTTCACAGGCAGATCAGTGGCTAACACCGCTCAATTTGACAGTTGGTAAAGTGGTGTATGAGAACGGTGCCAGTCTGCTTAGCGCATTGAAACAGGGCAAAATGACGCACGTGCCATGCATGGCACACGTCTTAAACTTGGCCGTGCAGCGATTCGTTGTCAAATACCCTGGGGTCCAGGACATCTTGCGGTAGGCAAGGAAAATCTCGGCCCATTTCAGAAGATCTTACACGGCCATGGCTCGCCTTGCTGACATTCAGCGGTGACACAATCTGCAGGTCAGACGTCTTATTTGCGATTTCCCGGCGCGATGGAACTCAACCTTCTATATGCTTGATAGGCTGCTCCAGCAGAAACGTGCAGTTAATGACTACCTGTACGAACACTGTGGCAGAACAGGTTCTGGGGAGCTTGGTTTTTTTTCACCATGCCAGTGGCTGCTCGTGCGCGACGCATGCAGACTTCTGCGGCCACTTGATGAGATTACCAAACTGGTCAGTTGCAGCCATGGCGCCATCAGTGACATCGTACCTTATGCCTTCTTTATGGAGCGTGCATTGCGTCGTGTCATTGATCAAGCCGTGGAGGAGCAGGAGCAGGAAGATGAGGAAGTCACAATGCTGGATGAATTCCCAGGGGGGGGGGGGGGCTACTCTATCTGAGGCAAGTCAACAACATGAGTCTGAAGAGGAGTCAGAGGAGGATGGTGCCGGGGCAGATGAGGAGGAGCAAGAAGCCTTTCTGGGATCCCTGTTGTTGTCCGTGGATGGGGAGAGGAGAACGAGGAGGACGACATTATCCTGGATGATGAGCAGGAACCAGGCCACCACAACGCTTCTAGTTTAGCGCAAATGGGAGCCTTCATGCTCCAGTGTTTTAACAGGGACCCCCGTATAAAAAGCATAAAGGTCAAGGACCAGTACTGGGTGGCAACGTACTTAGACCCCCGGTACAAACACAAAATGGCGGAAATGTTACCACCATCACAGAGGTCTGTCAGAATGGAGCACTTCCAGGCCTTGCTTAGAGAAATGCTGCATTCTGCTTTTGCGTGCGCTGGCAGAGGAGGAATTCCCACTCCCAGAGAAAGAGTTGCGGGTACCAATCCAACAGCGCCTGCAAGAAGAGGGCGGTTTGAAGATGTGTTAGTGACCTCTGATATGAGATCATTCTTTCAGCCGACCCATCGACAGGTCTCATCCGGATCCAGCATCAGGGAATGCCTAGACCGACAGGTGTCCGACTACATCGGGTTAACAGCTGATGTGGACGCTCTGAGAATTGATGAACCCCTGGACTACTGGGTGGGCAGGCTTGACCTGGTAAGGTATAGCGTACTACAGTACATAGGGTTGAGTGAGGTACAGTCTGTTAATCCTTAAGGACTGGTATAGGTCCACAATATATAGGCTTGACCTCTGGCCAGAGCTTTCCCAATTTGCAATGGAACTGTTGGCTTGCCCCTCGTCCAGTGTCCTGTCTGAAAGGACGTTCAGCGCAGCAGGGGGGATCGTGACCGATAAGCGTACTGAATGAGGCATGGATCTCGGAGGAATTCAACACATGTGACCAGTAGACCATGTATATGCATAACTCTATAAACTATTTATTTAATCGAGCACACAGACCTTTTTTCTACCTTTGGCTCACTTCCTTGTACAAAAAAAGCACACCGTACTATATGCCCGTACCCTCCTGTTTGAAGAGGTTGGGCGGTGTCATATTTTTGGGTCCCGCAGAGAGTTGCTGGTATCAGTGACTGGTTTCAGTGCTCTCTATCTCGGTGCTGGTGTCAGTGCTCTCTATCACGGTGCTGGTGTCAGCGCTCTCTATCTTGGTGCTGGTGTGGTCTCAGTGCTCTCTATCACGGTGCTGGTGTCAGTGCTCTCTATCTCGGTGCTGGTGTGGTCTCAGTGCTCTCTATCACGGTGCTGTGTCAGTGCTCTCACGGTGCTGGTGTCAGTGCTCTCTGTCATGGTGCTGGTGTCAGTGCTCTCTATCTCGGTGCTGGCGTGGTCTCAGTGCTCTCTATCACAGTGCTGGTGTCAGTGCTCTCACGGTGCTGGGGTCAGTGCTCTCTATCACGGTGCTGGTGTCAGTGCTCTCTATCTCGGTGCTGGTGTCAGGGCTCTCTATCACGGTGCTGGTGTCAGTGCTCTCTATCACGATGCTGGTGTAAGTGCTCTCTATCACGGTGCTGGTGTCAGTGCTCAGTCTCTATCACGGTGCTGATTTCAGACAGTGAGGGAGATAGCAGCAGAGAAGCCAATCAGCAGGCAGTGCCAGCACCATGGCTGAGGATCAGCACTGGACTGGCACCTCCGGACCATCGCAGTGGAGTCCTGCATAGGTGGGGGTAAGGGCCGGGCAAAGGGAGGGGCTCAAGCACAGGTTGGCACACTGGGACACTGGCACAGGACTGCGCTGCCCTTACTGTGGCACTGATCATCTCCTGCACCCCCTTCATAGCCTGGCCTGACCTTGCCTCTCCTCCATGGCCTTCATGCACTCCTGAATTGTCAAACTTTCACAGTTAAAAAAAGAATGCTTGTCGTTGTCGATCCCAGATTCACTTAATACTTTTGTTATGTCAGTGTCCATGTGGTGGGACTATGTGTGCACAGCTAGTAAGTATTTTGTGGCTGAAAATATGACCTGGAGGTTTTTAAGGTTCGCCTGCCATTAAAGTCAATGGGGTCCGCCTCGAACCTTGCGGTTCACAAACTTTTGGCCGCGTTCGCGGTTCACGTTCATGAAACGTTTGTCCATCACTAATTACAAGTTTCTTACAAGGATAGCCTGACAGTAAGTGCACGTTCTGTTGCAAGAAAACAATGCTAACCAACTTGTGAGCAAGGTGCAATGTGGCATGGTGTGCCCTGAACACAAAGAGTCCAAGATAGGCAATAGAGTTATATTGTAGAAAGGATCAACACAACTTCATCAGGCCTGGTGGGTAAGCACTAGGGATGAGCTTTACAGTGGTGTGAAAAGTGTTTGCCCCCTTCCTCATTTCCTGTTCCTTTGCATGTTTGTCACACTTAAGTGTTTCGGAACATCAAACCAATTTAAACAATAGTCAAGGACAACACAAGTAAACACAAAATGCAATTTGTAAATTAAGGTGTTTATTATTAAAGGTGAAAAAAAATCCAAACCATCATGGCCCTGTGTGAAAAAGTGATTGCCCCCTTGTTAAAACATACTATAACTGTGGTTGTCCACACCTGAGTTCAATTTCTCCAGCCACACCCAGGCCTGATTATTGCCACACCTGTTCACAGTCTATTGTGACAAACATGCAAAGGAACAGGAAATGAGGAAGGGGGCAAACACTTTTTCACACCACTGTATGTTTGGGTCAAACATGAGTTTTGACTCGAACATTGGCTGTTCACCTGTTCATCGAAAATCGAACATTAGGGGGTGTTTGCGCCAAATTTGAGTGCCGCATAACGCCCATAATGCACTGCGGGAGCGCAGTTCATTGCTGTATGATGATTGGCCAAAGCATGCACCATGGCCTGCATGCTTTGGCCAATCCCAGTGCCCTCAGCTAAGAGAGCCATAATTGGCCAAAGGCAAGGTGCCTTTGGCCAATCATGGCTCAGGGGCAGTAAGTCCACACCCCACACTATATAAGGCTGCCTGCACATCGGCCCTGTGTAGTGTGTTGTTGGTGTGGATGGAGAGAGAGTGTCATTTAGATTGAGCAGGTATGCAGGTTATTCAGTTAGCTGCAGTGTATGTGTGTGTGTGTGTATATATATATATATATATATATATATATATATATATATATATAGACTGCATCCAGTTTAGCTATATCTGACTGCAGGCCATTCCTTTGTTATTAGACTATGCTATTAGGGAATTGTTCACTTTACATTTATTTATTTAAGTAGAAAATAATGTTCAAACTCAAAATCATCCACTCTGGCAGTGATGTTGTAATCAAATCATCTCGATATCAGAAGAAAATATCAAAAGAAAATATAAATAAAGTGAATCAAATATATTTCAGCAAATGTCCAAAGTAAAAAAGATCCATAAGTTAAAAATAAAGATAAAAATCTAAATAAAATGATAATAGAATAAAGTCCACCCAGTGCAACTGGTGTTTAGAAAAGAAGTCCACCAAATATTGCTATCTGTGATTAATAGTGTTTTCACCTTTGCCTTTTCCTTCATAAGATAAATACACCTTCTGTTCCCTCTCCCATTAGAAAGGAACTCACCTAATATCCGTGCCTTCCATTCTCATGGTTGGCATGAGTATAGCAATGACTCAGTTCTCTCCTTCACGCAAATCTCATGATGTTTCTCCGCAGGATACATTAATAGTGATAACCCATATAAAAGAAAAGAAAGATGCCTCCAATGGTACAGTAACGAAATAACAATGATGTGACAGACTCACCCAGAACAGAGGCTTTTGGAGGGGACTGAATGCTAGCCTCTATACTTATTTGTATTGAAAGTTGTGAGTTAGGATGGCAAGGCTTCCCTGAAAAGTCAAATCCCTGAGTCACCAAGTCTGGGTAAATGATTAGTAAACTTGCTCATGTTAATTGGGTTTCTGGTTACAGTTTGTATTGTCATCCTGCTGTATATATTTGTGTGTCATCTCAAATAAATCAGTTCATGTCCAGCAACCAAACGAGTATTGCCTTGTTTGTTGTTGTCAGCGGTTGGAATATCTGATATCTATATTCAGACTGGGAGGAAGTGGTATATGACAAAAGCACTCAAGCGGAGTTTGGGACGTTTCGTTACAAACAATTTTAGATAGCGTAATAGATAGTTATAACCTTTGTCACATTTTTATATTGGGGAGATTTCCCTTCACTTCCTCTGCCATAGTCAAAACAGGAAGTGAGAAAAAATCCTTTCAAAGTGAGGAAATGATTGTCAGCTGAACTAATGTCCTCACTGGAAGATCTCCACTCTTTTTCTCTTCTAGTAAGAACCCATAATTTGGGCTTTCCTTTCACTTTCGAAGATAATGGTAAACAGGACAAACGGAGAGGGTGAATCTTCCTAAAGGGGGAATGGACACTAATAAAAACATGAGAGAGGTTCTAATCCCTCTCCACTCTATCCAAAATGAAAATAAATAAACAATTTAAATGTATATAGTTAAACTTTAATTGTAATAGCCATTCCATGCTTCTTTTTAAATTTGTTTCAGGTGATTAAACGTTACAGAACATAATTTGACTGTTGGCATCTGGGATCATAATACTTATAGGGTCCGTTATTTTCTACTCCCACATGAAGACCGGAAGGGTTGCCAAGACCATGAATGTTGAAGATGCGGAGGAGAGAGTGGAAGAGCAACAACTGTGATCTCAATGACTATAAAGCACCAATTGTATGATGTCAGTAATAAGGAATTTGGGAAAAGGAGATGGAGACAGAAGTCAGGATGGTTTAGTAGGTTTATCCTTAATGCCGATTTCTAGACAGATGTAAAAGACATAAATTAATGCAGCTCTGTAATTATTAATACATGATCAAATAAGTATATTTTATAAATAGAAGCAGTGTATATACCTGAATGTGAACTGGTGTCAGCCTCTTGTAATGCTTGTATAGCAGGAATGGTGTATGAGAGGAAGAAGTAGCACAAAAATCCAATCATTTCATGTGCTGACAAGAAGACTGTTGATAGGAGGAGAGATCAGAGTGACAGAGAGAGAAGATTATCATCACCATCACCTGCGGTTGCACACTTTTAAATTTTGGTTGTACCCTGTACATTTTGAATGCCCTCTTAGTGCACTACAAACAGTGGTATTGATATGCCATACTGCTTAAAACTTATGTTAAGAGAATATAGACCTTCCATTTATCTGGCCTAATGCTCCCCTGTGGGATAGGGCCGGCCACTACTACTATCAATATTGGGGTAATACTCACGAGTGTTATTCTCTGGTAGACATTCAGTACCAGCTTACATGTTTCTTTTGCCTACTTCCTTGTGTTTATTCTTGCTTACTCCCTTGTGATTTCCTCTATTACTAGTGTTGTTCAGGGTTATTTCTGGTCCCTTTGTCATACATTAAGTACCAGTAGACATCACTGAATTTAGAGCTGTTTCAGATATGTAGGATAGTTTTACCTAGAGATTCATGCATTATAGGTAGCGCCTGGGGCCCTCAATATATAATTCTACAGAAGATCATCTTTGTGCTGCTTCTCCTTTCACTGCTCAGTCACAAGTTGGGGGCTGGTCCAGGATTACCTGGGCTAAGAGACAGTTGTGAATGAAGCTGGCCATCCAACTGAGGACAATTATCAACAGAACGTAGGCACTGTGGAAGAGATATTTGTATTGAAAGTGAACATTGCAGGAAAATATTTGCTTTCCTCTTTTCATGGGCTATTCAATTATAACTTGCTATGTTTGCCCATAGTTCCACGTAAGAAGTATGAGTAGATATGTAATTGTTTCTGCTCCTGACAATCTATAGTAATATATGAGTGTAGGGTCTATAGAGTCATAAATAAGTATTAAAAAGGCCAAACTGTAATTCCCTTCAGCCAACCCCATATGTGGCAGTGTAGACCACAGAGCAAGGTGGAAAATTGTTTGGACAGTGGTAGACCACGTATTCTTTCTTAGCTTCATCAACATTCTTTCTTGTCAAAGCCTAAAGTATGAACATATAACGGATCTGTAAATAGATTTTAATTTTTTTTTTATATCGGGTGCAGTACATGAGGTCTATATTTTTGTAAAATACGCTAATAACATTTTTACCAAACAAATTGTATTGGTGTGGTGCTTTGATATGCACTGAGATTTTCCTTGTTCAATGTTTTTATTGAAAGGAGACAAAAAAAATTGAACATAACAAAAAAATGACAACACTTAGGTGAGTACATTTGAGTGCATTACATTAAAACTATAAAACAAGATATGACCGTTTGAGAAAGTAAGACCACAAAATGTTTACTCTTCAAACCATGTATGAAAAAGGTTAGAGGATTGCTTAACATAACATCAGTACACTGCCCTTACCTTGCATATGCATACAGAATAGACAGAGGGGATAGGGAGGGAGCAAAGGTAGGGTAGTGTCGGTATGATAACATATATTTCAATGCAGAGTTTAGAGGAGGCAAAAAGGTTACAATTTATTTTGTATAGCAAACAATGCGGTCTACTGTAATCAACATGAGAGCCACTGTTCAAAAAATTAGGGGGTATAAGCTATAAAATTATTAGAAATATAATAGGTGAGAGGAAACCTAAAGTGTCCGTAGTTGGGTGATGAGTCAAAAAAGAGGGTAGTCAGTATTAAAAGAGAAGAAGGAAAAAGAGGAAAGAAAATATGAGAGTAGAGGGGGCAGGGCCGTCTTTAAGGGAGGGCAAAAGGGGCAACTGCCCTGGGCCCTGTCATTGTTGTAGGGCCCAAAGCAGCTGCCTCATAATTGGCAACTGTCCCAGTTTAAATTCCATTGTACCTTTTTTAGTCCCGTGCTGTGTCCTCATATCTCAGTGTGAAGTTCTGTTACTGATGCTGCCCAGCTCTGCCCTATTGTTGTGTACAGATGACTCACCTGCAGACCCTGTGTTTACATGTAAATACTGACACTGATATGTAAATATTGATTGCATTCATATGTAAATAGCCACGGACCGGCAGCATTCAAATGTAAAAAAAGGTGGCATTCATATGTAGATCATGGCTCCCTGAGGCCATATCCACTATCACCTATACTGAATGCTGCCCACTGGGGAGGTAAAGGAGCATGCTTGAAAGCCCTGCCTACAACTGTGGTCATTAAGCCTAACATCCACCTTTTCTGCATAGGTAGGGGTCCAAGAAAATGTTTGCCCAGGGTCCAATCAATATTAAAGACGGCCCTGAGAGGGGGGGAGAGGGGTCATGTGGGAAGGGCAGAAGAAAGGGATGTTGGAGGGGGATCCCCAGAAATCAGCCGGCATGGAAAGAAGTGGTATAGAAAGTGTGTAGGTCAGAAGACTAAGCTTTTCATCAGGGTAAGAGCAAAGATTCATCAAAATTGGGAGGAAGATAATGCAGGAAGATAATGTTTTACCCACGGACTCCGAAGCATCTCAAACTTACGTACCTTGTCTAATATGACGGCTTCAATTTTAGCATGTATCATTGCCTGAGTAATTTTATTTTTAACTACTAGAATGCATAAATTGGGAGTTTTTCATACTTTTGCTATTATTTGTTTGGCTGCCGTTGTAAGAGTAATTTGAATTGTCAAGAGGTCAGATTAGGAGGTTTCTTGTTTAGAAGGGCCACAGCGGGATCAGGGGAATGAGTATCGGCAAAAAGGGTGGATATGATATTAAATATATTTTCCCAAAGGTCCTTCTAAATATTTAGACGTGTGCTGGGGTTAGCACAGCGTCAAAAGCATTGAGGAGAGTAATGAAATACATATTTTGCAATCCTGGCGGGAACTAGATACCAACGGGTCAAAATCTTAGAGTTGGTTTTCCAAAGCAGCAATATTCTGGGAGGAGGATTTGGTGGCCTGTCAGATAAATGTCCAGTCGACCGGGTCTATGGTAATACTTAGCTTTCTTTCCCACTTGACAGTATATGGAGAGGGAGAGTTAGAGTCAGATTAGGAGGTTTCTTGTTTAGAAGGGCCACAGTGGCATCAGGGGAATGAGTATCGTCATAAAGGGTGGATATGATATTAAATATATTTTCCCAAAGGTCCCTAGATACCAACGGGTCAAAATCTTAGCCCTTGTACACACGGTCGGACATTCTGAAACCAAATCCGTTGGACGGAATTTGTCCGAAACTGTTGCATACACACGGTCGGACAAAGTTGTCGGAAAATCCGATCGTTCAGAACGTGATGACGTAATTTCGTTATGATGGGACTACGTTCAGGATAGTAGCCAATAGCTTTGGTCTAGGAATTTGATCTGAGCATGCGTGGCACTTTGTCCGATCGGAATTCTCTACACACAATTGGACAAAGTCCGATCGGATCATGTTGTCGGAAAATTTTATGGCCCAGCTGGAAAACTTGGTCCGTCGGATACTCCGACGGAAACAGTCCAATGGAGCCCACACATGGTCGGATTATCCAACAACATGGTCATATCGGACATTGTCCATCGGAATATCCGACCGTGTGCACAAGGGCTTAGAGTTGGTTTTCCAATGCAGCAATATTCTGGGAGGAGGATTTGGTGGCCTGTCAGATAAATGTGCAGTTGACCGGGTCTATGGTAATACCTAGCTTTCTTTCCCAATTGACAGTATATGGAGAGGGGGAGTTATGCCGCGTACACACGATCGGAATTCCGGCCAGAAAAAGACAGATGAGAGCTTTTAATCCGAAAACGCAATCGTGTGTATGCTCCATTGGAATTTAGCTGTCCGAATTTCTGCCAGCCAAAAATTGATAGAACGTTTTTCCGTCAGGAAAATTGAGAACATGCTATCGGAAATTCCGATCATGTGTATGCAATTCTGACATGCCAAAAATCACGCATGCTCAGATTCAACTACGAGACAGAAGCTATTGAACTTCCTTTTTCTAGTCCCGTCGTACGTGTTGTATGTCACCGCGTTCTAAACGATCGGAATTTGGTGTAACCGTGTGTAGGCAAGACAGTTTGAGCCAAATTCCGTCGGGAAAACCATCAGAGCTTTTTCCGATGAGAATTCCGATCGTGTGTACGCGGCATAAGAGGCGATTCCTAACAGGAGGGAACATACATCATAGATATAAAATGTGTAAAGAGTAAACTAGTGCGCTCCACCTAATATGTCATAAAAAAATATAAAATTGATGCGCATAGGAAGCAGCCAGCATAAAAACAGTGATCTCTGCACTACAAAATAGATATATAGATTAATAAGAATGCGGCGCTACCTAAAAGTGCTAAAACTTATAAATAAATAATAATCCCAAATTCAATATAAATCAAATAATAACGACTAAATGAAACATGGATATAATAAGAAATAAATCAATGTAAATCTTCCAAATTAAGATACGCGTGCACGCAATAAATGTGCAACAATTAGTGAAAAAAAAAGTCCGTGAAAAATTATCAATCCAGTGATTAAATAAAAATAATTTGCATAGATAATCCAAATGTAAACAAGCATATAAAAAATATATATATATATATTTAAAAAAATATATATAAAAATATATAAAGTGAAAATCCGTGAAAGAAACAAATGTAGTGACTATTTAAATAATCAATATACACACGTGATTGTCCATAAATAAAGTGCACTGATGACTGGTAAAATTGCAAAAAAATTATATAAATAAAGTTCATGCAAAAAAATGTGAAGAATCCATTCCCAAGAGTGGCAAATCACTGCAAACTTCAGTGCTTAATGGGTGCACCAACTATTTTCCCCAGCCTCTCACCTCCAATAGCTGGTAAACAGGCACTGTGTAAAAGGGTAACTGCTGGCTTCTTAATCATTCAGTCACACTGCTCCACCGCTGTTTGTATTTCACTGTAAGGTTATATATTATATGCCCTCCCAATAGCTCCAGGATATCCAAGCCATATAAAATGGAAAAACACAGAGGGCTTTCATGTGTAGTATCTTCGCTATTTTATTGAAATAAAAGGTAAAATCCACACTTACATTCACAAATACAGCAGAGTGTGCAGCAACCGCGGACTTCCGGTTTCGGCCGTAAACCGGAAGTGATAGGTCCGACACCAAATTCCTTCCCTGACGCGTTGCGTTACAGAACGTAACTTTTTCAAAGGGTGATAGGAAGTAGGTGTCATAGGTATTTATATGCAACGAGCGCCGTCGCCATATTGACTCAGGGCGGCAGCGCTATTGCAGGTTCAAAGTAAAGTGGCTATAGCATCAGTATTCTATATATTCCAAAGATAATTATAGTGTAATTACTAAAACTTAAACCATATAAGTAGATCACTATTTGGGAGGAATATATAATTAAAATAAATTGAATTTAAAAATTAGACCATAATATATATGGACTTATAGAAAGAGCGACATATTATATTTAACCACAAGATGTCGCTCTTTCTATAAGTCCATATATATTATGGTCTAATTTTTAAATTCAATTTATTTTAATTATATATTCCTCCCAAATAGTGATCTACTTATATGGTTTAAGTTTTAGTAATTACACTATAATTATCTTTGGAATATATAGAATACTGATGCTATAGCCACTTTACTTTGAACCTGCAATAGCGCTGCCGCCCTGAGTCAATATGGCGACGGCGCTCGTTGCATATA
Source organism: Lithobates pipiens (assembly GCF_037356315.1). Taxonomy (NCBI): domain Eukaryota; kingdom Metazoa; phylum Chordata; class Amphibia; order Anura; family Ranidae; genus Lithobates; species Lithobates pipiens. Next base: position 898,304 of record NW_027507884.1, on the reverse strand, counting down.
AATACCTATGACACCTACTTCCTATCACCCTTTGAAAAAGTTACGTTCTGTAACGCAACGCGTCAGGGAAGGAATTTGGTGTCGGGCCTATCACTTCCGGTTTACGGCCGAAACCGGAAGTCCGCGGTTGCTGCACACTCTGCTGTATTTGTGAATGTAAGTGTGGATTTTACCTTTTATTTCAATAAAATAGCGAAGATACTACACATGAAAGCCCTCTGTGTTTTTCCATTTTATATGGCTTGGATATCCTGGAGCTATTGGGAGGGCATATAATATATAACCTTACAGTGAAATACAAACAGCGGTGGAGCAGTGTGACTGAATGATTAAGAAGCCAGCAGTTACCCTTTTACACAGTGCCTGTTTACCAGCTATTGGAGGTGAGAGGCTGGGGAAAATAGTTGGTGCACCCATTAAGCACTGAAGTTTGCAGTGATTTGCCACTCTTGGGAATGGATTCTTCACATTTTTTTGCATGAACTTTATTTATATAATTTTTTTGCAATTTTACCAGTCATCAGTGCACTTTATTTATGGACAATCACGTGTGTATATTGATTATTTAAATAGTCACTACATTTGTTTCTTTCACGGATTTTCACTTTATATATTTTTATATATATTTTTTTATATATATATATATATTTTTTATATGCTTGTTTACATTTGGATTATCTATGCAAATTATTTTTATTTAATCACTGGATTGATAATTTTTCACGGACTTTTTTTTTCACTAATTGTTGCACATTTATTGCGTGCACGCGTATCTTAATTTGGAAGATTTACATTGATTTATTTCTTATTATATCCATGTTTCATTTAGTCGTTATTATTTGATTTATATTGAATTTGGGATTATTATTTATTTATAAGTTTTAGCACTTTTAGGTAGCGCCGCATTCTTATTAATCTATATACATCATAGATAAATCCTCTCCGATGCGGGTCACTTTTGCAGGCTCGTTTAAAGAGAAACATGGCTGGGGCAGAGGGGTCTTTAGGAATAAGTGAAGTGAAAATTTTTTTAAATCTGGAGGTAGCTGAAAAGCTCAGAAGAGGGTAAAGCATTGGTTTCATGGAATGACTGGAACAGTTTAATGCCCGTGAATGTCATAAGTTTATGGGGTCTGAGAAGGCCAGCCTCTGGCCAATTAGAAAAGGACGATGGGGAAGACCGCTGAGGGTAAAATGCAGGGTGGCGTAGGAAGGAAAGTAGTGGGTTGTGTGGAGGTTGAAGACTAAAACAGGTTTTAAGATGGTCCCAACGTGTAAGAAGAGAGTGGCGGGTGACCAGGTTACCTACAGACTGAAGGGTGCAGGCAGAGAGGGTTTGTAACCCAGAGGGGGTCACAATTGATTGATTCTAAGGCTACCCAGAGGGGTATTTCCGTGGAAGCATGGTATTTTGGTAGAGAGGCTAATTGTGCTGCATAGTGGTACTTAGGGAAGTTGGGGAGGCCTAGGCCTCCTTGCAGTTTAGGGGTCCATAGGGTTGGACGCGGGAGGCGAGGGTGGTGCGAACACCAGATGTACATTGAAACACAACGTTTTAGATGATGAAGGTAATAGGCTGATAAAGGGATAGGCAGAACTCAAAATAAATATAAAATCTTCGGCAAGATGGTCATCTTAACTGCTGTGATCCTACCCACCCAAACTAGGGGTAAAAAAGACCATTTGGTCATCAGAACAGAGAGATGTGTTAACATAGGGGGGTAATATGTGGAAAACAAATTATTAGGATTTGCCATCAGTTTTATTCCAAGGTAGGTGAGGTGGATAGAGGGCCATGAAAAGGGAAGGACTGTTTTCAACTGGTCAAGGAGGGCGTGAGGAAGAGGGACATTGAGGGAAGATCTTTTTTGAGTGTTAACCCGAAGACCTGAAATCTGACCAAATTGATCTAAGAGATGAAGTAGGTTTGGGGGTAGAGATAAGAGAAGAGGACATGAAGAGTGGGACATTGTCCGCAAAGAGACAGATTTCATGATGGTGACCACCGAGTTCAAGACCATGGTTATTAGGATCAGCTTGAATCAGAAGAGCCAAGGGTTCAATAGCCAATGCAAATAGAAGTGGGGGGGGGGGGGGTGGCAACCTTGCCAATGGGGACACAGGCAGCAAATAAAACATTTTCCAGTATAGTGAGCAAGGGATTAAAACGATGTAGGACTTTATTCTTATCTGTGGTTCAATGAGGGAGATTTCTGCTCACTTTCTGTTCAGGCAATGGAGTGCAGACTCGGACAGCTTTTATAAAATAAATGGTTTAGCTTTAAAAGAAGGAAAAAATTACAATGACATATAACACTGATACATATTGTATAAAATATAGCCCTGTCCATCTTTATTTAGAGCTAAAGTGGGCAAAGACCGCAAAGAGAGAACAACCATCAGCCATTTCCTGTATCTCTTACACATCGATATGTAGCAGTTGGGTGTTGCACATTAATTTAATTTTAATAGGTTTTCACGTAGTATGGGTATGTGAGAAGTGTTGGCTGCTAAAAATCATTTGATTATTTAGTATTTTTAGGTTGGTCGCAAGGTTTCTATACTGAGATGTTGGCCGTGGTCCACTATATACCGTATATCTCAACACAGAAAAAGAAATCAGGTGTATTCTATTTTATCCAGTGCAGGTGATGCAGGTCTGGAACGGCAATGCAGCTGGAGGAGAAAGTCAAGGGAAACTGTGTTTCTCTATGATTCCCTCGGTCTCCTGGAGCAGCATTCCGGTTGGCTACGCTAGATCCAGTGATGCTGGCAGCCATCTTGGCTCAAGCAGAGTCTTTTTAAATCCCTGCCCCCGGATTTTGGCATGCATTTGCGAAGTGGCTAGTGTAGGGAAAGTATACCCATCTGTCAGGGACCGCACTAGAGGCAGGGAGAGGTTTCAAAGGAGTAGGGAAAGCTTAGGTCCAATAATTGTAAGTTTCCCGTCAGGTGAGCCTCCCCGACGCGCTGTTGTACTGTTTACAAGTTCTACAATACATTGCTTCCTGCATTCCGAATTTCCGAGCCTTTGTGTATTTACTCTCGCTGCACCACGCTGCACCCACCCCACAAAAACTGTTTTTTTTTTACCGATATTGTCTCTTTGTTATTATTTTCAATGCAATCTATAGAAAAATATGTAAAAAAAATCTTGAATGTCATCTTTTACTACTTTGAAGTTTTATTGTAGATAAAAGTATAACTGTTATTTTATAAATTGTCCTATTTATAACGATTCTAAAATTACTTTCTGGTACAAAGCATTGCAGGCCTTTATAAATGAAATTAAAGAGGAGTTTCCCCTAAAAAAAAAAAAAAAAATTAAAAGTCAGCAGCTACAAATACTGCAGCTGCTGACTTTTAATAATCAGACACTTACCTGTCCCAGTGTCCAGTGATACGGGGGAACAAAGCCCCGTTCATCCCCCCCTCCTCTCGGTGGTGCCGGCATTGCAACTGTGGGCACCTGACACCCACTGCGCATGCGCGAGCTGTGCCGCGTGCCGTGATTGGGCGGGCAGTCATCTGGGACCTGTCACGTGTCCCAGATGACTGACAGGAGGGAGAGGACAGAGCTGAGCCCTTCCTGTGTCGAGGGGAAGTGACGTCAGGAGCCCAGGCACCGAAGGAGGCAGACTACGAGGGACCCCCTAGCAACAGGCATTTAGAGGTGAGTTAAAAAAAAAATCCAAATGTTTTTTATTTTATTTTTTTAAGAATTTTACGCATTTTTTTTTTTTTTTTTTTTTGTGGGTGGAACACCACTTTAAGCAACTTTTTTTCAATTTTTCATATTTTTTATTACAATTTTAACAGGGCTACTTTCAAATAATAATGAAATTGTAAATTTAGGATTAAAATTGGAAAGAAAAAAAATAACATGTCTCTTGAAATAAAACTAGTGTTCAATATACAATATGTCACATGTATTAAAAGATTACAAAATATAAAACAGTGAAAAAAGTAGAAAAATGAAAGTGGTATTAAAGTGTTATTAAAAGCATTTTTTTAAAATAACAAACATGGTATACTTACCTGCTCTGTGTAATGGTTTTGCATAGAGCAGCCTGTATTCTTTTCCCGGGTTCCCTTGCCAGCACCAGCATTCCTGTCCCCTCCTTCCTGCTGAGAGCCCCCATAGCAAGCAGCTCCCGAGCCGCTTCTCTGTCTGTCCATTCAGACACAGAGCTCGGCTCAGCCTCACACAGAGGGTCGGGGCAGCAGGAAACAAGTAACCTGAATAGGGGGGGCAGCGGAGACTGCATATATAGGAACCGAGGCCCCCCATTTTCCGCCTGTAGCCGCTGCCAGTGGAAGGGAAAGGAGGAGAAGCTGGCTTTTAGTGGCTCCAGGAGAAAAATGAAGGACATTGGTTCCAGGTCTTGAACCAAAGGTTACAGGGGAGTCGCAGAGGCCCTCTAGAGCATGGGGGCGGGTTGCAATTGGGACCCCTGTGACCCCTATAGCTACGCCAGTGTTCCTAAGTGAATAGTCTGATAAAAGATAGGTGCAGTTTACCTGCAGATGTAGTGGCACTATCAGATTGGAAGGAGAATAATGTGCCAGGTGTCTGCTGGAGTGATCATTGCTATTGCTGTCCATTACCTGCAGTAGAACATGATCAGTATTTGAAAACTTGCGGTGAATATACAGTGTTGTGGGGGTTGGGTGGCTGACAGGAATATCCCACTGTGACCATATAGAGTTGTTGCAAGTCCCATGTCACCATAGGTGAAGGTCCTTGGGAGTGTATGTAGGTCCCTTGGTTGTATGGGTTCTTCATTCATGGTAGATACGTAACTGCTTGAGTCATGAGTAGGAAGTATGCGAGTCACGAGGGTCTGCGTAGGGAGTTCCCCTTAAAATCCATAGCAGACCTAAGGGTCTGGTATGCCCTTGGAGGGCCATGGAGTTCCCCTTCATGATTCATACCAAACACAGTGCCTGGTATTGGCGGGGATCCAAGTCGGATCCCTGCATTAGTGTGAACCCGGCCTCAATGTCAGCAATGCTTGTCACTCATTGGGAAAGTTAAAAACACATTTTTCCTTTCCCAATGAGCAAGCCAGCTTGGCAAACCCCTCCCTCCCAGAGAGCTGATTATTCTGTGATCGGCCACAGCCAAAGTCGCCTGGCCTGTCGGGCGACTTGAATTTGTGTTATAAGTCGCTCAAAGTCACGTTGAAGTTGAGTTCAAGTCACCTCCAAGTCGCCTTGCAAAGTCACGCCGTAAGGTGTGTTGCCCCAGTGTGAACCAACCCTTAAAGCCGGTTCACACAGGGGCAGCAACGACTTGCATTGTGACTGCCTCAGGCGACCTGCACACGACTTCAGCGGTGGCTTCCAAAATGACTTCTGTATAGAAGTCAATGCAATTCACCTGAAGTCGCCCCAAAAGTAGTACAGGAACCTTTTTCTAAGTCGGAGCAACTTGAGTCGCTCCTATTAGAACGGTTCCATAGTACAGAACGGGACGTGACTTGTCAGGCGGCTACGTCGCCTGACAAGTCGCCCCTGTGTGAACCGACCCTTAGATCAAATGAATTGTTATTATTGTTTTCAGTCACAGGCTTCTGAGTGGTATGCGATGACAGGAAACTCCACGCTGACCAGTCTGGAAAGCGGAAGCGGATGTAACGTCACCGCTGCAGGGCGGGCATCCGAGCTGTGGATTATGTTTCAGGAAAGTACAGGCTACGCGCTCGGAGCTCACAGCTCCTTCTACTGGCCAAGACTGTTCAGCATGGACCTTCCTGTCATCGTATACCACTCAGAAGCATGTGACTGAATACAACATCCCCACGGCCGAGGGATCGGCGGTGGAGCCCGCAGAGCGGCATCAGAGTACCCCAGGACTGTTCAACCATTGATGCGCATCTCCACCTCATGGACTTGTAAGTGTATACCTTGCACAGTTACACTGAAACCAGTAGCATATTTTGAGTTGGCGCCTCCCCTACCCCCCCCTCTCTGCTATCCCACAAATTTAGTTTGCCAGGTGGTAGCCAACCTGGTTAATTGTTAGGGTGATCCACTGACTTTTGCCCTAAACCTGAACTGTGCACTTCTCTCTTCTGTCACTAGGTGACATTGCTGCATGTGGCCTTGGAATGACAAGGGCATAGTGAATTTGGGTTAGGAATGGATGGGTTGTTCCAGCCAATTGGTGGTCTCTTTGGCTCCATGGCATGCTGGGAGAGTCTATTTATTCGTGAGGAGTCAGGTGATTGGGGTTTTGTGCCACCTGGAGGGCTGTGTTGTATTGCTCCCAGCTGCTAGGCCAGAAGCTTGAGGCCTATCTGGGAGCACCTGGCTTCTAGGCTGTCTGAGGCCTCTCCAGGACTGTGAGAAGCAGTGCGGGGTTGGGGCTTTAAGCCAGGAGCCTAACCAAGTTGTAGAGGTTCAGCCAGATAGGGAAATTAATGTTGCCAGAGGTGAAAGGGAAACAGTCGCCACTAAGGGACAAATCCTCCTATTACCAGAGGCAAGTGCGTGAGGTCTGAATAAGTACCACAGCAGCCTTTTTCACTAGCTGGGGACAGTGAAGAAGTGGGAAAGCTTCAGCAGAGTCAAGTCAGGGACCCAGCGGGTAGCCGGGGGTGACGCTTGAGGAATATACAGCGGCTTAGCTGTGGAAGAGTGCAGGGGATCCAGTGGTGGCTGGGATCTTGGAAGTCTAGTGAGAGCTACTGGGAGCTCAGTGTGAAGATGTACAGTGGGATACTGTGAGATGCCAGAGAAGATCTACAACGGGATACTTTGTGTTACGTATGCAGATCCATATTGACTGTTTAGTCGTTATAGGAGACAGCAGTTTTCCTAAATCCAGGGCACCGCATATAGCTTAAAGGCCCTCTACCTGTATAGTGCTCTGCCTATCACTATTTTTGGTTCATGGAGTTTGCTAATTGCTTTGGCATTTGACTAAGCCCTTGTACACACGGTCGGAGATTCCGACGGAGTGTTTCCTATCGGACCGTTTTGTCAGATATTCCGACTGTGTGTGGTCTGCATCGGACTGTTTCCGTCGGAATATCCGACGGACCAAGTTTTCCAACTTGTCGGTAAAATTTTCTGACAAAATGCTCCGATCGGACATACTCCGATCATGTGTAGCCTACTCCGACGGACAAAGTGCCACGCATGCTCAGATCAAATTCCTACACCAAAGCTATTGGCTACTAGCCTGAACGTAGTCCCGTCGTTACGAAATAACGTCATCACGTTATGTACAATCGGATTTTCCGACCACTTAATCCGACCGTGTGTATGCAACATCGCTTCTGGACCTCTTCCGGAAATAATCCGCCGGAATTACTCCGATGGATTTTGTTGTGGGAAACTCCTGACTAGGGTAGCCAGATAACTTACTTCCCCAACAATACATGTAAACCTTAACTATTAACCTTAAAGAGGAAGTAAACCCTGATGAGTTTACTTCCTCTTTTTTTCCCTGCAAAGGTAAAGCATAATGGACTACTATGCATCGCATAGTAGCCCATTATGTGTCACTTACCTGACACAGGAGCCAGCGAAGTCGCCGCTGTCCCCTGTAGTCCGCCGCATCCATCTTGCTGGTGGCGTCTCGCAGCTCCGCCGCTGTCATTCGGCGAAGCCGCGATGACGTCACTCCCGCGCATGCGCACGGGAGTCGACAAATGCAGCAGCTCCATTCTTGGAACTGCCGCGCTCAGTGCGCCTGCGCGCCGCTGTCTACGGCACATGCGCCGTAGACAGCGGTGCCCGTTTTCGGGCAAATATCTCCTAAACCATATAGGTTTAGGAGATATTGCTTGGACCTACAGGTAAGTCTTAATCTAGGCTTACCTGTAGGTCAAAGTGGTTTGTAAGGGTTTACAACCACTTTAAAATAAATACTTGGACACCTGCTTGGATGAAAATGGCCTCAACGGCCTTTATTTAAATAACAATAAAAAACTAAACTTTATTTTAAATATTTTAATAATAAAAAACTTGTAACAACTTCCAGTTACCCAAAAGACCCTAAGTGCTTTTTGGCTGGTCCCTGACGACCCCTTATTATTTTGAGCCTGTGATCCCCTCTTCGTAAGCATCTGTCCCCAGCCGCCAAACTTGCCTCGAGGACTCACTAACTGACCACAGACCCCCAACACATGTTTGCCATTAATCTGGACTGAGACAAGCCCAAACATAATTACTCCATCTCTGGCATGGGTCCCAACCTTTTTCAAATGACCCATGCATTTCTACATATATATTTCCATATATATATAGTAGTCGTCAAGGACCCAACGCCACACCCCGTAGCGACAACACTACCAACCAAACCACTATCTATTATTAGGGAGGGCGGGTGGGAACGTCTCTCCTCGCTTGCTGACCCCCAACTGCTGACTTGCCCCACCCTGGCACATGGAAGAAGGAACCACACTCCTCCCCCCCTTGTGACTATCCACCAATGGGGTAAGTACGCCTGCATCCCAAACCACCCCCACGCTGCCTTTTCTCTAGCCCAGTAATTTCCCTGCACCCTGTCATGTATGTCCTGCGCTTCCTTTTTAATACAGCTCCGTACATGTCTGACCGTGTGTACAAGGGCTTAGCCCCTGTACACACGGTCAGAGATTTCGACAACCAAATCCGTCGGATTTTGTCTATCGGATTTTGCCCATCAGATCTTGTCCGAAACTGTTGCATACACACGGTCGGACTAAGTTGTTGAAAAATCCGATCATTCAGAACGTGATGACGTCATTTCGTTACGATGGGACTATGTTCAGGCTAGTAGCCAATAGCTTTGATGTAGGAATTTGATCTGAGCATGCGTGGCACTTGGTCCGATCAAAATTCTCTACACATGATCGGAGTATGTCCGATCGAACCAGTTGGTGGGATAATATTTCCAACAAGTTGGAAAATTGGGTCCGACGGAATCAGTCCGATGCATACCACATCGTTATCCAACAACACGGTCCGATAGGACACATTCCTACGGATTCTCCGACCGTGTGTACAAGGGCTTAGGGTGTCCTGGCCCTGAACCCTCCCTCCCCCAGTTCTTGTTAAAGAGACAATAAAATGTCTTTGTCGCATTCAAAAAGTGACTGACGCAGGGGCGCACTGACAACTCATGGGGCCCCCGGGCAATAGGAGATTATGGGACCCCCAGGCAATCAGACATTATGGGGCCACACAGTATACACAAACACACACACACACACACACAGTATACAATCAAACTGTATACACAGACATGTTTCTATTGCCTGAGAAGGTACTGGAGAGGTGGGGCAGCTATAATCTCAAGATTTTTAGACCAAAAGGATGTCGGTAAGGGACATTTCAGAGACAGATGTAAAAAAAAAAACACAATTTTTTACATACTTTCCCTGGTTTTACTGAGGCTGGCAGTGCCCAAGTGGCCCAATGGTCAGTCCGCCCCTGGACTGGCGCCCAATGTTTCAACTTCACTACACCCACCATGCCCAGTGATCTGCACCCAGAGGTAGAATGTCATTTCTCCCTGGCTCTGGGGGGGTCACCATCAGGACCTTGGATGCTGGGGGGGACCGCTACGTCTGTATTGTTGTAGATTTGATGCCTCCATGTGATTAGTGCTCAGTCACAAGGTAAGGAAATAATTGTAACTGTTGCTTGTTTTACATGTCATTATAATAATAAAAACCGAACAGTCAGAACAACTGAAACGTTATAAAATGTTATAAAATAATATAAAAAAAAATGGAAAAAGTAATGGGACTAGCAAGTGATTGTTGAAAATGAGAGCTTTGTTTATTTATTTATTATATGTTCATGTAATTAATTAAATTGTAAAACTTAAATTTAAAAAAATAATAAGGCTGCAGATTTTATATCATTTTTCATACTTCCCCATAACAATTTCACGGAGGATTTGACATCCCCTCCTTCTTCCTTCCTCATTTAAAGTACGGCTACAACATTTTACAATTAGTGACGGTACATTACTAAAATACCTTCTTGTACACGTTTCTGTCAACATGTGCTCGGAATTATTCTCGCTGTTGGTCTGTAAGTACAGCTCATTTAAATGTATACCGTTTTCTCTTGTTGTAGCATAACGTACATACCGATTTTTTGGGGGACAAAAATATTATAGCAATCAATCCATTGTTCTGTTTGGGGGTTTTGAGTAATTTTCTAGCAAAAAATAAATAAAAAAAAGATGATTTTTACATGTAGGAGAGAAGTGTCATAATTGGCCTGGGTGGCAAGTGGTTAATTACCATAAGTAAGTAATATGCAAATAATTATTATTTATTGTTTTTAAGGTAATTAACTATATTTTCAAAAACTGTACTCAAACAGGTGGCTTAACAGACAAATTACTGAAGTTTGAAGTTGTAACTCCAAACCAGTAATTTCACAGTGAATAGATAAATAATAAAATATGTTAAGATATAGCATAATAATATATTATTTAGCTTGATTAACCACTTTCAGACTGGACCGTTTTGCTGGCTTAAGACCAGAGCACTTTTTGCGATCCGCCACTGCGTCGCTTTAACTGACAATTGCGCGGTCGTGCGATGTGGCTCCTAAACAAAATTGGCGTCCTTTTTTCCCCACAAATAGAGCTTTCTTTTGATGGTATTTGATCACCTCTGCGGTTTTTATTTTTCGCGCTATAAAAAAAAAAAGAGCGACAATATTGAAAAAAAATCATTATTTTTTTTCTTTTTGCTATAATAAATATCCCCAAAAAATATATAAATTTTTTTTCTTTCCTCAGTTTAGGCTGATACGTATTCTTCTACATATTTTTGGTAAATAAAATCGCAATAAGCGATTGTTGATTGGTTTGCGCAAAAGTTATAGCGTTTACAAAATAGGCTATAGTTTTATGGCTTTTTTATTAATTATTATTTTTTTACTAGTAATGGCGGCAATCAGCGATTTTTATTGTGACTGCTACATTGTGGCAGACACATCGGACATTTTTGACACATTTTTGGGACCATTGTCATTTATACAGCAATCGGTGCTATACAAATGCACTGATTCCTGTATAAATGATACTGGCAGTGAAGGGGTTAACCACTAGATGGCAGTGTAGGGGTTAAGTGTATCCCAGGGGCCTGTTTCTATTTGTGGGGGGGCGTGGCTGTGTTTTACAGATCACTGATCTCTGCTCAAATCACAGGGAGCAGAGATCAGTGTCACTTGTTGCTAGGCAGAACGGGGAGATGCTGTTTACATCGGCATCTCCCCGTTCTTCCTCCCCGTGGAACGATCGCGGGTATCCCCGCAGTGATGGAGTCCACGGGGCCTGCGATCGGACTCGTGGAAGTCACGACCGGCGCAGGCATGCGAAGGCACGGCGCCAAATTCAAAGGGACGTACCTGTATGCCCATTTGCCTGTCTGTGCCGTTCTGCCGATGTAGATCGTTGTGCGCCGGTCGGGAAACAGATATAAAAGTACCTTTTCAGCAGCTGCAGGCTCTCCCTCTTAACCATGTGAGAAAATCATGGGAATTATGCGTAGACCTTATACCCATAAACAAATGTTTTTTCCTTCTAGTTAAGAGGACTGGGCTAGAAGGGAGTATTTTTCTTTTAGACACACACCCCTTTTTAGGACACTGCAGTGAGAGGAGAGCCTCCACTGCATCATTTGTATTGGACAGCTTGTTCCATTGGTGCTTTACCATTGGTCCAAGACTCCAAGCTGTCCATTGAGCTCAGTGCCTCTGACAAGAAGTGAGGAGAGGCACTGTGAGCTCATCCTCTCAGTCTGCTGCAAACATGTGCCAGCTTGCATTTAAACTGGCCGCTCTGTATGTAGTTTCTGACAGGCTGCGCAAGGAGCCCCATATCTCCGGAACCATAGATGCCAAGAGCCCCAATTTTTGACTAGTGGTGGGGTAGGACTCTGACTTTTTTTTAACGTTTATGACAGGTAAGTCTCTGCCTCCCCTGACTGCACATCCTTGCCCTCAGCCCCTGTTTCACATCGGGCTGTTTTGACATGCGATTTGACATGTCAAATCGCTGCCTGATGCCGGCAATGGCACCATCTGAATCGATCCCCAGAAGTAGTTCCTGCACTACTTTTGGCGACTTCGGGGACGATTTTAATAGACATCTCTGCAGGAACCCGCATGGATGTCTCTGAAATCGCTCCCAAAGTTGAACTAAAATGCGGGTTTGAATTAGTGAGAGTTCAGCTGAACTTGTACGATTTCAGACCCGCCTTCAGTGTGAACCCGGGCTTACGGTCTACCTGCATTCATGTGTAAATGCACATGGCATTTCTCAAGTCAGGGTCTGAAGTCTGGCATTGAGCTTCGTTTTAAAAAAATATTGCAGACATGTGTAGCAAACGTCACTGTATTATACATACAGTATATTTAATTCATTTACTCATTGCTATCCCACTAAAATGAAAACTGTAATTATATTATTATTGAATATTTTTTTTAAACCAAAGAACTAATCCAACCTCCATGTAGGACTTTTTCTTCCTTGATCATTGCTAATGTCTAAAGGAACATCGCACGTTGGAATAAAAACATTTCCTCTATCACAAAAGTGTAAAAAAAAATACACTATATTACCGAAAGTATTGGGACACCTGTCTTTACACGCACATGAAGTTTAATGGTATCCCAGTCTTAGTCCGTAGGGTTCAATATTGAGTTGGCCCACCCTTTGCAGCTATAACAGCTTCACCTCTTCTGGGAAGGCCGTCCACAAGGTTAAGGAGTGTGTCTATGGGAATGTTTCTCAACCTTTTTACCTTGGAGGAACCCCTGGCAAAAAGTTTGAGATCTCGAGGAACCCCTGAAATAATGTTCACATCTACAGCTCACGGAATATTGGTAAGATCAGCGAGCTGTTGATAACAAAATTATTTGTAGAAATAGCATTAAGTAAAAGAATAAATATTAAAACATACCTATTTAATGTGAAACTTGTGCTTTCTTTTCCTGCAGGGCTGATCCATTCAGGGGACTTTACATGGGGCAGAGCATGGGACAGGGGACATGACAGAGGACAAGGAACATGACAGGGGACATTACATGGGCCAAGGGGCATGACAGGGGACATTACATGGGACAAGGGACATAACAGGGGACATTACATGGGACAAGGGACATGACAGGGGACATTACATGGGACATGGGACATGACAGGGGACATTACATGGGACAAGGGACATGCCAGGGGACATTACATGGGACAGGGGACATTACATGGGGCAGTGGACATGACAGGGGACATTACACGGGACAGGGCAAATTACAGGGGACATTACATGGGGTAGGGCATATGACAGGGGAAATTACATGGGGCAGAGCACATGACAGGGGAAATTTCATGGGACAGGGGACATTACATGGAACAGGGAACATGACAGGGGACATTACATGGGACAGGGAACATGACAGGGGACATTACATGGGGCAGGGGACATTACATGGGGCAGAGCACATGCCATTAGGCTGTTTGAGTTAATCTAGCAGATAAACAATAGAGAGAGACATATATTAGGTAATACCAAACCTCCCTGTGATAAGGGCCTATGGGTAAGCAATTTGCCATATCTGGGGGTCTTGTTCTTCCATATAAATCTATTATTGGTTCATTGGGTTAGTTTGATAGCTTGACAGGACATGTACAGTAAGTGGGAAGGGCTCTAAAGAATTATAACAGTTTCGGGAGGATAGACATTTTGATGGCCGTAACTCTTCACATCAGGGTGATAGGAAAAGTTGACCATAGGTGCAGCCACTGTTTAACCTTGGAGAAGGCTTGTGGGTAGTTGGCATTATACTTTGCACGAAGAGAGGGGGCCAGGCGTACACCCAAATATTGAAGAGTGTTGTCTGTGAAGGTGATACCAAAGGAATCCCTGAGGTTGGCCATTATACATTTGGGGATATTGATTGGGAGTGCGGAGCATTTTGCCAGATTGACTTCTAGCCTAGAAAGGGTGTGACATTTCGGTAAGGTAGATAGCAGGTTAGGGAGAGACACCACTGGGTCTGGTAAAAACATAAGTACGTCGTCTAAGTACAAAGTCATTTTAAATTCTTCCTCTCCTTTCTGGTAGCCTTTAATGTTTGGGTCCGTGATAATTGCCCTGGCCAAAGGTTCTATTGCCAGGACAAAAATCAGAGGCGACAGAGGGCAGCCTTGCCTTATTCCCCTGCCCAGGTGGAAATACTCAGAGGAACAGCCAGGCAACTTGATTCAGGTGTTGGGATTATGATAAAGGGCTCTAAATCCATTTATGAGTTCTACAGAAAACACAAATTTAGCAAGAACAGTGTCAATATAACACCAGAGGATGCTATCAAAAGCTTTATGTATGTTTAGCCCTAGAATCAGTACTTCGTGGGAGAAAAGGTCTGCGTCCTGAATTATATTAACAGCTAGGCGAATGTTATCTGTAATTTGTCTTGTGGGGATAAAGCCAGTTTGTTCTGGGCTTGTTAATGTAGAGATAATGGGTGCTAGTCGATCTGCTAATACTCGGCCTAGTATTTTAAGATAATTATTGAGAACAGATATCAGTCTGTAGTTTTGTGGGAGGGTATGGCCCTTATTGGGTTTGGGGATGAGTGTCATATTTGTGAAGAGCATGTCGTCTGAGAGTTTGTTACCTTGTAGATTATGGTTAATACTTTTTGTTAGTTTAGGTGGAAGCGTGCCTTCAAATTTTTTATAATATAATGAGGTGTATCCGTCTGGGCCGGGGACCTTAAAGGTTTTTAAGGATTTAATGAATGAAATGATCTCTTGTTCTGTGCAAGCGCCATTCAGGCTGTGTAACTGCTCCTCTGATAATGATGGGAGGGACAGAGAGCTCAGCCATGAATCCAGGCCATTTGGGGGGGATTCAGGAGATGACAATAAGGATTGGTAAAAGGATGTAAATATTTGTAGGACCTCCTTAGAATGTGATACCATTTGGCCTGATCTATTTCTTAACTTATAAACATGTGTCTGCTGAAGGGATTTATGAGGTTTGCACGTAAACATGGCTGAGTCAGTGTTACTATGGAGCAGGAACCATGCCTTAGACCAGCGTATGGATTTCTCTGTTTGTTCTGAGAGGATCGTATCCAATTCCAATCTTTTTTGATTAATCTGTCGTAGTATTTCTGGTGAGTGAGATTGGATATGAGTATGGTATAGTTTACTTAGTTCTAGGCTAAGAGTTTTCATTTTGGTCGTCTTTTGACATTTCTTGGTGGTGGGCAATTCTATTAGGCGGCCTTGAAGGGCCGCCTTATGTGCTGCCCATAATATGGAAGGTGACATTTTATCCACATCATTTAGCCTGAAATATTCAACTCACTGGTCCACTATTTGCAAGCTTATCTCAGGGTCTGCTGGCAGGGAATCATTCAGTCTCCAGGAGGCTGTCATGGGGGAGAGCCCTATATGAGATGTATGGAAAGACACCATATGGTGATCTGACCAGGTGCAGGTGTGTATAGCAGCTGAGGACGAGTTAGCGAGTAGGATTGGGGAGCTGAAGATATAATCTAGTCTGGCGTAGCTGTCATGAGGGTCAGAGTAATGAGTGAACGCCCTCGCTCCCGTAGTTAAGGCCATCCATGTATCAATTAGTTGGGGAGTCCCTAGTGATCCCAGTAAGGACTTTGGGAAGGCATTAGCCCAACCAACATGTATGAATTATACCTATCCAACACCTGAAAAAAGGATCTGAAGAAGGAGCTTTGTGAGTTGTTAGGGGTGTAGTTATTTGCAATAGTCAGTGCACATCACTGTATCTCATCCTGAAGGATCAGGAACCTGCTGGCAGGATCCTTGTATATATGCTTAATATCAAATGACATGGTATTTTTGATAAAGACTGCAACTTCTCTAGTCTTGGACTCAAAAGTTGTAAAAAAGTGTTGTTTATAAGATTTATTAAAGAATTTTGGGTGAGCAGTAGAGGAGAAGTCTCTTGCATCAGAATGATATCTGCCCCAATATTTTTACAGTACTTAAAAGCCTTCCTCCACTTTTGTGGGAAGTTAAAGCTTCTCATATTGTGAGATATTATTCACAGACCCATCCTAGTTGTGATATCTCTAGTAGTTTAAGTGTAATAGCCCGTTCACGGGGCCAAAGGTTTGGCTTAACTATATAGGAGTCTAAGACTGTGGGGCTGCCATAGAGCTCGGGGAACGTGGCTCTGAACCCCTGAGTATCTTATAACACATATGTAAGTATTCCTTAACAATACTAGTGACCATCTCTCTTAGCTCAGCAACATGGAAAAAACATATTAAACATATAAAACAAAACCTTAAAACAATAGTAAGTAACCAAACTCTAAGGCCGCGTACACACGCGCGGACTGTTCGCCCAACTTTGTCCGTCCAACAGTTTCGGCAAACAGTCCGCTCAAACTTAGCATGGACGGACATGGCCACACACGACGGACGAACAGTTTGCTGAAACCGTGCGCGATGACGTGAACGGCACGTACGACGGGACGAAAAATACGACGTCCTATACACTGCATTATAGCTTTCGGCGTGAAAATCCTTTCTGAGCATGCGCGCAACTTTGTTTGACGAACAAGCCTACACACGAGCGGACTGTTCGCTGAAACAAGGTTTCAGCGGACAGTTTTACGGAATTTCCGAAAAACCTTGTCCGTCCAACTGTCCGCTGAAACTGTCCGCTGAAAGCCCACACACGAGCGGACTGTCCGCCCAAACACTGTTCAGCGGACAAAGTTGGGCGAACAGTCCGCGCGTGTGTACGCGGCCTGAGGGGCCAGAATGGAGAGACCAGACCCTGACCTGCATATCCAAATTCAGTGGACTATCTAGTCCAATACACTTGAATTCCCACTTGTAGGGAAGAAGAAAAGGGGGAAGTTGAGGGGGGAGGTAAGTGGATAAACCTGGGGTCTCTCCCTTCAGATAAAAGGTGAGAGAGATATATATTTTGTTAAGAGCAGCTGTGGTGGAGAGTTGTTCAAGCGGGGGAGAAGAGACACTTGCCAGGGCGTAAGAGACCAAAATGCTAAGTTCAATGTCAAAAATAGTGAATAATAGAAAAAAATTTAACAAAATGTACTGCAATTCCAACTATCCTCCGTGTGTAGGATGTGTAACGATCACTTCTTACCAGCCAGCATTAGGCCACCTGATCTCTGGAGCGTTGGCGGTTCCTCCTTTCCCATTGAGGTGATGGGGTAGCCCAGATTAGGGTTGGGAGGAGAGTGGAAGGGAGCCTTGACACACTTTGAGGTTCCAGGAGGCCCAATTTTGTAAGGATTTCCTTGCCTTCAGTGATAGTAGTAGTGATATAGGTGGTGCCATTATGGGGGATCGAAAGCTTAAACGTAAACCCCCATCTGTAGCAGATCCTAGCCAATTGCAGGTTTGAAGTGACCTCTTTCATCCATCTCCTTTTCTCCAGGGTCGCTGGCGAGATGTCCGGGTATATTTGAACCGCGATCCCATCTAGGTGGATGTGAGGGGTGTTAAGCGATGCTCGCAGGACTTCCTCCTTCACTAGAAAGTCTTTCAGGCACATCACAATGTCCCTAGGGGCTTTTTCAAGCGGCGGTTTGGGTCTTAAGGCTCTATGTATCCTGTCACATATGAATGAGGCCTCATGCTGGTCTGGGAGCAGGGAGTGAAACAGTCTCTTAATGGCCTCTGATAAGTCAGTGACTGTTTCTGGCACTCTGTGGACCCTAAAGTTGTTTCTTCTGTTACGGTTGTCTAGATCTTCAAGGTGATTTTGCAATTGAACTGTGTCTGAGAGGACCTCATGATCATTGCGGAGGTCTACATAGGCAAGATGCAATTCATCATGTTTGATTTCTAAAATGTCTGTCCGCCCACCCAGTGGGGCAAACTCCTGGGTCAGAGTGTTGGTGGATTTGTGTAATTCCACCTGGAATTGATGTATTAGTCTGTCATACAAAGTGGACAGACTGTCCTCCAGGTCAGCATTAGTGAGATGAGGGGTGTACTCACTCTGCTCTGAAGTCACTGTAGGAGAGGCTGCTGGATCAGGGATGTCTGAAGGAGCACGCTTTGGCTGTGCGCCATTTTGTGACATTGCACTCTGTTCCCATACCCAGAGGAGGTAGTTTGTTAGGGACCACTGAGTAGATTTTTGATAATTTTTTTGGATGTTGATATGCACCGCAGGTCCTGCAGGGGTGCTGGGGCTGTCAGGGAGAGAATCGTGTGTTATAAAGTCCTAGGGAGTTGGTTTAGGTCTCCGCTTCCCTCAAATCTCCGACTTTAAGCATTATTAAAATCACTGCTCCTGAAAAAAACTGACGTTTTTAAAACTTTTTTTGCATTGATACATGTCCTCTGGGGTAGGATTTGGGTCCTCGTTACATTTTTTTTCAATAATTTTTATCTATATTGCCATAATCCGACAATACATTAAAGCCGCAAGCAGTTTTGAATTACATTTTTTCCTTTAGAAATGTCCTTTTGCTGTGGTACTGTTCTAAATACGGGAAAGATGCGCTACTTTACAGGCATACTAAGGACACCCCCCAGACACGATATTTAAAAGGAATATTTCATTTTTATTCTTTCACTTTAAGCATTATTAAAATCACTGCCCCTGAAAAAAAATTCAGTTTTTAAAACTTTTTTTTGCATTGATACATGTCTTCTGGAGCAGGACCCAGGTCCCCATACACTTTTTATGGAAATAACTTGTATATAAGCCTTTAAAATAAGCACTTTTGATTTTTCATGTTCGTGTCCCACAGACTTTAACGGTGTTCGCGTGCTCATACAAATCTTCTGCTTGTTCGCAAGTTCTGGTGCAAACCAAACCGGGGGATGTTCAGCTCATCCCTATTTTAGGTTGCTGCCAGTGGGTCCGGACGGTGCACCTGTGTCTTCCACCTCCACCTAAACACTGAAGCCTAATGCATCAAGGTTAAATGCTTGGTGAGCTTGAGGACTTAATACCTACAAGAAAAAGTGTGATGATGGTCACATTGAACTCGACTTGTTCCATAACTTCTCCAAGGCACGTCTTCAGTTCTTCACCCTTCTAGTGTCAGGAAGATACCCCAACAGTTATATCCACAAATGGAGCACAGACACCTTCATACAATCACCATGGACTGTGTCATTGGCCAAGAACAAGATGGGAGGTGTGAAAGTTGTGGAACCACCCTGTTCTCATTACATAATTCCATTCTTGATGCCAAAAAGGCTTCATAGGTCTTCAAATGACAAGACTGAATGTGTGAATTATTATCAAAAAGCAGGGTAGAGATGGTAAAAACGCATAACATATGGAAGACAGGTGGTGCAAAAGGCCCTCAGCCCTATTTAGGGTGGTTGTTCCAGTTTGATATGGATGGCCTCCTTCATGTTTTGTAAGAATGGTTGTCCTCTCTGTTCCTCCATAATGCTTGTAAACTTCCCTGAAAGCCAGGCATGTCTGTTTAACACATTATACTAGCACTTCTTGTGACCGCACACGCCCATCATGTGTGACAATATGTAGTGTTAATGGCACATCTATTTGTATCTCTATATGGGAACGTTCATAGAGGGTGACAATGCTGACACATCAATCATAGAGTGCATGCAAAGACGGACGTGTGAGGTTGTTTTAAAATCAAGTTTTTCATGCACGAGCAGGAGGAAGAGTGGCAGAAAAAATAGTTAAAGAAAAAGGTAATACATATTTTTATTTTAAAGATGAGGACCTAGACACTTCACTATCCACTGTGAAAGAAACACTCCAATGTATTAATTAAATTAATTCGATTTTTCTTATTAAACTCGTTTTTGTTTCTTTTACAGTGCTGATTGTGGGGAAAACAGGTAAGTGGACATGATGTACAGGAATGAATTTTCCTATGCCTAGCTCTCAGTGGTCCCTCATTGGGAGGGACCGTCCCGCTTTTGTAACTAAATCCCTCTGTTTCTCTTTCCTGCCTAAATTTCCTCTCTTTTTGTGTGGTGTATAGCAAAACTTGTTCCTTTTGCAATAAACTTTTTAATCATCCTTTAGATCAGCGTTTCTCATTCTTTTTTTTTTTTCCCCAGAGGAACCCCTAAGATACTTTTTAAGTCTTGAGGAAACCCTACTTAAACCAGTTCATCTGTGGTCAGTGGAAGGAATGGCCCTAACGTAGGCAGGTTGCCTACAGTATGTTAGTTGGGCAGTTGGCTGGCTCAGGCTATGAAGGGGTTGACACTGTTTCTGCAGTTTCCCAGTTTTTTTGTGGGCCCTGCCCTCTCCCCTTCACTGTAAATAAAAGGGGGACAGGGTTCTGTAAAATGGGCTACTGCTGCCTGCATGGGAGAAAGACAGAACAAGCCTAAGGATGTGATCTTCAGCTACTCTCCGATGTTCCTACTCAGGAAAATGTTACCACGTCTGCAGAGGAGGACTGCTGCACCTAGTAGTCCATCAAAAAGCACAAGGAGTCTGGAGATATGCCCAGTTCTGGAGAACACCAGGTTTTACACTACCCAGGTATGCCTGGGTAGTGTAATAGAGATAGTTAGGGGACACGTTAATGTATTTGTTCACACTGGACTGTATTGCCAAAGCGTTTCAGTAAATGTTGCATCAACTGTTAGAAGCTTGGTCTGAAGTTCGTTAAAGGGGTGCATGATGGTACCAGACATATGAAAGAACTAGGGTCAGTAAAGCACACATGAGATATGTAAAACCACTACTACAAGGTTAACTTGACAGGACAAGTCAGTGGATGATTGTAGTTGTTAAGGGTAACCACAAATTAGTCCAGTCATAAAGCGTGGTACCAGCGGCGGTGTGTCCATTAAGGGCTCACGAGCACCGCCCCCTCTCTCCAGCTACCCCCTCCCCTGTGCATAATGGATAGATTCATGCATGCATGAATCTATCAATTGCTGCTGTAGCCACCCCCTGTTCAGGCATCCGGCCCCTTTTCATTCACCGGGTGTCTGAATTCCAGCAGCGGGTGTGTTTTTGAAGCATTTGATTAGAGCCATAGGCTCTAATAGGCTTCACCCAGGTGTGTTAGAAAAGCAAATTAATATTCGCTTTCCTAACACTGAACTGTTTCTCAGGCAATCAGGTGGGTGGGTCTGTTACCCGTCACCTGATTGGCTGAAACGACAGGCGCTACGATTGGACGGCTATCGGGAGGAGTGGAGGAGACGCAAGGAGGATACAGGAGCTGCTGCAAGGTCCCACCGCTCGCCGCCATCACCCACTGCCTGACCTAGACAGGGTAAGTGCCAGGCAAACGGCGAGTGGGAGGGGGTCACAGTGGCACTAATTAATCATTACATTGGCTGCGGTTGATGGCACGTTGGCAGTGTTCGATGGTGCACAGTGGCAGCGTTTGATGGGCACAGATTGATGTGCACATTGGCAGCATATGATAGGCACAATTTGATGGGCACAGTGGCAGTTTTTGATGGGCACAGTGGCTGCATTTGATGGCACAGTGGCAGTGTTTGATGGGCACAGTGGCAGTGTTTGATTGGCACAGTGGCTGCATTTGATGGGCACAGTTTAATGGGCAGAGTGGCAGCGTTTGATGAGCACAGTTTGATGGGCCCAGTGGCTGCGTTTGATGGCCACAGTTTGATGGGCACAGTGGCAGCATTTGATGGGCACAGTTTGGGCACAGTGGTTGCGTTATATGGTACAGTGGCAGTGTTTAATGGGCACAGTGGCTGCGTTTGATGGGCACAGTGGCTGCGTTTGATGGGCACAGTGAGGCTGCAATTGATATTTTTTTTCCCAGAATTTTTCAGTTTGTTTGCGCCCCCTAAAAATTTTGAGCACCACAGGTACCTAGTGTAGGAGAAAAAAAATGAACAGATTAGCCCACTCACAATCGGATTGTCCGACTAATCCCGTCGGACCTAGTTTGCCGGAAAGTCTAGTCGTTTTCTTTTGCCTTTTTATTGTCCAGTCATGGGAGTGCTCAAGCTCTTTCTATGCATTTTTGGGCCTCCCTAGGCCTTTTTATTTCCCTACTTTCTCTCTTTCGCTCTTCCTTACTTCATCCTGTTCCTTGGTATTTTTTGGTCCTACATGTTTTCTGTTTTTGCTCTATTATATAAAGTCTGTGAAATGGTTGTCCATTCTTTTCATAGTGCTAAATGTGATTTTTCTTATCTACTTATGTGGACCCCAATGTCATTGTTTTCACGACATTGGTATTGTTTGGCCTTTGTTGTATTGCTCCTTTTGATGGAAACAAACAATTCAAGATATATTTACCTCTAAAAACACTGAAGCCGCAGCCTTTGTGAAAATTAATATTTGTCATTCTCAAACCTTTTGGCTACGGCTGTATAATCTACAATCTTACAGATCTTTGATTGCATCTTTTTTTTTCTGTACTGTGTCTATTCATTGACATGTACAATGTGCTACCTTGTAGGATCTTCAGTAAAACCTGTGGTGACCTTCAACCCAAACTGGGACAAGATCTTCACAACTGAGTCTCTAACAATGACCTGTAATGTGAGGAAACCTATTCCAGCAGATATGAGCTACACCTGGTACAAGGATAATAACCAGATACACACAAGACAAAGCTTTGTAATTGAAAGAGCAACAACAGGTAACAGTGGGAATTACTGGTGTAAAGGCTCCAATACTGACATAAGTGACCCTGTCAGACTGGAGGTCAGTAATGGTGAGTAAATATTCTGTACAGGGAATTTGATATGGTTTTGGTCAATGTATTTTCCATTAAATTCACAAGTTTATAAAAGGATATTTATTTTTACAATACTTATATACAATCTTAGCTTTACAAACGGGCAACTGACAAATTTTTGAACATTTTTACTGGGTTTCAAAAGAGGCTGCACATCCTGGAAATCTATACGAAAGAAAATGTGAAAAATGTTCCCCGTGGGATTTTAGGGCAGCAAATTGAGAGACATCAAATACATTACAAAATATTTTATTTTTATTAAATATTTTTTGCTTATGAAACACTAAATGACACCTGTCACAGTGAATAAGCATGATAAGATTAAAATATGAGCTTTGGTGTGACAATAAAGATTCGTAATCTTTTTTACAATATTACTAGATTTGCAATCCTATGTAAAATGTATCTCCGTTTCATCAAAAAAAAAAATTTCTTATGGGTTCCAAATTTTTTTTTCTTTACATGTTATAACACAACCACTTAGTGTAGGGAAATACCCCAATGCATTTTGACTTGGAACTGGTCACAGTCTTCTTCAGGAGGTTCTTTATTTCTACCAATATAACAAGTGAATAATAAATATACAATACAATATCATTAAACAGGCACCTATATAGGCATCTCCACATATTTACCCTTTCCATAGTGAAGTATGTACAAACGGTCAACTAATCACTCTTGGATTTCTACAGAAAACTCCAGCACTGGCTGCATGTTTAAGGGAAACTTTTATACAGTGGAACCTTGTATTACGAGCATAATCCGTTCCAGGAGAATTCTTGTAAGCCAAAGCACTCACATATCAAAGCGAATTTCCCCATAGAAGTCAATGGAAATGAAGATAATTCGTTCCGCATTGACTTCTATTACATGCAATACCGCATGTGGTCAGAGGTGAGGGGGGACACCGGAGAGCCACAGAAATACTTGGGACAGCTTGGCTGAACTCGGTAAGGCTCGGAAATACTCCATTCCGAGTATTTCCGAACGCCTCTGAACGGCTCCAAACCATTCAAAGTGTTCCTGGCGCCCCCGCACCTCTGGCCAAATGCGGTACTGCCCTGTCCATTAGCTTGAATTCTGCTTGTTTTGCGAGACAACACTCACAAACCGAATCAGAATGAAAAAAAAAAAGTTTCTTGTCTTTCAAAACGCTCGTTAACCGCGTTGATCGTAAACCAAGGTTCCACTGCACTAAGATATCGCCCAGATCCCTTTTGGCTTAAAGTGTATCTAAACCAAAAAACAACAGTTGAATGCATTGCAGCTTACCTTTCCCTAGATGTGGTGGCTGTATTTGTTTAATTTTTTTTTTTTACACTTTTTTTCTTCTTTATTGTCACCTGGTAATCCTGCCAGGAACACACTTCCTGTCCCGGGGCTTGTGACATAGACATGTGCAGAACTGAATTTTTTTCCTCATTTCGGATAGATTCTTAATTTACTAATTTAGTTTAGTTATGGAATTCATTTTGTTTTCAGAAAAGTTTTGTTTAGTTTATACATTTTCTAACAAATTCCAACTTTTCAGAATGATTAGAATTTGTATTGGTCGAAAAACCATCGATTCGACCGCTTCAAATTCTGTGTGAAGAAACAGCTGGTTGTTAAGCAGCAGGCCAGGAAGCCGGCGGCTTCCACGTCCTTAACAACCATGACTTATCATCTGTCAGCAGGCTTCCCCACTGACAGATGAATGTAAAATAAAAACCAGTCCATGTCGTCAGAAGGGGGCAGTGCCACCAGGTGATGTAGACAGGTGGCCCCGCCCCTTCCCTATAAAAGAACTGTCAAATGGAGGAGCCTGCAGTAGGCACAGAGCCTCTGTGTCGGCAAGAGCAATTTTTTTGGGGGGGTCAGCGGGTGGCGTGATTAACTACAAATCTACATTGGGGAGACACTTTTTTATTTTTTAATAAAGGGTTTGTTAAAAACTGTGTCTGTGTTTTTTATGATTTTTTGACACTTTTTTGGTGAATGGATACGAGTACTATGTACCCGTACCCATTCGCATGGGGGGGGGGGGGGATCTGGGGGCCCCCTTGTTAAAGGGGATTTCCAGATTCTGATAAGCCTCCCACCCGCAGACCCCGACAACCACAGCCCAATGGTTGTCAGGAAGAGGCCCTTGTTCTGAAGGATACAGTGATCACAGAGCATGCTGTGCACGCCGCAGCGGCCGCTCAGGGGGCGTAATTCTGGGAGGGTGTTAACAGACACTCTCCCAGAACTGGATGACTTCGCTGTTATTTGGCTATAGCGTGGTGGCCTGGAAATGCCACCCAAGGCAAATGTCTTGTTTACGTAATGGCAGATACATCCCTGAATACTAGTAGAGGATTTCTGGAACTGAAAATTGCCAAGAGGAGGTCTGTCAACTGGAGTTCCAAAACAAGACCCCTTACCTCCATCCCTTCATAAATAAAGAGCAGTGAAAAATATAAAATTAATTATATACAGCTTTACCTATAGTATATAAGGTGAAGACCAGGAGTAAGTGTTCATGCTTGCTAGGCTGCTATCTTGGTACCTGTCCCCTCCGATTGGTACTTGCATAATATCAGTGGGATGGAAGCAGATAGTAGGAAGGGGTAGATCATTGTTAGACCTTGCTGTGATGCTAATTGAATCCATTTCAATGTTTCAGACTGGGTGATCCTGCAGGCTCCTCTCTACATTCATGAAAGTGACAATGTGACTCTGAGATGTCACCATTATCCCGGATATACTGGAAGAAAGAGTATATTTTACAAGGATAACAATCAAATAAGAAGCTGGGGATCTGATCCTGAATTACGTATTATAAACATAATCCTGCAAAGATCTGTTAAATATACTTGTACAAAAGAGGTCTTTAGCCATACAAGTTATGTGAAGTATTTAGGAGAAGCTTCTATTAATGTCAAAGGTAATACTTTCTAGATGTACAAGTAACAGAGAACAGCTTGATGTATATAATGTTATAAATGTGTGTTAATGTCTTAAAAACCTAGCTTTTACCAATATTTTGTAATTATATACAATCTGTACATGGGAAGAAGCCATATTTGCTCATTATATAGTCAGTGCCTATTACAATGGTTGTGCTTTATGACTCTGTTGTATCACAGCCTAGTCCTGTGCTGAAGAGCATGTCCTTCATGTATGCTGCCTGACATATGGGCATATAAGGCACCCCTGGGAGGCCACCAGCCTGGTCTAACGAGCACCACTAGTAGCCTATTCCATACATCCCCAGGCTTTATGGCAATAGTTGCCTCACCCAGCACAAGATTTGTTTTCAGAAGACGTCTTACAATGACATTAGGAGTAGAAAGAGTTCCCTTCCCCTCTCTCTTCCTTCCTTCCCCTTCCCAGGGGTCACATTCCGCCCTCACCTCCAGACCTACCTCCCTCAACCCAACGGCTCTTCCTTACATGTTTCCCACTTGTACCCCCTGTGATCACGCTAGACCTTAAAGGTAGTGCTTGTGCTGGTCACAAACACTTCCAAATTAGCCGATTCCCCTGTAACAAGATCAACCTACACTCTGCCAAATTTCGACACCTGATCATAGCCCTCTGGTGTAAGCTTCATTAGGAAAGAAATTAAGACATTGGCGGAAAAAAAAATTGCTGATTAATATATATTATATTGTGTGTAAGCCTCGATATCCATTTTTGCAACATGTTTTTTTGTCCAGGAAACAATGATACTGTTTCTTGTTTGATAGACCCCTTTGGACATATTTCCATTCCATTCCATTGTTCCATTCCATTCCATTGTTCCATTCCATTCCATTGTTCCATTCCATTTAACATGTTGATATACAACTTGTATATTACATATTATTTCAATCGTGTTACTAGTTAATATTTTTTTTCTTATATTATTGTCAATAAACTTTTGTTTGGAGTCCACCCAAAGACAGCCCTTTACCTCTTACTGAAACATGGTTGATTTACATATTCATGTTTTTTTCAGTCATCTCAACAATGAGGGGACATACCGTAGTTGCAAACAGAAAACAGCAGAGGGGAGGTGGAACAAGAAAAAGCCCATATTTTGGGGGATTTCCCAGAGCCCTACATCTGAGGCCAAAAGAATGTGCAAAGTCCCATAAATCCTGTACCTCTCTTTCCTTGCTTCTACCCTAAAGAGAAGCTCCAACTAGATGAAACCTCAAAGAAAACATCCTTGCACGGTTTGGTCCTTGCACTGCTTCCCATGATCAACTTCACTAGGTAGACTCTCTGAACTCTTTTTATCCAGAACACTTTCTCACTATCTATGGTACACCCCAATCTCTATTCTGGGGACCTCCAGTGGCTACCTAGGATCCCTACACTGCCTATTTTTAACTACAAGGTTCTCAACCCTCACCATGGCGTTGTCTAGTGGCCAATTTGGGGAACTACACCTGTGCCGCCACTATGTTACAGCTCCTTTCAACATTGCTAGACATATTAAAAGCATTGCACTTTCTGTGTTACCATCACAACATTCATTAGCTGCATAGAGCTGATAATGTGGCGAGTACTTGCCCAATCTGTGTGATCTTTGTGTTTTACAGAACTATTCAGAGCTCCTGAAATAAAGGTGACACCAAACCGGGTGCTGGAAGGAGATCACATGACCCTGACATGTGACACGAGTCTTAGCTCACACAGACAGACAGATCTTCAGTTCGCTTTCTATAGAGATCAACTGACTGTTCAGAAGTTCACTTTATCTAACCAATATGGAGTTCAACAGGCTCAGCTGGGGGATTCTGGGGGATATTATTGTGAAGCAAAAACTTTAAACGGTAATGTGAAAAAGAGAAGCAAACCGGTAAATATTCAAATAAATGGTAAGTATAATTCAAGGTTTGAGATACATGTATATGTGGATGGTAGATGTTAGAAATGTGCATGACGGAAACATTTATTTCATTTCGAATTCCTTTGTTAACCACTTCAATACAGGACACTTATACACCCTTCCTGCCGAGACCAATGCTCTCACACTTTGAATGCCAATGCCAAGTTTTTTTTGCAACATAAGTGAAAAAAGAGCAACAATTAAAAAAAAAAAAAAAAACTTTTTTTAGTTTCTGTGATAAAATTTTGCAAATATGTAATTTTTGTTCATAAATTTGGGCCAAAATGTATACCGCTTCATATCTTTGGTAAAAATAACCCAAATAAGTGTACATTATTTGGTCTGTGTGAAAGTTATAGAGTTTACAAGCTATGGTGCAAATCATTGAAAAGTGATCACACCCGATCGCACCTGATGCATCGACGGCATATCTCAATTCTTGAGGCCCTAAAATGTCAAGATAGTATAAATACCACACAAATTACCCTTTCTTGAAAAGTAGACAGTCCAAGGTATCTAGTAAGAGGCATAGCAAGTTTTTTGAAGTTGTAATTTTTTCCCACAATTCTTGGGAAATTTAAGAAATTATTATTATTATTTTACAAAATTGTCATAATAACAAGTTATTTCTCACACACAGCATATGCATACTTCCAATTACACCATAAGATACATTCAGCTTCTCCTCCTGAGTATGGCGATATCACATGTGTGAGAGTTTTTCACAGCATGGCCACATACAGAGGTCCAACATGCAGGGAGCACCATCAGGCGTTCTAGGAGCATAAATTCCACATACAATTTCCTAACAACCTATCACACTTTTGAAGGCCCTGGAGCACCAGGACAATGGAAACACCCACAAAATGGCATTGTTTTGAAAATAAAGCACCCCACCATATATTCTATGGGGCATGGGCTGGTGACAGGTACTCGAGTACTCTGATGTGCTGGTGACTGGTACTCGGGTACTCTGATGGGCTGGTGACAGGTACTTGGGTACTCTGATGAGCTGGAGATAGATACTCGTGTACTCTGATGGGATGGTGACAGGTACCGGGTACTCTGATTGGCTGGTGACAGGTATTCGGGTACTCTGATTGGATGGTGACAGGTAATCGGGTACTCTGATGAGCTAGTGACAGGTACTTGGGTACTCTGATGGGCTGGTCACCGGTACTCTGGTACTCTGATGGACTGGTGACACTCTGGTATTCTGATGGGTTTGTGATGGGTACTCTGTTGGGCTGATGACGGGTACTCTGATGGGCTGGTGACAGGTATTCGGGTACTCTGGATGGTGACAGGTACTCGGGTACTCTTATGAGCTGGTGACAGGTACTTGGGTACTCTAATGGGCTGGTCACCGGTACTCTGGTACTCTGGTGGACTGGTGACACTCTGGTATTCTGATGGGTTTGTGATGGGTACTCTGATGGGCTGGTGACAGGTACTCTGATGGGCTGGTGACAGGTACTCGGGTACTCTGATGATGACAGGTACTTAGGGTACTCTGATGAGCTGGAGATAGGTACTCGGGTAATCTGATGGGCTGGTGGCAGGTACCGGGTACTCTGAATGGCTGGTGACAGGTACTCTGGTACTCTGATGGGCTGGGGACAGGTACTCAGGGTACTCTTATGGCGACAGGTACTTGGGCACTCTGATGGTGACAGGTGCTCTGATGCGACAGGTACTCGGGTAGTCTGATGGTGACAGGTACTGTGATGGCAACAGGTACTCGCTTACTCTGATGGCAACAGGCACTCGGGTAATCTGATGGTGACAGGTACTCTGATGGTGACAGGTATTCTGGTACAGCAGAGCATGTTGTGATTGGCCAAAGCATGCAGGTCAGGTGCATGCTTTGGCCAATCATCAGGCGTCAATGCACCATGACCTCGCAGTGCATTATGGGGCATTCAGCGGCACTCCAATTTTTCGCGAATGCCCTATATGTTCAGTTTGTTTGCGAGCAAATTAATACCCAATGTTCGAGTCAAACTTACGGCTCATCCCTATACAAAACTAAACACATTTATCCATTCTGCATGTCTACTTTTGTTGGTATTTAGGGATGGGCCGAACGAACCCCTGTTCGGTTCGCACCAGAAATTTCTAACACGGCGAAAGTTCAAACCCAAATAACGAACCCCATTAAAGTCAATGGGACCTGAACGTCAAAAATCAAAAGGGCCCATTTTGAAGGCTTATATGTAAGTAATTGGGCATACAATGGTTATAGGGGTCCGGGTCCTGGCCTGGGGGACATGTATCAATAAAAAAAAAGTTTGTGAAAAACTTCATTTTTAAAGGAGCAGTGATTTTTTTTAGATTTTTAAAGAAATGAAAAATTCCTTCCAATATAGTGCCTGGGGGTCCCTTTAGTCTACCTGTAAAGTGGCAGATCTGTACCATGTCTAGAATCTGCTGCAGTGATAACTGCATTAATAAAGCCAAGAAAAAATGAAATTTTCCTCTATTTTGCTCAGAAACATTTGGGAGCCAGTGTGTATGATGAGGTCACAATGTAGTGCACTGGGAACAAGATTAGAGATATTTTGGATACATTCTGGTGTCACTTTGACTTTGGATAGAAGTAACAGGTGCATAAAAATTGGTCTTTGGGTGTCAGTGGTGCCTTCCCTCCCTAACCTTATAGAGGTAATCTTGATAAAAGCAAGAATTAGCCTTGTTGTATAAAATTGCAATGATATGACCCTGTCAAACAGGTGCTGAAAAATTGATCTTTGGTTGTTAATTGTGCCCATGAAACCTATACCAAAAACATTCTTCCAGATTAAATGATTGAAAACCCTCAAAGCTAGGCAGCCTCAAAGTCCTGCAGAGATTCCACATCCCAAAAAGGCTTGATCAGTGAAATCAGCTTCAGGGGTTTCATAGCTGGTAATACAGGACTGATTCATTTTTATAAAAGTCAAACGGTCCACGGAGTCTATGGACAGATGTGTTCTATGATCAGTAACAAAACCTCCTGCAGCACTGAATGCCCATTCTGAAAGCACGCTGGATAGCACAGGCAAACTCACTAAACAGAGGAAATGATGCCCTGCCTGAGGAGTGACCACCACGTCCACCTTTGCCTGTGGACATATTTGTTGCTGGCCCCCTTACAGTGCCAAGGGTACGTCTGCCTCTCCTTGTTGTCCTCCCAGGCATTATTGGGAGGGAGGGGGCGGTGCTTATAAGCAAATGTAAAGAAGAAGATGAAATGTAGATGCACTTCAATCAATGTAAAGAGGTGTTTGGTGCACTTTAAATTGAGTACTCACACTACAAAGACACACTCCACAGATACACTATAATATACTGCAATATATTGCGTGAAACGTACAGTGACATACAGAACTACATGGCGTTAAACTGGCAGTAACACACACGGAACTATATGACGTTAAACTGGCAGTAATGCACGTAAAACTATATGGCATTAAACTGGCAGTAACGCACACAGAACTATATGGCGTTAAACTGGCAGTAACACACACAGAAGTGGCGTTAAACTATCAGTAATG
This sequence comes from Lithobates pipiens, assembly GCF_037356315.1. NCBI lineage: Eukaryota > Metazoa > Chordata > Amphibia > Anura > Ranidae > Lithobates > Lithobates pipiens. The sequence goes on along the minus strand of NW_027507884.1, from coordinate 867,249 downwards.
CACAAAACGAAATGGCATTAAACTGGCAGTAACAGACACAGAACTATATGGCGTTAAACTGGCAGTAACGCATGCAAAACTATATGGTGTTAAACTGGCAGTAACACACACAGAAGTAAGTGGCGTTAAACTGGCAGTAATGCACAAAACTATATGTTGTTAAACTGGCAGTAACGGACACAGAACTATATGTCATTAAACTGGCAATAATGCATGCAAAACTATATGTTGTTAAACTGGCAGTAACACACACAGAACTATATGGCGTTAAACTGGCAGTAACACACGCAGAACTGTATGTCGTTAAACTGGCAATAATGCACACAGAACTATATGGCATTAAACTGGCAGTAACGCATGCAAAACTATATGGCATCAAACTGGCAATAACGCACACAGAACTATATGGCGATAAACTGGCCGTAACACACAGAATTATATGGCATTAAACTGGCAGTAACGCACGCAAAACTATATGGTGTTAAACTGGCAGTAATGCACACAGAACTATATGGCGTTAAACTGGCAGTAATGCAATCAAATAGACGGTGTTCAACCGTCACTAAACTGACGCTGTCTGAACTGTCCCTACTCTAGCTGCACACTATGCAAAGCTAAATGATGGTCCTCCTCACTACACTCACACTATCCCTAGACTGACACTAAACTAATATTCTACACTGACAATTGAAGAAAAATTGCACAGTATAGCACACTAACTAACTAACAGCACTGAACAGAGCCCCGTTCTATCTCTCTCCACGCCAAAATCACACTGAAAATGGCTGCCATTGAAAGAATACTTTTATACTGTGGGGCGGGAATGAGCCATGATTGGATAAAGTCATGATGACAGTGTCCAAACATGACTCTGACAGTGCTCTGTGCCCTGATTGGCTAAAGCTTTCACTGCTTCAGCCAATCAAGGCTTGCAATGCACTGTTCAGTGCCACAATGCATTGTTGACGGTTCGGGCAGTTCCATTTGTTCGGCTGTTCGTCGAACTTCCGAACAGCGAAAGTTCAGGCCAAACGTATGCTCGAGCCGGACCGTTCGCCCATCCCTATTTGAAACCACTGGGTTTTTATTTTTTTATTTTATAAATGAAAAAAGACAGAGCATTTTAAATAAGAAAAATCATATTTTCTACTTTGTGTTAATAAACATGTCCAATAAAATCAAATTTCTTCATAAATTTAGGCCAAAATGTATTCTGCTACATGTCTGTGATAAAAACCAAACTTCGTTTTTGGTGACACTATACTAGTAATGGTGGTGATTAGTGATGGCCGAACGGTTCGCCCGGCGGTCGTTTCGCGGCGAATTTCGGTCGTTCGCGGTCCGCTCGTTCGGCGGACTATTGGCGTCATTCGCCCCGGCGGACTTACGTGTTTAATGTGTAAAAGAACTTTGACCTATGATGACACATCCATCATGGGGTACAGGACAGCCAATTGAGACATGACAGCACATGGACACTTGGACATTCCCCCTAACTTATAAATACACCCGATCCGGCGGGCATTTTACATTCTTTCTTCTGTCACTATAGGGAAAGGTTGCTGTTTGGAGCAGGGACAGATAAACCACTAGCTATTTGGTACACGAAAGTTCTTTTCAGGACTGGTATGGGTGTTAGGTGTATATAGGTTTGCTGTGCTACTGATTGTTGCAGCAGCCTGAGTGTCTTTTGTCAGTTTAGATAAAGGGACAGAGCGCTGTGTCTGCTGCTATTTTAGGGACAGCCAGATTAGTCATCATCATCATCATTAGCTGTTACTATCAGGTCCACAAAAGAGCTATTCGAGTAACCAATAATTGTTCCAGTCTCCTCTGTTTTGCCAGTTTGCATAGGGACAGGAAGGAAGCAGTGTGTCAGGCAGTGAGGGTCAGTTTAAAGAGTTGCTGTTACTATTAGTTCCACAAAGGTTCTTTTCAGGACTGGTATCAGTGGTACGGTAATAGGCTTGTACACGTATACTATTCTTTCTTCCAAATATAGAAAGAATATTATACTTGACTGCTGCCCTTCTGCTGCAGTCTGCTAATCATTCACAACTCACTTGTTCCACAAAGCTCTTTATCAGGACTGGTAACTTGGTCTGTGTAGGGTGCTACAGTACATAGGGTTGAGTGCGGTACAGTCTGCTGTTCTGTAAGGACCGCTATCGGTCCACAATACATAGGGTTGAGGTGCACCACTGCTGACCACTGCCCTATACTGCAGCAGTCTTTCAGCAGTATAGGGACTGACGTACAGTCTGCTAATCAGTCACACACAACCTACTTGGTCCACAAAGGTCCTTATAAGGACTGGTAACTTGGTTAAGGGTGTTACAGTACATAGGGTTGAGTGCGGTACAGTCTGCTGTTCTGTAAGGACCGCTATCGGTCCACAATACATAGGGTTGAGGTGCACCACTGCTGACCACTGCCCTATACTGCAGCAGTCCTTCATCGGTATAGGGACTAAGAGTTTTGTCACAGGGTGATTTAAAAAATGACAGGCAGAGGAAGAGGCAGGCCCTTCCGCAGGGGTGGTAGGGGTAGGGCAGGAGCATCAGCCTTGAGCCAAAGTGGGAAGTTGCAGAAGGTGCGTTCAATTACTTTAAAGGACGCACCAGACTTGGTTGAGTGGCTCACTCAGCCTTACTCTTCTGCACCCTCCTCATCCTCTCGATCTGCACCCTCTTCTTCACTCTCTGCTATGTGCACCCCCAAAGACACTACCACCAACAACACCACCACCACCACCACCACATACCTTCCGCTTGAGTCACAGGAATTATTTTCCGATCCATATCAAGAGGACATTTCTGATGCGCAGCCACTCTTGGTATTGGATCAGGAAGAGGAGGTAGCAACAACCGCTACTCAGCAGTCTGACGACAGTACCCAGATCAGCCCAAGGAGGAGGTTGGTCCCCGGTGTTGTTGCCTACTCAGAGATCTCTACTTATAGCGGTGGGGAAGGTGACGTTGATGATGACGTGTTTAGTGATGTCACATGGGTGCCCACAAGAGAGGAAGAGGAGGGGAGTTCAGAGGGAGATATGGACCAGCAGATAGGGAGGAGAAGCAGGAATAACTTACATTGCACAGGAGGGACAAAGCAGACTGCAAATGTATCAGGAGCGAGTCATCGACCATCTCCGGTCACATCTGGCGCTCCCAGGATACCGGCACATGGCTCCGCAGTGTGGGCTTTTTTTAACGTGTCCGCTGCTGACAATAGCGTTGCCATCTGCAATCTTTGCAGTCAACGCATTAGTCGCGGGAAGCCCAACACTCACCTAGGGACGGCTGCCTTAAGAAGGCACATGGGCAGCCATCACGAGCCGAGTGGGAGCAACGGAACACACAAAGCCACACTGCAGGCTCTCACCGTCCAGCCTCGTCTTCTACTTCTCCTTCTCCTCTCTCCTCACAATTGTCCTCCACTCCACCTTCCATCTCGCCAAGCTCACATTTTCCTGCAAAAAGGCAGGCTTCCGTGGGCCTAATGTTTGAGCGTAAAAAAATGATGACGCCGGATAACCCTCTTGCCCAACGATTGACGGCTGGCTTGTCAGAACTCATAGCCCGCCAACTACTGCCATATAAACTGGTGGACTCTGAGGCCTTTCGCAAATTTGTGGCCATTGGAACTTCACAATGGAAGGTCCCAGGAAGGAAGTATTTCTCAGAGAAGGGCATCCCAGAGCTATATGGCCATGTTCAGCGGCAAGTGAATGTATCTCTGGCACACAGTGTCGGTGCCAAGATACATCTGACCACAGACACGTGGTCTAGCAAACACGGGCAGGGAAGGTATATCACTTTTACTGCCCACTGGGTGAACCTTCTGACGGCCGTCAAGCATGTAACCCGTGGCACCCGCGTAGATTTGGTTTTACCGCCACGGATTGCATGCAGGCCTGACTCTTCTTCTCCTTCTCCTCCTACTCCATCCTCCTCCCTCTCCTCCTCAGCTGCCTCCTCCTTTTCCGCTGCTAGCGTCTCTTCCGCTGCACCGCCCAAGCTCCCCAGAACCTATTCCACATGCCAGGTGAGACGTTGCCATGCCGTGCTGCGTCTGTTGTGCCTGGAAGCCAAGAGCCACACTGGCCCGGCACTCCTTTCAGCTTTGCGTTCACAGGCTGACATTCAGCAGCGACACCATCTGCCGGTCAGACGTCTTATTTGCGATTGCCCGACTCAATGGAACTCAACCTTCTATATGCTTGATAGGCTGCTCCAGCAGAAACGTGCAGTTAACATCTACCTGTATGAACTCTGCGAAAGAAACGGTTCTGGGGAGCTGGGTTTTTTTTCACCGCACCAGTGGTTGCTCATGCGCGACACATGCAGACTTCTGCGGCAATTTGAGGAGATCACCAAACTGGTCAGTCGCAGCCATGGCGCCATCAGTGACATGGTACCTTATGCCTTCTTTATGGAGCGTGCATTGCGTCGTGTCATTGATCAAGCTGTGGAGGAGCAGGAGCGGGAAGATGAGGAAGTCGCAATGCTGGATGAATTCCCAGGGGGGGCTACTCTATCTGAGACAAGTCAACAACAGGAGTCTGATGAGGAGTCAGAGGAGGATGGTCCCGGGGCGGATGAGGAGGAGCAAGAAGAGCATGCTTTAAACCTTTCTGGGATCCCTGTTGTGCGTGGATGGGGAGAGGAGAATGAAGAGGACGACATTATCCTGGATGATGAGCAGGAGCCAGGCCACCACACCGCTTCCACTTTAGTGCAAATGGGGGCCTTCATGCTCCAGTGTTTTAATAGGGACCCCCGTATAAAAAGCATAAGGGTCAAGGACCAGTACTGGGTGGCAACGTACTTAGACCCCCGGTACAAACACAAAAATGGCGGAAATGTTACCGCCGTCGCAGAGGGCTGTCAGAATGCAGCACTTCCAGGCCTTGCTTCGAGAAATGCTGCATTCTGCTTTTGCGTGCGCTGGCAGAGGAGCAATTCCCACTCCCAAAGAAGGAGTTGCGGGTACCAATCCAACAGCGCCTGCAAGAAGAGGCCGGTTTGAAGATGTGTTGGTGACTTCAGATATGAGGTCATTCTTTCAGCCGACCCATCGACAGGTGTCATCCGGATCCAGCATCAGGGAACGCCTAGACCATCAGGTGTCCGACTACATTGAGTTAACGGCCGATGTGGACGCTCTGAGGAGTGATGAACCCCTGGACTACTGGGTGGGCAGGCTTGACCTCTGGCCAGAGCTTGCCCCATTTGCAATCGAACTGTGGGCTTGCCCCTCATCCAGTGTCCTGTCCGAAAGGACGTTCAGCGCAGCAGGGGGGATCGTGACCGATAAGCGTACTCGCCTAGCTCACGACAGTGTTAACTACCTCACATTTCTAAAAATGAATGAGGCATGGATCTCGGAGGAATTCAACACATGTGACCAGTAGACCATGTATATGTCTATAAACAATTTTTTTAATCAAGCACACAGACCTTCTTTCTTCATTTGGCTCACTTCCTTGTCCCAAAAAAGCACACCGTACTATATGCCCCTACCCTCCTCTTTGAAGAGGTTGAGCGGTGTCATATTTCTACTGGGGCTGCTTATGAGGGGATCACACCATCCCTGTGCTGTGCTGACTTCCTCCTGGGGGTTCTTATTATGAGGGGATCACACCATCCCTGTGCTGTACTGACTTCCTCCTGGGGGTTCTTATTATGAGGGGATCACACCATCCCTGTGCTGTGCTGACTTCCTCCTGGGGGTTCTTATTATGAGGGGATCACACCATCCCTGTGCTGTGCAGACTTACTCCTGGGCCTGCTTATTATGAGGGGATCACACCATCCCTGTGCTGTGCTGACTTACTCCTGAACCTGCTTATTATGAGGGGATCACACCATCCCTGTGCTGTGCTGAGTTTATCCTGGGCCTGCTTATTATGAGGGGATCACACCATCCCTGTGCTGTGCTGACTTACTCCTGGGCCTGCTTATTATGAGGGGATCACACCATCCCTGTGCTGTGCTGATTTTCACCTGGGGGTTCTTATTATGAGGGGATCACACCATCCCTGTGCTATGCTGACTTACTCCTGGGGGTTCTTATTATGAGGGGATCACACCATCCCTGTGCTGTGCTGACTTACTCCTGAACCTGCTTATTATGAGGGGATCACACCATCCCTGTGCTGTGCTGAGTTTATCCTGGGCCTGCTTATTATGAGGGGATCACACCATCCCTGTGCTGTGCTGACTTACTCCTGGGCCTGCTTATTATGAGGGGATCACACCATCCCTGTGCTGTGCTGATTTTCACCTGGGGGTTCTTATTATGAGGGGATCACACCATCCCTGTGCTGTGCTGACTTCCTCCTGGGGGTTCTTATTATGAGGGGATCACACCATCCCTGTGCTGTGCTGACTTCCTCCTGGGGCTGCTTACGGTGCTGCTGTCAGTGCTGTATATCACGGTGCTCGTGTGAGTGCTTAATGTCACGCTGCTGATGTCAGTGCTCTCTGTCACGGTGCTGCTGTCAGTGCTGTATATCACGGTGCTGATGTCAGTGCTGTATGTCACGCTTCTGATGTCAGTGCTCTCTATCACGGTGCTGCTGTCAGTGCTGTATATCACGGTGCTGATGTCAGTGCTGTATGTCACGCTTCTGATGTCAGTGCTCTCTATCACGGTGTTGCTGTCAATGCTGTATGTCACAGTGCTGGTGTTAATGCTTTATGTCACGCTGCTGATGTCAGTGCCCTCTATCACGGTGCTGTTGTCAGATGACTCTATCACGGTGCAGGTGTCATTGCTGTATGTCACGCTTCTGATGTCAGTGCTCTCTATCACGGTGCTGCTGTCAGTGCTGTATATCACGGTGCTGGTGATTTTCACCTGGGGGTTCTTATTATGAGGGGATCACACCATCCCTGTGCTGTGCTGACTTCCTCCTGGGGGTTCTTATTATGAGGGGATCACACCATCCCTGTGCTGTGCTGACTTCCTCCTGGGGCTGCTTACGGTGCTGCTGTCAGTGCTGTATATCACGGTGCTCGTGTGAGTGCTTAATGTCACGCTGCTGATGTCAGTGCTCTCTGTCACGGTGCTGCTGTCAGTGCTGTATATCACGGTGCTGATGTCAGTGCTGTATGTCACGCTTCTGATGTCAGTGCTCTCTATCACGGTGCTGCTGTCAGTGCTGTATATCACGGTGCTGATGTCAGTGCTGTATGTCACGCTTCTGATGTCAGTGCTCTCTATCACGGTGTTGCTGTCAATGCTGTATGTCACAGTGCTGGTGTTAATGCTTTATGTCACGCTGCTGATGTCAGTGCCCTCTATCACGGTGCTGTTGTCAGATGACTCTATCACGGTGCAGGTGTCATTGCTGTATGTCACGCTTCTGATGTCAGTGCTCTCTATCACGGTGCTGCTGTCAGTGCTGTATATCACGGTGCTGGTGTGAGTGATTTATGTCACGCTGCTGATGTCAGTGCTGTATGTCACGCTGCTGGTGATCATCTCCTGCACCCTCTTCTTTGCCTACCCTGGTCCCTGACCTTCCCTCTCCTCCATTGCCTTCATGCGCTCCACAGTCCTGAATTGTCAGAACAATTTCCCATATAAAAAAAGAATGCTTGTAGTTATCGATCCCAAATTCACCTCATACATGTGTTATGTGATTGGCCATGTGGTGGGACTATGTTTGCCCAGTTAATAATTATCTTGTGGCTGCAAATTTGACCTAAAGGTTTGCGAAGTTCGCCTCCCATTGAAGTCAATGGGGCCCGCCGCGAACGTTCGGTTTCGCGAACGGTCGGCCTCGTTCGCGGTCCGCGTTCGCGAAACGTCCCATCGGAAGTTCGTCCATCACTAGTGGTGATTAGGGATGAGCTTCGTGTTCGAGTCGAACGTACGTTCGACTCGAACATTGGCTGTTCGTCCGTTCGGCAAAATCCGAACATTTTGGTCAGTTCGCGTCAAATTTGTGTGCGATGGCGCAGTGCATTGCTGGCTCATGATTGGCCAAGCATGCACTGTGACCCCGCATGCTTGGCCAATCGCAGCGCCAGCAGCGAGGAGAGCCATGATTGGCCACAGGCAGGATGCCTGTGGCCAATCATAGCTCAGGCTGTGTAGTGCACGCCCCACACTATATAAGGCCGCCATCGCGGCGGCCTCGTGTAGTGTGTTGGCATCTGAAGCAGTGGGTGTTCTGTGTACCTTCAACACAGTACACACCGATCGTTTTCGGCCGATTTTCTATCTTGCTGTTGTGTAGTGGTTATTGTCTGTGTGCCCTGACCGCAGTATACACCGCTATATTCACCTCACCTATAAAGCTAGTGATCTATCTTTTATAATAGAGCTTGCAGTCAGTAGTGTTAGGAGATAGTGCGTGCTGAGTTAGAGTAGGATTTTGCAATATCAATCAATTGGATCGCTCTGCAAATGCTGTCTCATGTACCCCTTAAATGGACAAAGCCTACTTGATCTTTATGCGCAGCCACTGCGCCCATCAAGCGCAGCCACTGTGCCTATCAAGCGCAGCCACTGTGCCCATCAAACGCAAGTACTGTGCTCATTAAACACAGCTACTGGTGCCACTAGCGGCTGGTGCTCAAAATTTTTGGGGAGGCGCAAACAAACTGAAAAAAGAAAATCAATTGCGGCCATTGTGCCATCAAACTAAGCCACTGTGCCCATCAAGCCCAACCACTGTGCCCATCAAGCGTAGCCCCTGTGCCCAGCAAGTTCAGCCACTCTGCCCATCAAATGCAACCACTGTGCCCATCAACCACAGCCACTGTGCCCATCAATTGCCACCACCGTGCCCATCAAATGCAACCACTGTGTCTATCAAACGCAGCCACTGTGCTCATCAAGCGCAGCCACTGTGCCCATCAAATGCAACCACTGTGCCCATCAAACGCCGCCACTGTGCCCATCAAATGCAGCCACTGTGTCTATCAAACGCAAGCCACTGTGCCCATCAAATGCTGCCATTATGCCCATGAAACGCAGCCACTGTGCCCATCAAAGGCAGCTACTGTGCCCATCAAGAGCAGCCATTGTGCCAACTACCATACCTATCAATTGCTGCCAGTATGCCCATCAATTTCTGCCAGTGTACCCATCAATTGCCGCTCCTGTGCCCCATCAAATGCTGCCAGTGTGCCCATCATTTGCCGCTGCAACTGTGCCCCATCAAATGCTGGCAGTGTGTATCACCCCGGCACTTGCCTGTCTCGCAGCGGGTCAGTGGTGGTGTCCTGCGTGCTCCTTGATGTCTTCTTCTGTCCTCTCTATCAGGCGTCCAATCACAGCGTCTGATGTTTCAGCCAATCAGGTGACAGATAACAGACCCGAGCACCTGATTGGCTGAGAGGTGGTTCAGTGTTAGCAAAGTGAATTCCTTCGCTTTGCTAACAAACAATTGAGTGAGCAGCAAACGCACAGCATTGCACCCGCTGTTCACCTTTTTGGGTGCCTATTAGAGTCTACGGCTCTAATCAGGTGCTTCCAAAAAAAAAAAAACATCACTATAATTCAGGTGCCCAGCACCAGAAAAGGGGCCAGACACCTGAATAGGGGGTGTCAGCGGGTACTATAAATAGATTTATGCTAGGCATGAATCTATCTATGGTGATAGAGCAGTGACAGAAGAGAGGGGGCAGCGCTCCTGCGCCCTTTACGGACGCACTGCCACTGTATGTTATACTTTTCATTTAAAGCCCCTCTCAGAGATAAAATCCAAACCCCTGCCTGTTGTAGCCACTTCCTATTGGATGGGCTATGGTAAAAAAAAGGTGGACGTCAGCAGAGAGGATTGGAGGAGACTGGTGGTCCCCTGGGTCGGTGGTACTCCTTACAGTGGGGATGTGGGATCTAGTTTGGGGATTTACGTGGGTATATCTGGCTTCACACAGTAAGGGGGAAAAGGCCTAATAGAAAAAGATAGTGGGTATTTAAGTCAAATAATGAAGAGGTAGAGAAAACATTTTGGGAGCCCAATGGATCCAGCAAATTATGCATTCTAATTATTTTCCTATTGCATTCTTCTTTCTTTTCTCCAGTACCACTACATTAAACTCCCACTTAAATTAATATTTTATTGCTTCATAGGCAGAACAAATGTCATTTGTAATTATATGGCAGAGGTTGCAGTGTGGTGGCACCAGCACCAGTGCCTAAGGCCCAATTTTTCTGCCCCTGTTTAACAGGGGCGTTTAAGTACAATTTTGGATGCAATGCTTTGCAGCAGGGCTAATTCCTGCAATAAAACTAGAGTATATGGAAGAGGTTGCAGTGTCATGGCACCAGCAGCAGTGCCTAAGGCCAAATTTTTCTGCCCCTGTTTAACAGGGACATGTAATTACAATTCTTGATATAATATTTCACAGGAGGGCCCCTTCCTGTGCCCACCCAGAGTAACGGTGAGGACTTATAGTGTTGTGGCACCAGCACCACCACCACCAAAGGTCAATTTTTCTACCACTGTTCAACAATGGCATGTAATTACAATTCTTGATATAATCGTTCACAGCAGGGCGCTCCAGCGCCCACCAAGAGTCACTTTGAGGGCTTACAATGTTGTGGCAAAACCAACACCTTGTTCCGCCATTTCTGCAGAGCTTATAGGGCAGGCCCCTACTTTCAAACATCCAACTTACAAACATCTCCTACTTGCAAACGGAAGGAGACAACAGCAAGTGAGATGAAAAAAGATGGACGACAAAACAAATTATACAGGGGTGATAACCCTTCCCTATGTTTTCCAAAAAGCGTAAAAATTGTTTTTTGGACTGGAGCTACACTTTAAAAATGTACCAGTTGAAAATTACAAACAGATTCAACTTAACACAACAAACCTACACAGTCCCTGTCTTGTTTGCACCGCCTGTATACTGCTGTTCTGAGTATATAGGGCCTGGGGGCCATACGCATTTCCTTTTTTTAATATGGGTACAGGGTTCCCCTTAATATGCGTACAAGACCCAAATAGGCTGGTAATGGGCAGGGAGGGCTACCCATGCCATTTTTCTCAATGATTTTCAACCATATTGCAGGAACCAGATATAACATTAAAACCGCAAGCAGTTTTAAATGGTGTTATTTCAGTTTAATGTCATTTTGTGCAGGGACTGTTCTAAACACGGGAAAAACGTGGCACTTCACAGGCATACTACAGACACCCCCCAGGCACCATATTCAAAGGAATATTTCACTTTTTTTTTTTCACTTTAATCGTCATTAAAATCAGTGCTCCCGCCAAAACGGCTGTTTTTAAAACTTTTTTTTGCATTGACCCATGTCCCCTGAGGCAGGAGTCAGGTCCCCAAACCCTTTTTAGGACAGTATCTTGCATATTAGCCGTTAAAATTAGCACTTTTCATTTCGAACGTTCGAGTCCCATAGACTTCAATGGGGTTCTAACGTTCGTTCGAATTTGGGGTCCGTTCGAAAGTTCTGGTGCGAACCGAACCGGGGGGTATTCGGCTCATCCCTAGTGGTGATCAGGGACTTATTGTGTGACTGTGATAGTGTGACTAATTGACACTGGCTGGGAGGGACACTAATGGGGTTATTTACTAAAACTGGAAAGTGAAAAATCTGGTGCAGCTGTGCATGGTAGCCATGATTCAGCTTCTCTGGTTGGTTGGTTGGTTTCTATGCACAATTGCACCAGATTTTGTACTCTCTGGTTTTAGTAAATCAACTCCAAACTGATTGACACTGACATTGCTAGTGACACTAATACAGTAATCAGTGATAATACTGCAAATTGTCACTGTACTAATGACACTGGCTGGGTGACAGAACAATCAAAGGGTTAACTGTGAAGAGTAATAAAGGGGTGAAATGTGCCTTAGAAGTATATGTACTGCTTGTACTCACACAGAATCTGGATTTATTTTTTCCCTGAACGAAAAGAGCTCAGGGAGGAAGAAAATGGCCAGATCCTGTGTTTTCTGTTTTGGCTGTAACCTGCTGACAGACTTGAGCTGTGACCAATCACAGCACAGATCAGTGCGGGGAAGCATGCAGCATGCCCAAAAACCAGGAAGTAAGCCACAATGTACCCATATGTCGCTTAGTCTGGAGCTGTCGGGTGGCAAGTGGGTGGGTGGCAAGTGGTTAAGAATTGAAAACCTATACCATGATTGTTCAGAATGAATGGTTACATTTAAGAGACCTCAAAAATCATCTAAACCATGTTTGTGTTGTAAATTTCGCTGACCAGTATTTGTTAATTGAAAAATCAATCCCAAACCCAGTACTATAGATGAGTTTCGAGGTGTTCAGACATGGAGATGATTGGCCCAATACCGGTGACAGCTTCCTGGGGGGCCTGCACTCGTGGGTTCAGATCCTAGTCTAAACATACCCAGACTCATCTCTACCCAGGACATGGCACTCTACTTCCAATCCTTTAGGAAACATCAAACCAAGAATTTTATTTCTATTGCTCTCTTTCAGAACCCTTCACTGACCTGGAAATCAAAGGGCCCCCAAACCCAATAGCAGAAGGAGACAATATTACACTGACCTGTCTCGCTAGCCATAGTCAACTCGAATTAGCCACAGAAGTGGAGTTTGCTTTCCACAGAAATGGACAGAATGTTCAGGAATTTGGTTCTTCCAATAAATATGGAATCCTATTCGCTAAACTGGAGGATTCTGGGTATTATATCTGTGAGGGCAGAAGGTCATCCAATGGTTTACCTAAGAAGAGTAACGACATAAATGTCCAAATACAAGGTGAGAAGGACACGAAGGACACAATATAACAGGAAGAATAAGCTCTAGACCAGTGTTTCTCAACTCCAGTCCTCAAGGCGCCCCAACAGGTCATGTTTTCAGGCTTCCCATTATTTTGCACAGGTGATTTGATCAGTTCCACTGCTTCAGTAATTACCCCAGCTGTTTCATCTGAGGGAAATCCTGAAACCATGACCTGTTGGGGCGCCTTGAGGACTGGAGTTGAGAAACTGCTCTAGACTACTGCCGGCCATACACGGTTCGAATTTCAAAAGAATTTTCTTTGGAAAATCGTATCTAAGAATTTTCGTATGAATTTCGCACCATTAGAGGACTGTAGCAACAGCCAATTTTCGTGTGGAAATCAAATTTGAGAAATTGGACATGTTGGAAATTTTTTTGAAAAACTAACAATTTTCTAAACAATGATGGGAGAATCGGGTGAGAAATGTAATAAGAAAAGAAAATTTACAGAGAGAAAAGAAGATTCCCAGCCACGAAAATTCTTTTCTGTAGCAACATGAGGTGAAATTGAAGGCTTGGTCGGCCGAATTTCGAAAATCAATGGTGGCGCTATCGGATCACAAAAAAAACAAATTTTCTGATTTTGAAAAGAAAATTTGTTCGAAATTCGACCATGTATGGCCTGCATACTCCTCTGCAAAATTCATTCTATTTACCATTGTGTACTGATTTCGCTAAATTATATTAATGTCTACGCAGAGCTCTTCTCTCACCCGGAAATTGTAACAAACCCAGATTTCCCCAAAGAAGGCAACAGAATTATTCTAACATGTAACACGCGTATAAACACATTAAGAAACGACACTGAACTGCAGTTCACGTTCTACCAGAATGAAAAGAAGGTACAGAAATTGAATTCATCACATCAATACATAATCCCATTGGCTCAACTGGAGGATTCTGGAAATTATTCCTGTGAAGCAAGAACTCTATACAATGGGATGAAGAAAAGAAGTTCAGTAGTAAGTGTGGTCATTCAAGGTGAGCATAGTCAGTTATGAACATATCTAATGTCAGTAAAGAATAAGAAGGAATTTTAATGTGAAGCAGGTGTTTTTTTTATGTCAGGATAGATTCTGTGGGGTCTATATATCAATATTTTTACTAAAATTTCACCAAAAATTCACACATTCTCCATTTAAGATCAGAGCTGGATTAAACTGTGTGGAGGCCCGTATACGTAGTCGAATCCTTGGGGCTCCACTGGCAGGTTTATGGAGGTTTTTCGTGCATGAGCTCTAGTAGGATATCATTGAACTAGGTAGTATGCATGTTGGCCGCTAGATAGAGATGACCACCACTGCTGTACATTTCATGTTTGTAGGTTGACCCAAATTTTTTTTTTACAAACTGACAGCTGAAAGAAGATGAGATTTTTGCCCTGGTTCACACCGGTGCGTCTTTAAAATGGCACTGAAGTACATCAGTGCGATTCGCACTGTCAATTTCATTGCGGCTTGTGACTTAAAGTGGTTGTAAACCCTTACAACCAACTTTGACCTACAGGTAAGCCTAGATTAAGGCTTACATGTAGGTCCAAGAAATATCTCCTAAACCTACACGGTTTAGGAGATTTTTACCCGAAGACAGCCACCGCTGTCTACGGCGCACTGGGGCAGGACGCAGATCGCGGCGATATGCCGCGAGTGTCGGCTCCTGTGTGCATGCGCGGGAGTGACGTCATTGCGGCTCCGGCGAATCACAGCACTGGAGCAGCAAGACCCGGAAGTTGCTCCAGGATAAATGGCAGCGGCGAAGAGGAAGATGGAGGACCACTTCGGGGGCTTCGTTCTATGCTATGCATACTAGCTCATTATGCCTTTGCCTTACAGGGTGTGCTTCTTTTTTTTTTTTATTTGCCTTGACTTCCTCTTTAATTTAACAGAATTCTATGCAAGTCACAAGGATATTGGTAAAACGTAGTGCAGGAACGTTTTTCATTATTGCTGCGACATGAGTAATGACCAGTGGCAGCCCGTAATGCCACCCCCTTATCCATGCATCTGGCTCCCTAATCTACATGCGGGGCATGTAGATTATTTATTTTTTATTGTTTGTTTTTTTTAGAAGCAAGTGATTAGAGCCTGAGCCTTTAATATGCTTCAAATAAGGGTTGGCCAGGGGCACAGAGCAATGCACCCCGAGCCCACCCAGTTGTGTGACAATAGCGAATTAATATTAGCTATTGTCTTCCTTATACTCCTCCCCGACAATTAGGAAGCAGGTCCTGAGAACCGTCACCCAATTGGCTGAGAGGAGAAGTGATCCCTTTGGCCGCCGAGGAGAAGGAGGGAGGAGTCGCAGGGGGAGCTGCCATGAAACACCAAGAGGAGGAGACACCGCCCAGAGGAAGTGCTGCACGCGACCTAGATGTGGAAAGTGCAAGGCTGGTGACTGACCGACCGACCTCACCTAGGTGGATATACTCACCTAGGTGGAGGTGGCATCCGTTCCCACGCCACCTCTAATACTGAGAATGATCAGTCATCGGCTCTCTGCTCTGTCCCCCCAGTGCTTACTTGAGTGTGAGACTGTGCAGGAGGCGGGAGAGGCTGGATCAAGCTCTCAGCGGGTCCTTCAGAGGCTGAGCCAGATGGCAGTCAGGCATCTGGATGGATCCTGACAATATTGTCAGAATCCCTACAGAGCCTGGACCTGCTCTTTGATCAACAGCAGACAGCGGGCTTTAGCCCATAGTTCTGCACTCCTGTGACCCACAGGAGAAGTAGAGCCAAAAGAGTTTTGGCCCTTCTTTTCTTTTAATGTAAAAGTTTTATTTCTTCTTCATTTTTTCTATTTTTTTGTAATCAATTTAAGAAAATGTCATAGTAATTTTCTTTTGAGCTCAAATCAATATTATTTTAATCTGTTGTCGCCGGGCCCTTAAATGGTGCAGCACTGACTCTGCCTATTTGGTAATCCAGCACTGCCCAAGATTCAATAAGAAAAATGTGTGGATCATTGGGTAAATATCTTGAGCAAAAACATTAATAAATTTACCCCACATAGTCTATTCTGCCAAAAAGGTCTTTCCCTGGCTTCTAACAAATTTTGCCTAATTGTACACTGACAGCTATATGGTGTAAAATATTGGCATGCTATGAGCGGATGTTGGGAGGTGGGACAAAGTAAGCCCTGTACTCATGCAGGAGAGCTACATCATCCCTGGTTGGCCATTACAAAAAGAGTAAGGACCCATAAGAAAACCTAGATAAGATATCAGGGACAGAGCAGTAAGTGAGAACATGGACATCACACCACTAGATGCTCTTAGCAAAGGAAACTTTGAAAATAAGGTCCATCTACCTCAATGTGAAATTGTGTTCTCTTCTGTCTGTTGGTTTCCACATAGAAACGATGTAGATCAAAAATAGGGCTGTTCTGGCAACACCAGATGTATAATCAGGGCTTTTTTCTCAGAGAATAGATGCAGGAACTCAACCATGCCCGCCACACACATTACCTGCCAAATGGCATCAAATAGTAGCTCTTCCCTCTGCATACAACCCCTTCCCTCCACTACCCTCATTTCCCCCCCTCCTTAAAAGCTCCATATGTCAAATGTCTTACCTTTGTTGTAATATTAAGCTGAAACACCTATCTGGCTGCAGTACCTCCCAGCATACTATACTATACTACAGTCACTTGCAAGGGAGATGAATGAATGAATGAATGAATGACTTATATAGCGCTACCTATACGAACTGAATCGCCTCTGGGCACTTTTTCTTGCCACCGGTGTCCATCTGCAGCTATTTATGTGGTCCTTTAACCTGTAGAGTCCCGACACACTTACAACATTGACATACACATACACATATTATGGCCAATTCTTTTTTGGACAGGGTCTAATTAACCTACCAGCATGTCTTTGGAGTGTGGAAGGAAACCGGAGTACCCGGAGGAAACCTACGCAGGCACAGGGAGAACATGCAAACTCCAGGCAGATAGTGTTGTGGTCGGGATTTGAACCAGCAACCCTATTGCTGCTAGGTGAAAGTGCTAACCACTACACCACTGTGCTGCCCCTGTGAGATCATGCAGTAGGAGCATCAACAACTGGTCACCAGGGAAAAAATGGAGACCACATAGGGTGCAGCCTACCATGCACCCTCTCCTGCCAATGACAGCACTGAACCCTGGGTACCCATTCTGTATCTCCCTTGTCCCTGTCCGTCACTCAGTGGGATCTGCGCAGGAGATATGACCTGTGGTGGGAGCTACTGGGAGATAAGCTATCACTTCTAAATGCAGAAGCTGTTACCAAGTGATAGTGGTGAGCAGGGAGTAGAAGACCTGATCCAGAGGTGGTGGAACTGAGTTACCCTAGTTCCTGCTGAAAAAAAAGCTTCTTACAAGGATAGCCTGCCAGTAAGTGCACTTTCTGTTGCAAGGAAACAATACTAACCAACTTGTGAGCAAGGTGCAGCGTGGCATGGTGGGCACCGAACACACAGAGTCCAAGATAGACAATAGAGTTATATTGTAGGAAGGTTCAACACAACTTCATCAGGCCTGGTGGGTAGGCACATCCGTCAGGAGCTACTTGCGAACTATAATAGCGGTCTGAAGACTTGAATATTCTGACAGTGTCTGCAATGAGGACCGGAATGCGTGAGGCTTCCTAGAGAGAGAAGGTTGTAGTCATTGCACTGTCCTAACTCCTCCAAAACCTTTACCTACCTTTAAGTACTATCCCTGCCAGATGGGAAATCTGTCCCTACACTAGCCACTCACATAAAGTCTGCCAAGCCTGGGAGTCACAGTCTTCAGTAGACTCTGCCTGACTCTAGATGGTCCCTGGAGTCACATGGGAGAGATCTCCTTGTGACCGCAGGAAGTTATAGAGGAACCAAGTTCCTCACAACTTCCTTCCTCTTCTGCATTGCCGCTTTGGTTGAGCACCACCTGTAGTGGAGAATACAGACTGCACCTGCCTACAAACTGCCTCACAATTAGCAGCAGCATTGTCAGCTTGCATCCTAAAGTTGGCCATTGGGCTGTCTATTAGATCCACCAGCTGGGCAACCCAATGGGCAACTCAAGCTGCTTACATTGTAGGCTTACATTACTGCTGCTAATTTGTTTAAGAAAACTGTAAGCAGTGAGGCATGATGTCATTTATACTGAAAAATAGATTTAGGGTTTACCTAAACTTTAAAAAACACACTTTCCATAGAGAAGGCTACTTTGTACTCAAGAACTTGGTTTCACCCTTATGCTTACAACTATTATGTATCTAGTGTCACCAACCCAACACTTTAACAAACACACCTCTCATAAGGAAGTGTACTGTGTACCCAAGAACCTGGTTTCACCTTTATTCTACCATGTATATCTGATGTTACTGGCCCAACACTATTTTAATCTACTCTATTTCTATGTAGAAACCAACCAACAGCATAACGTTGAGATAGGTGGGCCTTATTTATTACGTATTCTTGACCTAAGAACTATAACTACATTCTTAAAGTGGAAGAAAACTCCCCTATCGTTTTCATCCATGGAAGCTGCCATCTTTAACTCTGTTTAATCTTTAGCGGCCACGGTGCTGCACATGTGATCAGTTATGACACCAGCTATTGGGTGGTTTGACAGTTTGGTTGAGAGCACAGCCAATATGCAGTTAGCATTCCCGGCATGCCATTTTTTTTTAAACTGTTTAAATCGATGGGTTTACTTCCACTTTAAGTTGCCAAGCCGATTCAAACTTTCAGAGTTCATCGGTCATTTTCTAGATTTTTTTGTGATGGTGGATCTGGGTTAAAAACAGAAGTTCTTAATGCTCACGCTAAAAATATATCAATTAGTTCATGTATAATTCATTTTTAATTTAATTTGAGAATTTAATCAAATTTAATACCAAATTTTTAATTTCCGGCTCCCTTATTCACCATTTATGGCCTTGTCCCAAGCTCCAAAGGTATTGAGTGGAGTTGGTGGGTACAAATAATGGGCTATTGGAGGTAAATCTTTCAGTTGAACCACTCACTTGTCTATTGAGCTACATTGACTCCTCCTCTTTGGACCCTCATTAACTGACTACTGTTTCACGTGCCTTATTTGTGGCCTGCAGACAAATTGCCCTTAGGTGGACTTTCCCACGTCCTCCTACCATACCTGACTGGATATCAGACCTCTTGTTGTATCTCATTTAAAACACATAGCTACTGTATTTCCTTAGAAACTCAATGAGAATGTTTGATGCAATCTGGCCACAATGGCTTGAGTTTATGTGCCCTGCCCTGGGGTAGGCTCCTTAATTGGTGGGTACAATCAATGGGCTATTGGAGGTAAATTTTTCAGTTGAACCACTCTATTGAGCTACATTGACTCCTCCTCTTTGGACCCTCATTAACCGACTACTGTTTCACGTGCCTTATTTGTGGCCTGCAGACAAATTCCCCTTAGGTGGACTTTCACACGTCCTCCTACCATACCTGACTGGATGTCAGACCTCTTGTTGTATCTTGTTCAAAACACATAGCTACTGTATTTCCTTAGAAACTCAATGAGAATGTTTGATGCAATCTGGCCACAATGACTTGAGTTTATGTGCCCTGCTCTGGGGTAGGTTCCTTAATGCTTAAGTGTAACTGTACAAGTTTTGGTATTTCTTATTGATATCTTTTTCTGGATATCGATGTTTTGGAAGTCAATATGATGTCACAGCAATCACTTAAGTGCCTCTTACTGTATAGGTATGCTCCATGGATATGTTTTCGTTTTTCTTCTTCAATGCCCTGTGTGGCATAATTTTTCAGTCTTGTTTGATAGTTCACGTATAAAAAAACTTTTCCAAATAAAATTTGATTTAAAAAAATAAATAAATAAATATAATGTAATATTTTGGCATGGGACAAAATTAGTTAAGAATGGGAAAATTAGCTAAAATTCTGCCAGGGTTGAACTTCTCTCAGTGATCTCTAAGCCTCTGAGAAGCCCTTAATGAGAAACCTACTTTATACAGGACAACTTCCTCAGTAATGATGGGGGAAATATATAATCAATACAAATATACATAATATATAAATCAATTTTACATTGATGTACTGTCTTTTCACAGGAACCATTAGCATATATCTTCTTATAATTTGCCCGGTAGCTCTTCTTCTCCTCATACTTGCTATCCTGGGGTTTCTCTACATTTTCCGTCAACGTCGTTCTTCTGTAAACAACCAAGACCCAATGAATGGTAATACAGTATAAATAATTTTATCTTGACGTATATGTGAACTTTACATTTTATAGTGGTGCTGGATATAATGTATAGAAAGAAAAGAAAAAATCGCGCTACAGTAATGTGATAAAAAAGATCAATTCAAGTCAGTGCTGCAGTTCTATTATATACCAAAGTATAAATTAGAGTGAAATAAAGCCAAAAGAACCGCGCTCTTCTCAAAAACACCCAATATATGAACACACACCTCACCCCTTGAGACCACAGTCCCAGCCGAGAGGCTATGTATATAATGTAAACATTAGGGATGAGCTTTGAGTTCGAGTCGAACAGTGAACAATTTGGGGTGTTCGCGGCAAATTCGAAAAGCCACGGAACACCCTGTACAAGTCTATGGGAGAAATCTAAAGTGCTAATTTTAAAGGCTAATATGCAAGTTACTGTCCTAAAAAGTGTTTGGGGACCCGGGTCCTGCCCCAGGGGGGTGTCTATAGTATGCCTGTAAAGGGGCGCATTTTTCCCGTGCTTAGAACTGTCCCTGCACAAAGTGTCATTTCTGCAGGAAAAAAAGTCATTTAAAATCACTCGCAGCTATAATGAATTGTCGGCTCCCGTAATACAGAGAACACTCATTGAAAGTCATTGATAAAAAAAAAAAAAAAAGCATGGGGTTCCCCCAAATTCAATTACCGGTCCCTTCAGGTCTGGTATGGATATTAAAAAAAAATTACATGGGGTTCCCCCTAAAAATCCATACCAGACCCTTTTATCCGAGCACGCAACCTGGCAGGAAAAGAGGGGGGACAAGAGCGCCCCCCCTCCTGAACCGTACCAGGCCACATGCCCTCAACATTGGGAGGATGCTTTGGGGTCCCCCCAAAGCACCATGTCCCCATGTTGATGAGGACAAGGGCCTCATCCCCACAACCCTGGCCGGTGGTTGTGGGGGTCTATGGGCGGGGGGCTTATCAGAATCTGGAAGCCCCCTTTAACAAGGGGACCCCCAGATCCTACCCCCCCGTTTGAAATGGTAAGGGGGTACAAAAGAAAGTGTAAAAAATAGTTAAATAAGACAAACACACTTTTGAAAAAGTTCTTTATTAAAAATAAAAAAAAATAAAAAAAGATTCCAGCGGTGGTAATCCACTCTTGCTATCCAGCGACGGATGATCATCTCTCCGGGGTCCAGCGATGGCTGATCTGATCCAGCGATGGATTTTTTTAATTATTATTATACACGATTTATATAGCACCAACAGTTGTATAGGGGGGGGACAAAAAAAAATCGAATTAAATACTGTTTGCATTTGCTGTTATTGGTGATTGTGGGAGGGGAGAAGCTGCATGAGGTTGCCAGTACGATTACTGAAGCAGAAAGTCAGCTGTCCATGGACTCACATAGACTTGACATTGGCTTCAGCTGGTACAGTGTATTTCACTGTAAACCAAACTATATGATCACCATAATTAGCTGGCATGGTGGTCATATGATTAGGAATCATGCTGATTGGTTCCCAGCTGTCAGTAAACTATTTCTTTAAACTGGTTGTAAACTCTGTACAACCATTTTTACCTACAGGTAAGCCTATATTAAGGCTTACCTATAGGTGCTGGAAATATCTCCGAAACCTCCATGGTTTAGGAGATATTTACAAAATATGCATGCGCCAACATCATCAGCGCATGCACACTTTAGAAAGGGCACGGTCATGTCCTTTCTAAAGGGATCATGCGTGGGAGTAACGTCATGCGATTCCGGCCAGTCACAGAGCCGGAGTCCGCGGAAGGAAGAGGGGTGAAGATGGATGCTTCCAGCTAGCGGGGACAGCGGCGACATCGCAGGCTTCGTTTTCAGGTGATGACACATAATGGGCTACTATGCGATGCATAATAGCCCATAATGCTTTACCTTAAACCCATCAGGGTTTACTTCTTCTTTAAACAAATACAAAAGTATTGTGACAACTGCCTTTACACTCACATGAACTTTAATAGCATCCCAGTCTTAGTCCGTAGGGTTCAATATTGCGTTGGCCCACGCTTTGCAGCTATAACAGTGTCAACTCTTCTGGGAAGGCCATCCGCAAGGTTAAGGAGTGTGTCTATGGGAATGTTTGAACATTCTTCCAGAAGCGCATTTGTGAGGTCAGGCCTTGATGTTGGACGAGAAGACCTGGCTTGCAGTCTCCACTCAAATTCATCCCAAAGGTGTTCTATCGGGTTGATGTCAGGACTCTATGCAGGCCAGTCAAGTTCCTCCACCCCAAACTCGCTCATCCATGTCTTTGTGGATCTTGCTTTATGCACTGGTGCGCAGTCATGTTGGAACAGGAAAGGGGCCTTCCCCAAACTGTTCCCACAAAGTTGGGAGCATGAAATTGTCCAAATTGTCTTGGTATGCTGACACCTTTAAGCCCAATACACACTATCAGTTTTTCTGCTGAGTTTTTCCTTCAGGTTTACCAAAACCATGTAGTAGAAGGGTCTGCCTGATTGCATACACATTGAAACTCCTAAGGTTTGACCTCATATTATATGGTTTTGGTAAATCTGAAGGAAAAACTCAGCAGAAAAACTGATAGTGTGTATGGGGCTTAAGAGTTCCCTTCACTGGAACTAAGGGAAAGCCCAACCCCTGAAAAACAACCCCACATCATAATACCCCCTCCACCAAATGATTTGGACCAGTGCACAAAGCAAGTTCCATAAAGACATGGGTGAGAGAATTTGGGGTGGAGGAACTTGACTGGCCTGCGCAAAGTCCTGACCTCAACCCAGTAGAACACCTTTGGGATAAATTAGGTTGGATTCACACCTATGAATTTTTAGTGCTTTTTGCCTTTTGCTGATTTGCACTACAGAACATGTTCCATAGGAAACCATGTAGTGCAAATCTGCAAAATGCAAAAAGCATTAAAATGCATAGGTTTGAATCAGGCCTTAGAGAGGAGACTGCGAGACAGTCCTTCTCCTCCAACATCAGTGCCTGACCTCACAAATGCGCTTCTGGAAGGATGGTCAAACATTCCCATAGACACACTCCTAAACCTTGTGGACAGCCTTCCCAGAAGAGTTGAAGCCGTTATAGCTGCAAAGGGCGGGCCAACTCAATTTTGAGCCCTATGAACTAAGACTGGGATGCCATTAAAGTTAGTGTGTGTAAAGGCAGGTGTCCCAATACTTTTGACAATATAGTTTCGATTAAATTATATTACATAGATTAAAGAGTTTTCTGCTCAGGGCTCGATACTAAGAAATGTTATTCTACAGCTGTGGTTGGGAACCGGTTAAAACAGATCCATTGAAAGCCATTGGGGTTTATTTGCTAAAACTGGAGCGTACAAAATCTGGTGCAGCTGTGCATGGTAGCCAATTGGTTTCCTTGCAGAGCTGCACCAGATTTTGCACTCTCCAGTTTAATTAAACCAGCCCCATTGTGTTAACTTGTTGCACAATTTGCCTAGTTGAGCAGAATTGATGAATACAGGTCAACGTACCACAAAGGCAGCTGTAAAAATGATTTTCCAATGCATCTGAAGGCAATGGTGGTTATTTGTGAATGAGCATGCCCCAGGTAACCCCCCCCCCCCCCCCCCCGTGTTTATCTGTCATTCGGGAATGACACTCTCCCAATGAAGGTAGATACGAGGGGCAGGGGTCATCTAGGCTACGTCACTGGGTAACCTCCACCCCTATTTTTTACCCATTAGATGGCTGGGTCGCTGGGGGGACCACCCAGACAGTTTTTTTTTCCAAATTTTTAATTGTTTCATATTATTTACATTTTAGCTGTCAGTGGGTTTCCCCGCTGACAGCTAAAATGTAAACTAAAGAATTTTTTTTTTAACTTTTTGCTATAATAAATGAAAAAATTTATAAAAAAAACTAATTTCTTTCTCAGTTTAGGCCGATGTGTATTCTTCTATTGGTAAAAAAAAATCGGAATAAGCATATATTGATTGGTTTGTGCAAAAGTTATAGTGTCTACAAACTAGGGGATAGTTTTATGGCATTTTTATTAAAAAAAATTCTTTTTTTATTAGTTATGGCGGCGATCTGCGATTTCTATCGTGACTGCGACATTATGGCGGACACATCGGACACTTTTAACACTATTTTGGGACCATTGTCATTTATACAGCGATCAGTGCTATAAAAATGCAACGATTACTGTGTAAATAACATTGGCAGGGAAGGGGTTAAACACTAGGGGGCGATCAAGGGGTTAAGTGTGTCCTAGGGAGTGATTCTAACTGTGTGGGGGCGGTGGGCTACCACTCACATGACAGAGATCACTGCTCCCGATCACAGGGAGCAGTGGATCTCTATCATGTCACTAGGCAGAACGGGGAAATGCCTCTTTTACAAAGGCATCTCCCCGTTCTTCCACTCTGTGA
Source organism: Lithobates pipiens (assembly GCF_037356315.1). Lineage (NCBI taxonomy): Eukaryota > Metazoa > Chordata > Amphibia > Anura > Ranidae > Lithobates > Lithobates pipiens. The sequence continues at coordinate 842,916 of NW_027507884.1, read as the reverse complement.
TACGATCACAGGTACCTGGCGGACATTGAGTCTGCGGGACCGGAGCGCCTACAATGCCACGTCTTAAAGGGCACATACCTGTACGACCATTTGCCCAGCCGTGCCATAGTTCCCGACCGGCGCACACCGATGTATGTCGGCAGAATGGCACGGGCAGGCATATTGGCGTACAGGTACGTCCAATTTTAAATGCCTCCCTGCCTGCCGGTCGGGACCCCCGTGAGCCCGGTCGCGGGTCCCACAGACTCGATTGCCGCAGGCATACCCGTGATCGTCTCACGGGGCAGCTGAACTGGGAGATGCCGTTGTAAACAGCATCTCCCAGTTCTTCCTAGCAACAAGTGACGCTGATCTCTGCTCCATGTGATTGGAGCAGAGATCAGTGTTCACTAAAAGAAAGCACAACCCCCCCACAGTTAGTAACACACTTCTAGGAATACTTAACCCCTACACTGCCACCCACTGGTTAACCCCTTCACTGCCAGTGTCATTTACACAGGAATCAGTGCATTTGTATAGCAGTGATTACTGTATAAATGACAATGGTCCCAAAAATGTGTCAAAAATGTCCGATGTGTCCGCCATAATGTCGCAGTCACAATAAAAAAAAAAAATTATTAATAAAAATGTCATAAAACTATCCCCTATTTTACCAAAAATATGTAGAAGAATACGTATCGGCCTAAACTGAGGGTAACATTTTTTTTTTTATATATATTTTTGGGGGATATTTATTATAACAAAAAGTAAAAAATAATGCGTCTTTTTCAAAATTGTCGCTCTATTTTCGTTTATAGCGCAAAAAATAAAAACCGCAGAGGTGATCAAATACCACCAAAAGAAAGCTCTATTTGTGGGGAAAAAAGGAACTCAATTTTGTTTGGGAACCACGTCGCACGACCGCGCAAATGTCAGTTAAAGCGACGCAGTGCCGAATCGCAAAAAGTGGTCTGGTCTTTGGCCAGCAAAATGGTCCGGGGCTGAAGTGGTTAAAGATGCGGCGGCTGGTATTCTTCACACAGAATTCGGATTGGTTGATCATTTTTCGATCTACTTGAATTAGAATAATTCCAAAAATTTGGAATTGGTTTGAAAATAAACTAACCAAAACGAAATTAAACTAAACAAATTCCGAAATGAATCAGTGAAACAAAATTAGTAAAATAACGAATATACCCCAAAAAAAAGAAACATCTTTTTACGTCCTGCACATGTCTAGTAGGGATGACCTCAGGCATGTTCCGATCATAGTCTGAACCCACTTCAGCGATCTCGCCATGAAGCTGTCAATGTACTTGACCAATCATAAGCTGCCAAGACATTCCCTGCCGCACAACTGTACATACACATGCCCCTCCCATATGTGCAGTGTTGGGGTGGGTGTCTCCTTGGTAGGGATTAACAAATGCATGGTCATCCTGCAGTCCACCTCAAACCTATTACCACCGCTCCTATTGTTTTTTAAGGAAATTCCCAAGAGAAATACACATTATACTATTGGTGCCTTTTGGTTTCCTGTCTTTAATGCTGATCCTGCAGTTTCACTTGTGGCATATTAGCATTAAGTCAAATTGGAAAAACTGGATTTCAGGACTGGGCTTTGTTGTTGCGAAAATTCAAAACATCTCTTCACTCAACACCAGTATTGGTGCGTCAAGTATTGAATTCTTATAACTTGTTATTGCTGATCTTATAGGTGCTCCACCGAGGACAGATGAAGGAGAAGTAAATGTGAGTATTGCAAAGTGCCTTGAACAAGGTTGGTAGGTGTTGTCTTGTAGTGGTTGTGGGTGATGAGTGCCCCTTTAAATGTCATTAGTGTGTGACCCCCTAAAATGTTGGTGGTAAGTGGCAAGTGTCCCATTACTGCTGGGGGTGAATGGTATTTTTCTCCAAAACATTGGTGGTCAGTGTGCCCCCTTTATAGTCTATATACTCTGTACCCTCTTGATGCTCAGTGGTGGTCAGTGGCCCCCTTCTTGTTGCTCATATAGTCTATATACCCCAGCCATTCTCAACCTTTTCAACACAGAGGAACCCTTGAAATAGTTCTGCAGTCTCGGGGAACCCCTACTAAAAATTAGAAATCTACAATTCATAATACATTAGTGTGATGGTCAATGGGAAGAATGATCCTTACACTTTTGGTCATTGAGAAGAATGACCTCCTTACAGATAGCTAAAAAGATCAATGGTGTCAGTGGGAACTTATCTGAGAGGCAGAAATGGCCCAATGCTGAAGGAACCCCTAGCAACCTCTGGAGGAACCCTAGGGTTCCACAGAACCCTGGTTGAGAATTACTGATATACCCTGTACCCTCTGGATGTTCAGTGGTGGTCAGTGGGCCCCCCTCCTTGTTGCTCAATGTGCCCCCTTTATAAGTCTATATACCCTGTACCCTCTGGATGTTCAGTGGTGGTCAGTGGGCCCCCCCTCCTTGTTGCTCAATGTGCCCCCTTTATAGTCTATATACCCTGTACACTCTGGATGTTCAGTGGTGGTCAGTGGGCCCCCTTCCTTGTTGCTCAATGTGCTCCCTTTATAATCTATATACCCTGTACCCTCTGGATGTTCAGTGGTGGTCAGTGGGCCCCCTTCCTTGTTGCTCAATGTGCTCCCTTTATAGTCTATATACCCTGTACCCTCTGGATGTTCAGTGGTGGTCAGTGGGCCCCCCTCCTTGTTGCTCAATGTGCCCCCTTTATAGTCTATATACCCTGTACCCTCTGGGTGTTCAGTGGTGGTCAGTGGGCCCCCTTCCTTGTTGCTCAATGTGCCCCCTTTATAGTCTATATACCCTGTACCCTCTGGATGTTCAGTGGTGGTCAGTGGGCACCCCCTTCCTTGTTGCTCAATGTGCCCCCTTCCTTTGGTGGTCAGTAGGAGCAGTTTTACCCACAGGATCACAGGAGAAGAGGAATTCAGAAGATCATCAGAATCGGCAGCAGAGGAAGAAGGGGCAGGCTCTCATTTTTTTTCCCTTTATGTTTGCTGTGATTGGCCATCCCAACAAACCAAAAGGCAGAACCTTAATCAGATTGTCTCTGTACCTAATGGTTGCACTGGCCACCCGTACTTTATTTCTGCAGTGCCATTTAAAAACTGTCACCTTCCTGCCATTTTGATACAGTCCAGCAGAAGGGAGGTGTTTGCATTGTTTTATTATGACAGGTTTATTTATTTATTTATGTTTATTTTTTTTAGAATTTTACCTACTCTACTGTGAGGCCCAAATCTATGCGTCGTTTGGCGGCTGCCCAAGAAATGTCAGATGAGCTAGAAAGCATCTATCAGAACACCTAATCCTCTCCCGTCTTCTACTGGGCCTACCAACTACTAATGTAAATGGACTGACTTATAACAAGTTGGTTTCATGCCTTTTGTTTGACTTTGTGGTGTGTTTTGGATTTTTATAGGATTCATTGCAAAAAGTGGCAGTTGATGAAAGGGAAAACTGGCAGTTGATTGTCAGAGTACGGACAAACATCTGAGTTGTGAAGTTTAACAGCAGATTTGTGCAAGTATTCCGTTCTAAAAGACCACCCAGGAGTTGAATAAAAAAGAGCTGAATTGCACAAAGGAAGCCAATTAGGAGTTAGCTTTCGTTCTTAAGCTACAGTGGACTAAATGATGCTGTCAAGGCTTGAAATTTTCTTTAGTTTAAAGCCAGTTTAATATCATTGCACTTGTCTTTTGTTGTACAATACCTGCAGAAATTTTTTTGTGTTTTATGTCAATTTTAATGTTGTTTTTGGATATTTACAAGTCTATAAACTGATCTTCATTATTATCCCTTCCATCATGTAGGTGAAATGTGTACAAACTTTATTGGGTGGATTTACTAAAGGCAAATAAGACTGTGGCAGTTGCTCTAGAACTTAGTAAATGAGCAGAAGCTCTGCTGACTTCCATCATCCAATCATGTGCAAGAAAATGGTACAATAAATATTATTTTCCCGATGTATTAACTTGTCTATTCCCCTAGTTAGCTAGTCTGTTAAAACTCTGTTCACATGTTACTATTGATATCACAATAATGCAAGGTTAGCTGTGAAACCAAGCACACGGCTTAATAAAACAAAGTCTTATTTATTTCCCAAGAAAATAGGAAACACTAATATGAAAGTACTAACAGATAGTATTCCTCGGCATGGTCTCCTCGGCTGGACTCAAAATGGTGGATAGAGCCATGTGGCTCAGAGACAGAAAGATAGCCAAGTGGCTCAGGTATTTGCCCTGCTTGAACCAACAGCGAAAAAGGGGACGAATTCCTTCCTGTGTGCCCTTAAATACCCATTCATTCAGACCCATTAGTAACCACCCCCACTAGCCTCCTGCCCAATGCGGTATTGCCAAGAGGTAGTCCTTTTAATATCATCTCTGGGTGCCTGTTGATCCTTTCATCTTTGTCGCCCACTATCATCAATCATCCTGGCAGCCATGGCTCTCTTTGAAGATTGCATTATAGCAACAGCCAGTCCGGAGCCAAGAGCTGAGAAAAAACAATCCAGACTGCCCCCCAGGAAACCAAATGCTTGGTTGTAGCAACCAGAAAGAAACTCAAACCTCTACCCTTTAGAACCATGGAACTGCAAGGATAAGCATGGCTGATCTCTGGGAATAGGAAACAGATATGTAGAAACGCCAGAAATATGACATTAGACCATGTTGTCTTCCAATACACGTGATTGGGTATTCTTTGCAAAGTGATGGTTTACCTCATTAACTAAGTTCTGGAGCAACTGCACTTGTAGAGTGCAACTGTACTAGGCAAAGTGGACAGCCTATTTGTCTTTAGTAAATCAACCCATGTGTATAGAAGTGGAGACACCCGAGGCAGGTCTCAAATGGCATTGGAACTGCACATGACTGTGATAGCTGAAACACTGAAGCCCATAATTTATATCAGAGGTCAGGTCACCAAACTTTCTAAACAAGGGGCAAGTTTACTGTCCTTAAGATTTTATTGGGGCCAGACGGTGCCCAGTGGGAGTAAACAATGCTTTGGTATGGGGGGAGAAATAGTCCCCCATCATTGGTGTCAGTGGGAGGAATTATGCCCCATTTGTGGTGTCAGTGGCCAGAATAATGCCTCAAGGGCAAAATAAAGTCAAGTAAAAAGGCCTCATTCGATCCCAGGGCCACAGTTTGAAGACCACTGGTTTATTTTACCAAAAATGTTTACTGCCAGTTACAGTGCCTTGAAAAATTATTCATACCCCTTGAAAATTTCCACATTTTGTCATGTTACAAACAAAAACATAAATGTATTTTATTTAGATTTTATGTGATAGACCAACACAAAGTGGCACATAATTGTGACGCTGAAGAGAAATGATAAATGTTTTAAAAAATGTTTTAAAAGTAAACATGTGAAAAGTGGCAATACTTTGTAGAACCCCCTTTCACTGCAAATACAGCTGCAAGTCTTTTTGGAGATGTCTCTACCAGCTTTGCACATCTAGAGAGGGATCTTTTTGCCCATTCTTCTTTGCAAAATAGCTCAAGCTCTGTCATATTGGATGGAGAGAGTCTGTGAACAGCACATATCAAGTCTTGCCACAGATTTTCAATTGGATTTATGTCTGGTCTTTGACTGGGCCATTCTAATACATGAATATGCTTTGATCTAAACCATTCCATTGTAGCTCTGGGTGTATGTTTAGGGTTGTTGTCCTGCTGGAAGGTGAACCTCTACCCCAGTCTTAAAGGGGTTGTAAAGTGAATAAAAAAATAAATAAAATAACAAACATGTTATACTTACCTCCACTGTGCAGCTCGTTTTGCACAGAGTGTCCCCGAACCTGCTCTTCTGGGGTCCCTCGGCGGCTGTCTCTGCTTCCTCTCACAGGTGCTTCTCACGTTCATGTGAGCTCCCTCGCATGGTGAGAAGCATCTGCGGGCGCGCTCCCGGGATACAGCCGGTGGCTATAGCAGCTCGCTGTATCACACGGCCCCGCCCCCGGCGCTCCGCGTCAGTGGATGTGATTGACAGCAGCGCGAGCCAATGGCTGCGCTGCTTTCCATCCATTCACACCAGCCAATCAGTGGCCAGGCTGAACAGTGGAAAGGACGTCGGGAGACGAGCGAGGGGTGAGGTAAGTAAAAGGGGGGGCTGGGGGCACAGGCACTGTCAGATGTTTTTTCACCTTAATGCATAGAATGCATTAAGGTGAAAAAACATTTACCTTTACAACCCCTTTAAGTCTTTTGCAGACTCTAACAGGTTTTCCTCTAAGATAGCCTTGTATTTGGCTCCATCATTTTTCCCAGCAACTCTGACCAGCTTCCCTGTCCCTGCTGAAGAAAAGCATCCCCACAACATGATGCTGCCGCCACCATGTTTCACGGTAGGTGTGTTCGGGGTGATGTGCCGTGTTAGTTTTCCACCACACATAGCGATTTACTTTAAAGCCAAAAAGTTCAATTTTGGTCTCATCTGACCAGAGCACCTTCTTCCGCATGTTTACTGTGTCCCCCACATGGCTCCTCGCAAACTGCAAATGGAACTTCTTATGGCTTTTTTTTCAACAGTGTCTTTCTTCTTGCCACTCTTCCATAAAGGGCAGATTTGTGGAGAGCACGACTAATAGTTTTCCTGTGGACAGATTCTCCCGCCTGGGCTGTGGATCTCTGCAGCTCCTCCAGAGTTACCATGGGCCTCTTGGCTGCTTCTCTGATAAATGCTCTCCTTGCCCGGCCGGTCAGTTTAGGTGGACGGCCATGACTTGGTAGGTTTGCAGTTGTACCATACTCTTTCCGTTTTCAGATGATGGATTGAACAGAGATGTTCAAAGCTTAGGATATTTTTTTTATAACCTAACCCTGCTTTAAACATCTCCACAACTTTATCCATGACCTGTCTGGTGTGTTCCTTGGCCTTCATGATGCTGCTTGTTCACTAAGGTTATCTAACAATCCTCTGAGGGCTTCACAGAATAGCTCTATTTACACTGATATTCAATTACACACAGAAGAACTCTATTTACTAATTGAGTGACTTTTGAAGGCAATTGGTTCCACTAGATTTTAGTTAGTGGTATTAGAGCAAAGGGGGCTGAATACAAATGCATGCTACACTTTTCATATATTTATTTGGAAATAATTTGGAAAATATAATTTTCCTTCCATCTCACAATTATGGGACACTTTGAGTTGGTCTATCACATAAAATCCCAGTAAAATACATTTACGTTTTTTGGTTGTAACATGACAAAATGTGGAAAATTTCAAGGGGTGTGAATACTTTTTCAAGGCACTGTATCCTCATAGTATTTTACTGTACATACAAAATGTCTTTGCAAAGCACAATGCTGAAGACATCTGACACCGCTTGCTTCCTATACCCACAAACAGGCCTGACTGAGATCTAATCTATCATCACTGGTCACAACAAGACCGGCCTCTATACATCTTCCTTCCTGTTCCAGGTAGAATTCTGAGTCATTAGAAATCTTTGTACTAATCTCTATGCTATGTTATACTTAATTTATTTTTAAAAGCCAAATTCCAGATTAAACTTTTCTTTGGCAAACATGTGCGGTATGTTGTATAATAAATTAAAAGTAGAGTTTTCCTTTAATAATCCTGATTTTGTTTTTGTATTCTATTCCTTTGTGTTACGCTGTCAGTACATTTACCGGACTGGAAAATGTGCGCAAACCCCAAAGGTTAATAAATAAATGAGAGATGGGGCCACCACCTAAGTGTAGCCATTTATTAGTATAAATAGAACATAAAAACGTATATGCACTCACTATATCAATTGAAAAGTGGGCATATAATGACTATCATCCATGCAGACTATGTCCGGGAAGTGGCCAGGGATGGCAGAGTTCAGCTATCATTGCTCGTTGTTGGCTACGACACTGTGATGCGAACAAGGAGCTGGACAACATTATATACCAGTGATGGTGAACCTTGGCACCCCAGATGTTTTGGAACTACATTTCCCATGATGCTCCACTACACTGCAGAGTACATGAGCATCATGGGAAATGTAGTTCCAAAACATCTGGGGTGCCAAGGTTCGCCATCAATGTTACATACCATCTCATATATGTATCAAATGATTACCTTCGTCCATGATTACTATTTTCTGTAAATCTTTCAAAATTAGTAAATGTTTATATCTACTTTGGAGTATATGTCCACCCTAAACATTTTTATTTTTTATTTTTGGATAAAGTAGAGAAAAATTAGAACCACTGTTGGGTTTTTACTGCCGTGTGATTCCATTAGAGACATTTATTACCTACTGTGAAGCCTCGTACACATGGTCGGATTGTTGGCCAACAAAACTGTGGAATTTTGTCCGAAGGGCGTTGGTCCAAACTTGTCTTGCATACACACAGCCACACGATTGTTGGCCAACAATCACGAACATAGTGACGTACTGCGTTGTTTTTCAGCTCTTTAGCACCACCCTTTGGGCTCCTTCTGCTAATTTTGTGTTAGGTAGAAGTTTGGTGAGTGTTGATTTGTGCTTTTCCTTTCGCACTTTCCATTTCGCGCTTTTCAGTTAGTTTCTGAACGGCCGTTCGCCAACCAGCCATGTTGCGGAATCGGAGGAGATAACGTGTTATTTCTTATCGGCCTTGGAGTTATTGCTTTGACATTATTTTTTTGGTTGAATAATGATTTGATTTGGTATATTTTCTATATTTTTGGATGCATAGAATGCACTTTTTGGTTAAGTTCTATTGGCAGATAGCATGTCTAATTTTAATGTGTTTTCTTTTTTTTAATGCACAATAATAAAAATTGTGTAGAATAATACTTGGCTATGTGTTCTACTTCAGGTGACGGTTTGGGAGTAGGCAGCTACATTTAAAGAAATACAATGTAGAATTGACAAGACACACCAACATAGTTGTATATTTGATCTTAAAAACTACGGGATAATGGTGTTGTGGTAACTTGGCAAAAAAAAAAAAAAGCATAATAATATTATTCTTGATATCACTAGAAAAAAAAGCCTTTGAAAATATGTTTGCACTAACTCCATCAGTATCACCAGCAAAGCAGCTTCATTATTATCCCATTAAAGAAGAAGAGAATTGTGCGCTGCATTTCGAGATTTCATAATATGTCGCATCACGAATATTAATTCTCCATTGAACGCTAGTTTACAAAACCGACCGCTTCCGTCTCGTCCTTGCTTCCGAGCATGCATGTTTGTATTTTGGACTTTTATCCAACGGACTTGTGCGTACAAGATCGGAAAATCCCACAACACACATTTGTTGGTGGAAAATGTGAAAAACTGCTAGCCAACATTTGTTGGAGGAAAGTCCGACAACAATTGTCAAATGGAGCGTAAACACAGTCGGATTGTCCGCCAACAGCCTGATATCGAGAAATTTCCCATTACTCGTCTCGCATTACTCTTGACCAAAGTCTGATCCTGACACTTAACCAAATCCCTAAAATGTGCCCTGCTGGATACTTCAGCTGTGAGATCAACTATTTTTGTGTGTTTCAGCTCATAGTTTCATAGTTTCATAGTTAGTAAGGTTGAATAAAGACACCAGTCCATCCAGTTCAACCTGAGTGAGTGTCTACCCCTATCCCTGTACATTGCACACTCACATTGGTCCCTACCCTCAAGGAGCCCACAATCCAAGGTCCTCATTCATATACTAGGGCCAATTTTTGGACAGAAGCCAATTAACCTACCTGCATGTCTTTGGAGCTCCTCCTGTTACTTTTTCTAGAATACACATTAAACATTGATGGGGAGAAGTCATTATAATGGACAGAGATAGTGTTACTGACCTAGGAACTCAGAGCCTCACTAATAGATCTAGAACCTCACTAATAGAATCCAGAGAGATAGAAGAGACTGTCATATGGTTTAACTCTCCATCAACCCACAAACCTCTAAAACACAAAACCTCTAAACCAAACTCTAATCTCTAAACAAAATTATATAAGCCAATTAACCCATTTCCTATTGTATACTTACCTCATCCTCTGCTGGGAGCCTCTGTACTATCAGCATGTAGTGCTGCTCGAAAAGCAATGAAGCATTTTAGATCCATTATTATTATTTAAACGTTTTTAACACCTATTGTGAATCCCAAAAATGCTGTATGCTCAAAAAATGTATATCAATAAAATAAAAAAACCTTCTACATAGTTAAAAAGTCAAACAACTCCTCTGAATCCAATAGTGTAAGCGTAAGTATATGGTATGTTCCATTTATGTCTTGTTTATTTATTACTTATTTTTTATTATGCAATGAGTATTCGCATCCTTATATATATATATATATATAAAATTTCCCAACTTATAATATCTTCTTTTCTAACCTGAGAAAGTAGCCTATTCCAGTTAGCTAGGTGCTTAAAACACTAGAAGCAATGCATAACAATACCTCAAAACAGAACATTTCATATATAGCTCAAAAAAGTTAACTATGGGAGACTCTGAACCTTTTTCTTCCCACAATTCCCTTGGATCCCAGATTTTTTTCAGAGATACCTTGGTTCTGTACTATATAGTTATTAGCATTAGTAGTCTATCTATCCTAAGCCCTTGGTCGGAGAATCCGTCGGAATGTGTCCTATCGGACCGTGTCGTCGGGTAATCCGACTGTGTGTGGTATGCATCGGACTGATTCCGTCTGAATATCCGTCGGACCCAATTTTCCAACATGTTGGAAATATTTCCCGACCAACTGGTTCGATTGGACCTAATCCGATCATGTGTAGAGAATTTTGATCGTACCAAGTGCCACGCATGCTCAGATCAAATTCCTACATCAAAGCTATTGGCTACTAGCCTGAACGTAGTCCCATGTCATCACGTTTTGAATGATCGGATTTTTCGACAACTTAGTCCGGCCGTGTGTATGCAACAGTTTCAGACAAGATCCGACGGACAAAATCCGATGGATATTGTTGTCGAAATCTCCGACCGTGTGTACAGGGGCTAAAACATCATCATTTTTCTTGGGACAGATAGGGCTTATTTGGCAGCTGGCTTGGAGATATATATATATGTGTATATTATTATTTTCTAGGTTTTTGAAACCTCAAAGTGAAAATTCATGTTTTACTTAAGGAGATCTTTATTGCCACCTTCTTTAATTTAAAGTTTAAGATTTTATTAAAGGATTTTCATAGAGCAAAAGAATACATTTCACATCTGGTATAGTAGACATCAAGGTACATACATCATTCTGTGCAATAATATGGAAACTTTTTTTTATTAACATTAACTCTTTATTCAGAATATCACAGTAGTGTTACAGTATATGTGTTCATAGTAAGCCTTCTTGTAAGTCACCGAAGGATGTGTCTGCTGTGAGCGCCTATTTTGGAAGAGATCTAGCCTATAAAAGTCCCATGCTTTTCTCTCATGGAGATCATTCTGCCACATTCCGTAAACCTCCCTGGTGACATGGATGATATCATGAGCTGCTCATACTACATAGGCCAGCTGGTGGAATGGTCATGGGAAGAAGAAGATGAGCAAAGATGTTGGTATTGGAGCTGCCTAGTGATATTAATTAAATCATTTTGTTAAAGATGGTTATTAACCACTTCAATACCGGGCACTTTCGCCCCCCGTTCCTTCCCAGACCAATTTTCAGCTTTCATCACTCTAGCGCTTTCAGTGACAATTGCGCGGTCATGCTACACTGTACCCAAATGAAATTTTTATCATTTTGTTCGCACAAATAGAGCTTTATTTTGGTGTTATTTATTCACGATTCCGTTTTTTATTTTTTGCGATATAAGCGCAAAAAAAGCGGAAATTTGGAAAAAAAACAATATTTTCTTTTTTCTATTTTAAAAGAAATCCAATAAAATCTAATTTTGTCTAAAATTTAAGCCAAAATGTATTCTGCTACATGTTTTTGGTAAAAAAAATTCCGTTAAGTGTATAATAATTGGTTTGTGTGATCACGGACATATGTACGCAAATGATCATGTACATATGTGTGCAGGGGATCACGGACATATGTGTGCACATAATCATTGGGACATGTGATTTTAGTGGGACATATGTAGGGGACATGTTTTTATTATTAGGGACATGTGTTTTTATTATTTGGGGACATGTATGTTTTGGGGACATGTGTGTTATGGGGACATATGTGGGGACTGTGTTTATACTGTGTGGTGTGTTGTGTGTTTACACTAGACTGTTGATCAGTGAGTAAAAAGCTGTAAAAACAGCTCATACTCACTGATCACCAGCCGGCTGCAGTGATCTGCTCTCCTCTCCTCAGCGATGACTTCTGTGTGAGGAGAGGAGGAGCCGATTGCCTAGCAACCGGATGTTTGTTTACATCACATGACGGCCGTGATTGGACACGGCCGTCATGTGATCAGGAGGGCCAATCACAGAGCCCTCCTGCGGATCTGAGATGTGCCGTGTCCGGGTGACACGAGCACATCGGGATCGCGCTCCTTCTGAAGGACGTTCCTGAACGTCCTATCAGAAGTAGACGGCTCCCACCCAGCCTTATATATGCATTGGCCGGGTGGGAAGTGGTTAAGATGGGTGCTACCTGCGTCTTGTGGATGGGGATATGGCTTTGTTAAAAATTAGCTATTCCTCCTTTTTCCATCCACTGCCCACCAATTAGATGGAGAATTCAGATTAATTTTGAGTTCAACTGAACCTACTGAGGTTTATTTACTAAATTTGCGCAGCTCTGTGTAGAAACCAATCAGTTTCCATTATTTATTTTTTTGTCAAAGCTTAATTGAAAAAGCTGAATTAGAAACCTGAATGCCTACCATGCATAGCTGTACCAAATTTTGCTCTCTCCAGTTCAACCCCCCTGAGCTCTCTGGTCTGCCCCCAAACATATAAACACTCACTTCCAGATAGCACCCTAAGCACAATCTCTACTCTAGACATAATCCCCTCTCCTTAACTCTAGTCACCTCTTCATACATGTGTATATAAGCCCTTGTACACATGTTCGGAGATTCCGACAACCAAATCTGTCGGAGTAATTCTGACGGATTAATTCCAGAAGAGGTCCAGAAGTGATGTTGCATACACACGGTCGGACTAAGTTGTCGGAAAATCCGATTGTACATAACGTGATGACGTTATTTCGTTATGACGGGACTATGTTCAGGCTAGTAGCCAATAGCTTTTGACTAGGAATTTGATCTGAGCATGCATGGCATTTTGTCTGTCGGAGTAGGCTGCACATGATCGGAGTATGTCCGATCGGAGCATCTTGTCGGAAAATTTTACCGGCAAGTTGGAAAACTTGGTCCGTTGGCTATTCCGACGGAAACAGTCCGATGGAGACCACACACAGTCGGAATATCCGACAAAACGGTCCGATAGGAAACATTCCGTCGGAATCTCCGACCGTGTGTACAAGGGTCTAGACATCTTAGGTGCTTCTCCTCTCCTCCTGAATTTCCTTCCATTGTCTGTTACTCTTCAATCCTTGACATCTTCAGATGTATCCTTAGGCTCCATGTACATACAGCCTAGGTTGACCGCCGACCAGTGGTCAAAGCGCTCCTATCCTGAACACAATTCTTCTGTGTTCAGGAGGGTGGTTGAAGTTCCCCTAGGCGCAGTAGCTTCTAAATGCTGGTAAAGCCCATGTATACATGGACACATACGCTTTTATAGAGTTGAGTTTAGGAGCTTTGGCAAAAAAAAAGGCCAAAAGCTCCTAAACTCAAGTTAAGGAAGCTGTAATGTACATGAAGCCTTATAGTGGACCTGACAGTAATTTTACAAGTCTTCAGAAATACATTTCTCACATACCACTCAGTGGTGATGTTGGGTGATTGAGCTAGGTCACATAGGAGCAGGGAAGGAGTCCTTAGCGCTATGTCACCTAAAAGTCATGACCTGTAGCTTATCACAGGGCTTCCTTTTCCTTGCTTTCGGTTATGGTTATTTTTGATAGCAATGATAGTATGTGCCTCATCCGCAACAATTCCAACAGTCACATTGGAGAAGGGTATCTTTTTCACATGGTAGATGCTACTGTAGTATACCTAAAGCCGCGTACACACGGGTGGACTGTATGGCCAACTTAGTCCGTCGAAACACATTTCAGCGGACAGTCCGCTCGTGTGTGGGCTTCAGCGGACTTTTTCAGCGTGCAGTCTGGCGTACTAAGTATTTCGGAATTTCCGTAATACTGTCCGTCATACTTTGGTTTCAGCGGACAATCCGCTCGTCAGTAGGCTAGTTCGACGGACTAAGAATGGCGCATGCTCAGAAAGGATTTACACGGCGGAAGGTTGCATTGCTGTGTATTGGACTTCCTATTTCTAGTCCCGTCGTACGTGCTGTACACGTCATCGCGCAAGCTTTCGACGGACTGTTTGTGCATCCGTGTGTGGTCAAGTCCGTTCATTCGACAGTATGTGACGGACTGTCCGTCGGATTGTATGACGGACTAAGTAGGCCATACAATCCGCCCGTGTGTACGCGGCTTTAGAGTCCATCGCCTGTAGATTATGTATTTTGAAAGCATTGCTGTCAGCTTGCAGGTGTATTTCGATATGCATTTGCTGTCTTTTCAGCTTTTGACTGGAGCTAATGAGTCTTCCATATCCCAATTGTAGCAATATAAAAAAAAAAAAAAAAAAATGAGTTTCTTAGTTTTCCACTTTCAGAAAAGAACCACCTGTAGGCAATGTGTGTGGTTAGTCCAGCAGCCGGCTCAGTCTGAGGAAGGGGTTAAATATGTTTGGCTCAGTTCCCGGGCTTCTGGTTTTGGCAGACCCCCTGTGACATAAAGAGGGGGACAGCTAAGCCTGAAAGAAAGAGAGCCAGGAGCTCTGCCTGGTCCCATACATTGATGAGCACGCTCTGTGCAAGTATTACCCCATGTGCATGGGTGCAGTAGACCCCACAAACAACAAGGTGTAGTCAGCAAGGAGGCACTCCTCCTACACACTAACATGAACAAAAAGCAAACTATTGTTAGCATCAATCAAATTAGTCTGAAACGTATATTATAATCTCCCACAACCATGAGGCTGAAATAAATATGAAAAGAAATATCTCCAGAAGGTAAAACGTACAGATAACATGGGAAAAATAATAAATATAAACTACATTTAGCTCACACCTACATAAACTTGTTGGACATCCCATTCTAATACCATGGCTATTAATATAGAGCTGACCCCTCCTTCCCCAACTTTGAAGCTATAACAACCTCAACTTCTTTTTGCAAGATTTTGGAGGGTGTCTGAAGGGATTTGTGTCCATTCAGCCAAAAGAGCATTTTTGAGGTCAGGTATTGATGTTGGATTGATGTTGAACAAGAAGCCTTGATGTGCAATGGACTTTCTAGTTCATCCCCAAAGGTTTTCAGTAGGGTTGAGGCTAGGGTTCTGTGTAGGACACTTAAGTTCCTCCACACCAAACTGTTCCAACCATTTTTTTTATGAAGCTGACCACCATTTGTGATATCAGGTACTGATACTCGATGAGAAGGCCTGGCTTGCAATCGCTGTTTCAATTCATTCCAAAGGTGTTCAGTAGTGTTAAGGTCAGGGTTCTGTGAAGGACACATGAGATATTCCACACCAAACTGGTCAAACATGTCTTTATGGAACTGGCTTTGTACACGGCAAATCCATTCTGGAACAGAAAAGGGTCTTCACCAAACTGTTACCCATAAATGTGTGCAGCCTATTGCATTAGGGTGTGCACCCCAAAGCTCAAACACACGTGCCTTTCTCTGCAGCCTCAGTTGCAAGGGACAGTGAATGAATGGGAAGTTCTCTGTGCTGAGTGGCTCCCTGTTCATTCACGAACTGAAGCATAGTAAACAAAGTTTACTAAAATTACATGTTTACTAGCCCCTTCCCTTGCTCTCCTTCCTGGAACATCCCCTACAGCATCTTAGGCCGCGTACACACGCGGGGAATGTTCGCTCAACTTTGTCCGTCAAACAGTTTCAGCGGACAGTCCGCTCAAAATTAGCATGGACGGACTTGCCCACACACGACGAACGAACAGTCCGCTGAAACCGTGCGCGATGACGTGAACGGCACGTACGACGGGACTAGAAAACGACGTCCTATACACTGCAATGCAACCTTCGGCGTGTAAATTCTTTCTGAGCATGCGCGAGACTTAGTTTGACGAACAAGCCTACACACGAGGGGACTGTTCGCTGAAACAAAGTTTCAGCGGACAGTTTTTCGGAAATTCCGAAAAACTTTGTTCAGCAGACTGTTCGCTGAAACTGTCCGCTGAAAGCCCACACACGAGCGGACTGTCCGCCGAAACACTGTTCAGCGGACAAAGTTGAGCGAACAGTCCCCGCGTGTGTACGCGGCCTTAGTGGAGAGGAGAGGAGGGAAGCCAGCAGGACCAGGGGAGCCAACGGGGGGGGGGGGGGAGCTTGGGCAATCACGGAAATCGGCACATCACATAGTGATTAAAGTTGCCAACAGTCATGGTTTGGCCAGGACAGTCACGGAATTCAGACCCATGTCCAGGTCTAAAAATGTCCCGGCCAGAATCCCGGAAAACTGGCTTTGTCCTGGGAAGGAGTGGACTGGGCCAGGGTGTCTGATCCCCATAACAAAAGTCGCTCAGCTGTCACCCAGTGTCCTCCTGGCTCGCCCACATAGTAAGCTGGGTGGGCAGCTAGTCAGGACAGGGTGATGGAGGGAGAGATGTAGCAGACAACTTGAGTCAGCTACTGGCTGAGCAGGTATCAAGAGACGGGCTGCATTCCAGCCAATCGGTGCACTGTCTGGGATTTTTGTCCCAGCCAATGAGTGCACTGTTCCGGCTTTCTTCCCCAGCCAATGGGTGCGCTGGCACCATTATCGGCCATGTGCATGCAGCTGCTGTGGAGCCGTGTTACTGTCAGGTGAAGTGGTGAGGTGAACAGTACTG
Source organism: Lithobates pipiens (assembly GCF_037356315.1). NCBI lineage: Eukaryota > Metazoa > Chordata > Amphibia > Anura > Ranidae > Lithobates > Lithobates pipiens. The sequence goes on along the minus strand of NW_027507884.1, from coordinate 826,045 downwards.
AAATCTGTAAAGAACAAAGTATAGTCGAACCTGTATGCAGCAGTGTCTCTCTCCCTCCTCTCTCTCCCTTTCTCTCTCTCACCATCTCTTCCTCTCTCCCATCTCTCTCTCTCTCTCTCTCACCCCCTCTCTCGCCCCCCTCTCTCTTCCTCACCCCCTATCTCTCTCCCTCTCCCCCCTCTCCCTCTCTCTCCCCTCTAACCCCCCTTTATCTCTCTCCATCTCTCCCCTCTTGCTCTCTCTCTCTCTATCTCTTTCCCTCTCTCCCTCTCTCTCCCCTCTCTATCTCTCCCCATCTCTCTCCCCTATCTCCCTATCCCTCTCTCTACCTCTCTCTCTCCACCTCCCTCTCTCTCTATCTCCCTTTACCTCTCTATCTCTCCCCCTCTCTCCCCCTTTTCCCCTCTCCCCCCTCTCTATCTCTCCCCATCGCTCTCTCTCCCTCCCCTCTCTCCCTATCCCTCTCCCTCCAATCTCTTTCATCTCTCTACCTCTCCCTCCCTTCTCTCTCTCCCTTTCTCTCCCTCTCCCCCCACACTCTCTCTCTCCCCCCATTCTCTCCCCTCCCTCTCTCTCCCTCCTTCTCTCCCTCTCCCCCCTCTCTCTCCCTCTCCCCCCTCTCTCTCCCACTGTTTCTCCCTCTCTCTCACCTCTCTACCTCTCTCTCCTCTCTTCCTCCCTCCACCTCTCTCCCACCCCCCCTCTCTCTCTCACGTTCTTCTCCTCTCTCTATTCCTCTCTCTCCCCCCTCCCCACTCACTCTTCTCCCTCTCCATTTATCTCTCCCCCTCTCTCTCTCCCTCTTCCCCCTCTCCCCCTCTACATCTCCCCGCTCTCTCTCCCTCTGCCCCTCTACATCTACCCCCTCTCTCTCCCCCCTCTACATCTCCCCCTCCCTCCCCCCTCCCCCCTCTCCCTCCCCTCTCTTTCTCCCTCCTCTCTCTCTAGCCATTTCCCTCTCTCACCCCCCCCTCTCTCTCCTACTTTCTCACGCCCCCTCCCTGTCTCATTCTCCCCCTCTCTCTCCCCCTCTTTCTCTATCTCCCCCTCTCTCTCCCTCCCTCTCTCTCTCTCTCCCCCTCTATCTCCCTCTCTCTCTCTTCCTCTCTCTACCCCCCACTCTTTCTCCCTCCTTTCTCTAGCCCTTTCCCCCTATCTCTCCCACTCCCCCTCCCTCTCTTTTGCTCCCCCTCTCCCCCTCTCTCCCTCTCTCTCCCCTCCCTCTCTCTCCCCCTATCCCTCTCTCCCTCCACCTCTCTCTCCACCCCCCTTGACTCCCTCTCTCTCTCCCCCCTCTCTCTCTCTGTCTCTCTCCCTCTCTCTCTCTCCCTCTATCTCCCCGATAAGACCCCCTGGACACTGCTAGGACACCCCTTAAAGCCAGGTTGTCATTTGGCCATGGGGTTTTCAAGCTTAAAAGTAATGCCAAGATAACTTCCAGTACACCCAAACTAGGTAGGCAACTGTCTGTGTTCTTGTAAAACTTCCAGCCTAACTGTTCCTCTTTCTCTCTTCCTCCATCCCTCTTTCTCTATTGGGACACATGCCTTTACATGAGAAGGCCTGGCTCACAGTCTCCGCTCTAATTCATCCCAAAGGTGTTCTATCGAGTTGAGGTCTCTGTGCAGGCCAGTCAAGTTCCTCCACCCCAAACTCGTTCATCCATGTGTTTATGGACCTTACTTTGTGCACTGGTCCAAATTATTTGGTGGAGGGGGGATTATGGTGTGGGGTTGCTTTTCATGGGTTGGGCTTGGCCCCTTAGTTCCAGATAAGAGAACTCCTAAGGTGTCAGCATACCAAGACATTTTGGACAATTTATGCTCCCAACTTTGTGGGAACAGTTTGGGGATGGCCCCTTCCTGTTCCAACATGACTGCGCACCAGTGCACAAAGCAAGGTCCATAAAGACATGAATGAGCCAGTTTGGGGTGGAGGAACTTTACTGGCCTGCACAGAGTCCTGACCTCAACCCGATAGAACACCTATGGGATGAATTTGATTGGAGACTGCGAGCCAGGCCTTCTCATCCACTATCAGTGCCTGACCTCACAAATACGATTCTGGAAGAATGGTCAAACATTTCCATAGACACACTCCTAAACCTTGTGGACGGCCTTCCCAGAAGATTTGAAGTTGTTATAGCTGTGAAGGGTGGGCCAACTCAATATTGAACCCTTCAGACTAAATCCTCGTACAGACGATCGGATTTTCGGCAGGGATTTGGTGATGAGAGACTGTTTGCCTAAAATCTGACCGTTAGTACGCTCCATCAGACAATTGTTGGCCAACATTCCGCCAACAAATGTTGGATAACAGGCTAGTAAATTTTCGGCAGGTGTCAGATTTTCCTATTGTGTGTTCACAAGTCCGTCACACAAAAGTCCAAAGTTCAAAGACGCATGCTCGGAAGCAGAAGCGGTCGGTCTTGTAAACTAGCGCTCGTAATGGAGAATTAACATTTGTGAAGCGGCAAATTATGAAATCTCGAAATACAGCGCACATTCTCTTCTTTAATGGGATAATAATGAGGCTGCTTTGCTGGTGATACTGAAAAACTAACTTTCAAAGGCTTTTTTTTTTTCTAGTGATATCAAGAATAATATTATTATGTTTTTTTACAAGATGTTCAACGCTTATGGGGAAGATAAGGCTTTAGTGGCCAACGAGCTCCGGACGTTATTACGCCATGGTGAGTTCAGGGGGCGGGCTGACCATTGGACCACTCAGGCACTGCCCGAGGGCCCTGATCCACTAGGGGGCCCCATCAGGGTTGTCAGCCTCCGTAAAACCAGGGACAGTATGTAAAAATCTGTGTTTTTTTTTACGTCTGTCTCTGAAATGTCCCTTACCGACATCCTTTTTGGCCTAAAAATGTTTGTGTATACTGTGTGGCCCCATAATCTCGGATTACCTGGGGTCCCCATAATCTCCTATTGCCTGGAGGCCCCATAATCTCCTATTGTCCGGGGGCCCCATGAGTTGTCAGTCCACCCCTGGGTGAGTTTTTCTTTTCTGGGTCACCTTTGATCGCCCCTGGAGTTCTTATTGCTCAGGAGAGCCTATTGAATTATTTTCTTTAATCGGTGGAGCGTGGTTCCCTGGCAGGGGCGGACTGTCCCCCTGTGTGCTCCCCACCCCCCACAGTGTCTTCCTGTGTGCTCCCCCCAGTGTCCCCCTGTGTGCTTCCCCCCGCTACAGTGTCCCCATGTGCCCTCTCCTCCTCCCCAGGGTCCCTCTGTGTGCTCCACCCACCCCCCCCCACAGAGTCCCCCTGTGTGCTCCACACCCCCCACAGTGTCCCCCTGTGTGCTCCACATCCCCCACAGTGTCCCCCTGTGTGCTCCACACCCCCCACAGTGTCCCCCTGTGTGCTTCACCCTCCCAGGGTCTCCCTGTGTGCTCCCCCCAGTGTCCCCCTGTGTGCTTCCCACCCTCACCCCCCACAGTGTCCCCCTTTGTGCTCCCCACCCCCCACAGTGTCCCCCTGTGTGCCCCCCACAGTGTCCCCCTGTGTGCTCCCCACCCCCCACAGTGTCCCCCTGTGTGCTCCCCACCCACCACAATGTCTTTCTGTGGGCTCCCCACCCCCCCACAGTGTCTTCCTGTGTGCTCCCCACCCCCCTCAGTGTCCCATTGTGTGATCCCCCCCCCCACAGTGTCCCCCTGTGTGTTGTGCTCCCCCCCCCCAATGTCACCCTGTGCAGGTGTGGCTTGGGACGCAGGGGGCCCCATGATCTTCTATTGCCCGGGAGCCCTATCAGTTGTCAGTCCGCCCCTGTTCCCTGGTGATATCTGCCCTGTCTTTGAGATAAGAGTCCAGGATTGGAGGCACCCGCTATACCTTTCAACTAAAGGCCCTGACCGGGTTTAGGTCACCAGCTCCATTTGCTTGCTAGTTGGTAAGCCTTTATTTCATATGGTGGTCACATATGGTGGTGGATCTGTCACTTTTTTTTTGTGAATATTTGATTTATGAACTTGGATGGTGGTCAAGGAAAGGAATAATTTATTTAGACTTTTCCACATTTAAGAACTTTTTTTTTTTTTTTCCATTTTTTCACTCATATGATTTGTTTAATATTTTTCTATTTTTACACATTTCTGATTTCATCAATTTTCATGAATTTTTATCAGTTTTTCACCTTTTTTTTAAATCTATTTATCAATTGTATTTATTATCAGTTTGATAAATGCATCATTATTATTTGTGGTATCACACTGTTTAAATCATATGGTTATCTTTGACATCTGTGGTATTTAAATATTTTCCAGCGCTGCTACAATTTTTCTTTATTTATTATATGTTCATGTGATTAATTAAGTAAATAAATCCTAATCCTTACATTTTAAAAACAATAAATCTGCAGGTTTTTAAAGCACGTTTCATACTTCCCCATAGCGATTTGACAGAGCACTTGACACCTCCTCCTTCTTCCTTCCTTCATACTACAGACACAACTTTTTATAATTAAATTGGTAAAAAAAAAAAAAAATCTTTTTGCACATTTTTCTGTCAACATGTGTCCGGAATTATCCGTAATATTGGTCTGTAAGTACAGCTCACTATATATACCATTTATATATACCAATCTATACCATTTTCTCGTGTTGTAGCATTACATACATACCTAATTATTAGGAACAAAAATATTCTAGCAATCAATTCATAGTTCTGTCCACACCAAGTTAGTCATAGCAAAAAAAAAAATACTGGTTATGTTTTTTCTATTTTTTTTATTTTTTTACAATTAAAGTAGATGTACGTCTTAATTGAATATCATTTAGCTTTTAGCATTTATTTAAAATAAAATATATGTTTTACCTGTTTATTTTTATTTTTTATCTTTTTATCTTATGTTGCTCAGTGCTGCTGATCTCCTGCAGCCTCTTCACTTAAGGGAGAGAGTGCAAAATCGGTTGCAGCTCTGCATAGTAACCAATCAGCTTTCAGTTTTTTTTTTTTAGTCAAAGCTTAAAAGAACAAGCTGAAGTTAGAATTTGATTGGCTACTGTGCACAGCTGCACTCTACCATTTTTAGTAAATCCACCCCCCCCCTATACTGTCTACCTGCATTCATATTAAGGAGCGTGCATGTATAAATATCCAAACGCACGTGACGTTTCTCAAGTCAGTGTTGAAGTCTGGCATTTGGGCTTAAAATATTGCAGAAATAAAACTCACTGGCCACTTTATTAGGCGCACCTTGCTAGTAAAGGGTTGGACCCCCATTTTGCCTTCAGAACAGGGGCGGACTGACCATTTGGGCACTCGGGCACTGCCCAAGGGCCCCGAGCCACTAGGGGGCCCCATCAGGGTTGCCAGCCTCAGTAAAACCAGTAAAATATGTGTTTTTTTTTACATCTGTCTCTGAAATTGCCCCTTACCAACATCATTTTGGTCTAAAAATCCTGAGATTATAGCTGCCCCACCTCTCCAGTACCTTCTCAGCCAATAGAAACATGTATGTGTATACTGTGTGTACATGTATGTGTATACTGTGTGATTGTATACTTTTTTGTGTGTGTTTGTTTATACTGTGTGGCCCCATAAAATCTGATTGCCTGGGGGCCCCATAATCTCCTATTGCCCGGGGGCCCCATAATCTCCTATTGCCCGGGGGCCCCATGAGTTATCAGTCCGCCCCTGCTTCAGAATGTTGATTACTGGGAATTACATTACTCCTGTCAATTTTAGCAGCAAGCTATGGGGTTTGGTTGTTGTATGTTCTTTGGGTTAGGCTAATAGTTTTTAGGTGTTATGCCTTACCTATTGTGTTGTATTGTTCAAGCCAGGGAATGCCCCAAGGCTCTGTTCTGTAATCTTGTCTTTTAAAACAAATAAAAAGAATTTATAAAAAAACAAAAAAACAAAAAAACAAAAAAAAAAGAACTGCCTTAAAGTGATTGTAAAGGCTCATTTATTGCTTTTTTTTTTAACCACTTCAGTCCCGAGCCTCTTTCTGAGATTTGGTGTTTACAAGTTAAAATAATTTTTTTTTTTGCTAGAAAAGTACTTTTTTTTTAGAACCCCCAAACATTATATATATATTTTTTTCTAACAGCCTAGAGCAGTGATGGCGACCCTCGGCACCCCAGATGTTTTGGAACTACATTTCCCATGATGCTCATGCACTCTGCAGTGTAGTTGAGCATCATTGGAAATGTAGTTCCAAACCATCTGGGGTGCCAAGGTTCGCCATCACTGCCCTAGAGAATAAAATGGCGGGTGTTGCAATACTTTTTGTCACACCGTATTTGCACAGCGGTCTTACAAGCGCACTTTTTTGGGGAAAAAAAAATACACTTTTTGAATTAAAAACAGTAAAGTTAGCCCAATTATATATTTTTTTTAATATTATGAAAGATAATGTTACGCCGAGTAAATTGATACCCAACATGTCACGCTTCAAAATTACGCCCACTCGTGGAATGGCGACAAACTTTGACCCCTAAAACTCTCCATAGGCGTTTAAAAAGTTCTACAGGTTACCAGTTTTCAGTTACAGAGGAGTTCTAGGGCTAGAATTATTGCTCTCACTCTACCGATAACAGTGATACCTCACACGTGTGGTTTGAACACCGTTTTCATATGCGGGCGCGTGAGTTCGCTTCTGTGCGCAAGCTCGTCGGGACGGGGCATGTTTAAAATTATTTAAATTTTTTTTCTTATTTATTTAATCTTTTTTTTTTTTTACAAAAGTTTTTTATTTTTTGAAGAAGGTAAAAAACAAACCAAAAAAATAAACAAAATCATACAATCATGTAACAGTGTATATCATATAAATGATATCTAAAGAATGACATAAAAAAGTGAAATAAAGAACAATCTGAAGCATACAGTAAAAATACCATAGAAAGGGTACATACAAAGGTATCAAGTCATTAAGACATAACAACAACCCTGAACTGCCGTTAGTCCTGTGCTAACAAAATGTGCCTATGAGTTTTCGAGGCGAGAGATGACCAAGGAGTGAATTCGAAGATTGGTGGTGTCGTTAGTTAAAAAAGGGCATATTCTGGAAATGTTGTGGAGGCTGCATTATTTGGATTATTTGGACAGGGATTATATGTGGGCCTGAAAGGACAGTTCAGAGTCTAAGGTTACCCCTAGCACCCTGGCATGTGAGGACGGACTGATAGATGTGCCACTCATCTTGACAGAGAAGTCAGGGCAGGGGGCACGTGGGGGAGGAAATATCATGAGCTCGGTTTTAGATAGATTCAGTTTGAGGAAGTGGTGTGACATCCAGGCTGATATGTCTGTTAGTAAATCAGTGATGCGTGAGGAGATTGATGGGGTGAGCTGAGGGGCAGAGAGATAGATTTGGGTGTCATCAGCATATAAATGGTAGCGGAAGTAATGGGAGGCTATCAGCTGACCCAGGGAGGACATGTGGATCAAGAATAGTAGAGGTCCAAGGACAGAACCTTGGGGGACCCAATGGTAAGAGGAGTTGGAGAGGAGAAACTGAAGGTGCGATGAGATAAGTAAGATTCAAACCAATGGAGAGTGCAGCCATGGAGACCAAGCAAATTGAGTTTTTTGAGGAGGAAGGGGTGGTCAACTGTATCAAAGGCAGCGGAAAGGTCCAAGAGTAAGAGTACGGGATAATGACCGTTGGTTTTGGCTGTTAGTAATTATTTGTGAGTTTTAGGAGGGCGAAATCCATACTGAAGGGGGATCAAGAAGGTTATTCTCAATGAGGTGGTCGCTCAGTCGGTTGTAAACTAAACGTTCAAGGAGTTTGGGGGGCAAAAGGGAGTAAAGAGATGGGTCTTAGGTTGTTAAGATTGGTGGGGTCTAGAGAAGTCTTTTTTGGTATGGGAGTGACTAGCGCATGTTTTAGAGGGTTGGGGAAGATGCCAGTAGAGAGTGAGAGGTTGAAGATATGAGTTAAGGAGTGTAGGATAGAGTCAGATGGTGACCATAGTATATGAGAAGGTACAGGGTCCAGGGTCAGGAGGTTAGATGAGCGTTAGAAAAAAAGTTTGGGTTCCTCCGTAGTAGCTGGGTTAAAAGAGGAAAGTATTGATTGTGCAGGAGGACAAGGAGTGTAAAGTGAGGGAGATATCTGTAGAGTGGAGATCTCGAGACTAATTGTCTCAATCTTATTTTTCAAGTGATTAGCAATCTCCTGGGCAGTGAGTAAGTTAGTGGGTGGAGGTATTGGAGGACGAAGTAGAGTGGTAAAGGTAGAAAAGAGTTGATGGGGACTGCATGAGAGGGTGTTGATGAGAATGATAAAGTAGGTCTGTTTGGCAGTGTGGAGGCAGGAATGGTATTTTTGGAGGGCAGATTTATATTGGCTGAAATCTTGCTGCGACTTTGTCTTATGCCACAGACACTCAAGAGCGTGGCTCTGTTTTTTGAGGCTTCTGGTATTGTCTGTCTGCCAGGGTTGTAGCGGTCGGGGACTGAAGCTGTGTGTAGTGAGGGGGCGAAGGTATCCAGGGTGGATGACAGTGAACTGTTGTAGACAGAAGTGGCCAAGTTGGGGCAGGACAAGGATGAGATTTTGTCGTAGAGACAATCTGTAGCACAAAAAAGAAGAGAAGGGTTAAGATGGCTAAAGGTTTCTACGGGTACTAGTTTGGCAAACAGAACAAGGGTGCACACACCGCTTCAGGCAAAAAATGGACACACCCGATCCAAGGTGCTAATCCCGGCTCATCACCGCAGGCAATATCAAGAAGAGAAGAAAAGGCTGGAGATGTTAAGTGATTTGTTTTAGCAATTTCTGAAGGTTTCTCTGTCAGTGTTGCCAGGTGTTGGGGGAAGGTCACTGTTGAGTACCTGGTGTTGAAGCCCGACTTGTAGAAGGACACCTTTCTTACAACGCTGGTTCAGGAGCCACTGGAATGGGAACAGCGGTCTCGAGAGCACAGTGGGTAGGAGTGCCTGCTGGAATAGGGCCGCTGGGACTGATAGCGAAGAAGAGATCCCTCTGGATGGCTGGACGGCTGGAAGTTGATAGAAGAGCTGAGAAATTCAAGCAGCAGCTACAGGAGCCAATGAGAGGAACCACAGGCACAGCAGAACACTGAACAGGCAGCAGGTTGGAGCAGGGTCGGACGGTCTGGGTCAGTAGGCGAGCAGACAGGTGATAGCAGCAGGCAAGGAAGCGTCGGTAAAACTGGCAGAGGTCGGCAACGGAAACACAGGCAGAAGTAGTAGCAAGGTCAGGCGGGCCGGGGTCGGGTTTGAAGAAGGCAGAGAAGTCAGACGAATCTGGGTCGGTAACAATAGCAGATGATCAGGTTCAGGTTCAGGTAGTCAGATACACAGGAGCTGAGACGAGAATGAGAATGAGACATTGCTGGTAAGTCCCTGACAGTCACCTTCCAGAGGTGTGGGTCTTTTTCCCAGTTGTCAGGGAAGTGGGGTAAGCAGACATCTCTGGGTGGGGGGTATAAAGAATCCCAGCTGGTGACTAGGACATGACATGTCTTTCCCCACCAGTAGCATCCGTCCCATCATGGCTACAGGACGGCACTCTTCTCCTCTTAAACTCGCTGAGCTCAGTTACTATTCCATGTTGCCAGTACAGACACTTCCCCATCCTGGGCTGTTCTCACCCCATGCTCCTCTCCATTCAGGAAAAGACTCACAGCTTTTCCCCAGGCAATGAGAACAGAGGGGTGTGGACCGTGGAAGGCAAAGTGGAAGCCCAGTATTGGAGTATGGCTGTGGGGCCCTTGGGCAGATTAGAGCTGGACTTTGTGGAGGATATGATAATATGACAGGGAGGCTGCAGGGGCCCCCTGGAGCTAGGGTTGCGATTGTGACCCCTGCAACCCCTTATGCTACTCCCATGACCCCAACATTTATATCCAGACAAGGAGTAGAGACACCTTCATCCAATCACCATTGTCTAGATGTCGATTGTCCAAGAACTGGATGGGGGGGTGTGAAAGTTATGGAACCGTCCTGTTCTAGTTACATAATCCCATCCTTGGTGTCAAGAAGGCTTTATATGTGTTAAAGTGGTTGTAAACCCTTGTGTTTTTTCACCTTAATGCATCCTATGCATTAACCACTTCAACCCCGGAAGGATTTACCCCCTTCCTGACCAGAGCACTTTTTGTGATACGGTGCTGCGTCGCTTTAACTGACAATTAAGGGATCGTGCGACATTGCACACAAACAAAAATTATGTCCTTTTTTTCCCACAAATAGAGCTTTTTACTGGTGGTATTTGATCACCTCTGCGTTTTTTATTTTTTGTGCTATCAACAAAAAAAGAGCGTCAATTTTGAAAAAAACACAACATCTTATACATTTTGCTAATATAAATATCTCCAATTTTTTTTTTTTTTAACTATTTTTTTCTTCAGTTTATATTGATATGTATTCTTATACATATTTTTGGTAAAAAAAATCGCAATAAGTGTTATTGATTGGTTTGCGCAAAAGTTATAGTGTCTACAAAATAGGGGATAGAGTTATGGCATTTTTATTATGTTTTTTTTTTTACTAGTAATGGCAGCGATCAGCAATTTTTATTGTGACTGCGACATTATGGCAGACACATCGGACACATTTGACGCATTTTTGGGATGATTGACAATTATACAACGATCAGTGCTATAAAAATGCACTGATTACTGTATAAATGTCACTGGCAGGGAAGGGGTTAACACTAGGAGGCGAGCAAGGGGTTAAGTGTGTTCCCTCGCTGTGTGTTCTAACTGTGGGGGGAGGGGACTGACTAGGGGAGATGACAGATCGGGGTTCCTAGCTATTAGGAACTCCTGATCTGCATCTCCTCTCAGAACAGAACAGGGATGTGTGTGTCTACACACACACGCATCCCTGTTCTGCCTCTCGTGGCCGGCGGTCATCGCGACCGGTGGTCACAAGCATTGGGTGCCAATGCTCGTGACCACCGGTTGCGATGACCCCTTCCCACGCCCGCAGTGCAGCGGCGTGTGCGCGCTCCTCCGGCAGCACACGTGCGTCTGCTATGCTGCTTAAAGAAGCCTACGTACAGCTATGACGGCTTGCGGAAACGTGTCAACCTGCCACAGTATAATGACAGTAGCTGGTCGGCGAGTGGTTAAGGTGAAAATACACATGGCAGAGCCCGCCCCCCCACCCAACATTTTACTTACCTGGAAGTGACCGCCCCGCCACCCACCATTTTACTTACCAAAGCCCCGTATATCTGTCAGCGGAGATGCGCTCTCCCTCTCTCCACAGGGTCCCAGCTCTTGATTGGATAGATTGATAGGAGGACCGACATTGGCTCCCTCTACTGTCAATCAAATTCAATGACGCGGGGGGGCGGGGCCGAGTCCGGCATTCGTGTCTATGGATGCAAATGCTGTACTCGGGAGCGCACCCGCAAGGTAACCCCCCCCCCCCCCTGGGAGAGCTCTTCTCCTAGGGGGTTATCTTACGCAGGGAGGAGCCACGAGAGCAGCCAGGGGACCCCAGAAGAGGAGGTTCGGGGGCCACTCTGTGCAAAACGAGCTGCACGGTAGAGGTAAGTATGATATGTTTGTTATTTTTAAAAAAGAGGGTTTACAATCCCTTTAATCCTTCAATGCCTGAGGTGTGAATTGTTAAAATGCAGGGTAGAGATGGTACAACGGCCTTACATATGGAAGACAGGTGGTGTAAAAGGCCCTCAACCCTGTTCAAGGGTGGTTGTTCCAGTTTGATGTAGATGGCCTCCTTCATGCTTCGTAAGAATGGTTGTCCTCTCTGTCCCTTCCTAATGCTTGTAAACCCACCTGAAAGCCAGGCATGTCTTTACAACACATTATACTAGTATTTCCTGTGGCCGCACACGCCCATGCATGTCTAATATGTAGTGATAATGGCACATCTATTTGTAGCTCTATATAGGAGCGTGCATAGAGGGTGACAATGCTGCCACATCAATCATAGAGTGCATGCAAAGACAGAGGTGTGAGGAAAACACTTTTATAAGAAGGTTTTTTCATTCCTGCACGAGCAGGAGGAAGAGTGGCAAAAAAAGTAGTTGAAAAAAAAGGTAATGCATATTTTTATTTTCAATATGAGGACCTAGACACTTCACTATCCTCTGTGAAAGAAATACTCTAATATTAATTAAAATAATGATATAGTTAGATAGTACAAAGTATACATTTTTTTTTTTACTAATCTCTTTTTGTCTCTTTTACAGTGCTGATTGTGGGGAAAACAGGTAAGTAGACATGATTTGCTGGGATCGTTTCTCCTCTGCCTAGTTCTCAGTGGTCCCTCATTTGGAGGGACTGTCCCGCTTTTTTTAACTAAATCCCTCTGTTTCCCTTTCATGTCTAAATGCCACTCTCTTTTCTCTGGCGTATAGCAATAGTTTTTCCTTTTGCTACAAACCTTTCAATCATTCTTTAGCCTTTCTCAATCTTTTTTTTTTTTCCCAAATGAACACCTAAAATTCATTTTAGGTCTCGAGGAAACTCTATTCAAACCAATTCATCAGCAGTCAGTGGAACAAATGGACCTAGTGTAGGCAGTTTGCCTACAGTATGTTAGTTAGGCAGTTGGCTGGTCCAGCATAGGAAGGGATTAAACTTGCTTCTGTGGTTCCCCAGTCTTTTCTGGGCTCTGCCCTCTCCCTTTCGCTGCAAATAAAAGGGGGGAGGACTCTGTACAGTGGGCTGCTGCTGCCTGCATGGCAGAAAGGCAGGACAAGCCCAAAGATGTGATCTTGAGCTACTCTCCGAAGTTCCCACTCAGGAGAATGTTACAACGTTTGCAGAGGAGGACTACTACGCCTTGCAGTCCGTCGGAAAGCACTGGGAGTTCAAAGATCTGCCAGATCCTGGAGAACACCAAAATAGGGACTACTACCTTAACCATTTTAATATTGGGCACTTTTGCCCCTTCCTGCCCAAAACAATTTTCAGCAAAGTCTGTCGCACTTTGAAGGACAGTTACATAGTTACATAGTTAGTAAGGTTGAATAAAGACACCAGTCCAACCTGAGTGAGAGTCTACAATCCTTGTACATTGCACACTCACATCAGTCCCTACCCTCAAGGAGCCCACAACCCAAGGTCCCCATTCGTATACTAGGGCCAATTTTGGACAGAAGCCACTTAACCTACCTGCACGCCTTTGGAGTGTGGGAGGAAACCCACACAGGCACAGGGAGAACATGCAAACTCCAAGCAGGTAGTGTCATGGTTGGGATTTGAACCAGCAACCCTTCTCACGGCTAGGTGAGAGTGCTACCCACTACACCACTGTGCCACCCGAGTTATGTGATCATGCAATACTAGACTATATAATTCTCTTCCCAAAAACAGAGCTTTCTTTTAGCGGTTTTTTTTGGAAAAAAAATTACGTTTTTCTTTGTTTCTGTCATACAATTTTGTTTTCTCCTTCACTGACGGGCACTGATGAGGCGGCACTGATGGGCACTAATAAAGGGTGACAATGCTGCCACATCACACAGTGCATGCAAAGACAACTGGAGGCACTAATATGTAGAACTGATGGGCACTGATAGACGGCACTGATTTGCCAAGTTGTGTTGGCTCCTGAACTGTGCAGGCCCCACCAAATGGGGGCACAGCTCACGGAACCCCTAGCATCCCGAGCAGGGACCCTGGTTGAGAATGGCTGCTTTCGATTCTTGCATTGGCTAATTCTATATGCAAATATAAAGGAAAATAAACAGTGAAAAAGCCTTGTGGGGTTTTAATGAACATTCTTGCACTTTAATTAGTCATCACGGCATTATCAGGGTACGGCACGAGGTGTGTCCTTTGCCCAAATTTTCTGTGGTTTTCCTTTTTCACATCTTAAAAGGTTGGGAGATATTCCTATTTACCACAAATGAGAAACCATTTGGGACCATCCATTGTCTATTTCATTATATATATATATATATATATATATATATATATATATATATGTATATATGTATATATATATATATATATATATATATATATATATATACATACACATACTTCTTGTCACTAAACTAAATAAATTCAATAAACCTTCTTTTAGGTTAGGTTTAGATGCCCATTGTACCTCCTGTTGTAAAACAGCCTGTGGTGTACAGAATTCAGTAGCTCAAGCTGAAGACATACAAGTAAAGTAGTCAGAGCAATGACTCATCTCCCTACCCCCTCACTTCCTTTAGACCAGGCTTTCTCAACCTTTTAACCCTAGAGGAACCCCAAAAATTATTTTCATGCCTCAAGGAACCCTTATTAAAACCAATTCATCAGGGCTCAAGAGGAACAATGCTTCTTATATTGGTAGTCAATAGGAAGAATGTCCCCCCTTAAAGTAGTGCTCAGAATGCCACCCTTAAAGACAGCTAAAAAGATATTTGGTGTCATGCTGCTGTCTTTGCTAAGTGATGCTGAACCTTGAACTCTGTAGGCACCATCAAATAGGTGGTTCATCAGCCACAGCTCAAGGAACCCCTAGAACCCTTAGCGACCTCTGGAGGAACCCCAGGGTTCCATGGAACCCTGGTTGAGAATGGCTGCTTTAGACATTTCTGGCAGTCAAAGCAAGGCTAAAAACGGTAGGATTCTGCTATGCTGTCTCTTTTTGTAACTCATAGTGCTCTTGGAATCCTTTGTCACGTATAAACAGCATCTATACTCCTAATAATATAATACAATTAAATCAAACACATTATTCTATTTTGGAGGTCATATAATTCCCTTTCGGTATTAGTCAGCTTGCCACCTCCACCCTTCAGCCACTTGTGGGGTTAATTGAACCCAATTCACAGACCCTGCAATAAACTCAGCCAAAAGCACGTTGGTTTAGAGAGCCTATTCAGTCTATACCTTTCCAAACTCATTAGACCAAAACAGATTTATATCATAAAGAGCACAGATGAAAGGATTGGCTGCAGAGAAAATATATTCTACAATCTTTTACAGATCTTTGATTGTATCTTTTTTTTTTCTGTACAGTCTCTTTATTAATTGTCATGTGCAATGTGCTACCTTGTAGGATCTTCGGTGACACCTGTGGTGACCTTCAACCCAAACTGGGTCAGGATCTTCACAACTGAGTCTCTAACAATGACCTGTAATGTGAGGTCACCTATTCCAGCAGGTATGAGCTATACCTGGTACAAGGATAATAACCAGATACACACAGGACAAAGCTTTGTTATCCGAAATGCAAAACAAGATAACGGTGGGAATTACCGGTGTGAAGGCCCCAACATGCAAATAAGTGACCCTGTCAGACTGGAGGTCAGCCATGGTGAGTAAATATTCTGTACAGGGAATTTGTTATGGTTTTGGTCAATGTATTTTCCGTTAAATTCACAAGTTCATAAAAGGATATTTATTTTCGCAATATTTATATACAACCTTAGCTTTACAAACGGGCAACTAATTAACCCAGTGAATCCATCACACTCACTTTGCAAAGCACTCCTGGATTTCTACAAAAAAAAAAAAAAAGTCCAGCACGGGCTGCGTGTTTAACCACTTCAGCCCCGGAAGTATTTACCCTCTTCCTGACCAGAGCACTTTTTTTGCGATTCGGCACTGCGTCGCTTTAACTGACAACGTGGCTCCCAAACAAAATTGACATCCTTTTTTTCCCCACAAATAGATCTTCCTTTTGGTGGTATTTGATCACCTCTGCGGTTTTTATTTTTCACGCTATAAACAAAAAAAAAGACCGTCAATTTTGAAAAAAAAGCTATATTTTTGACATTTTGCTATAATAAATATCCCCCCAAAATATATTAAAAAAACTAATTTTTTCCTCAGTTTAGGCCGATACATATTCTTCTACATTTTTTTGGTAAAAAAAAATATGGCAGTAAGCGTATATTAATTGGGTTGCGCAAAAGTCTACAAAACAGGGGATAGCTTTATGCCATTTGAATTTTTTTTTCTAGTAATGACGGCGATCTGCGATTTTTATCATGACTGTGACATTATGGTGGACACATTGGTCACTTTTTACACTATCTTGGGACCATTGGCATTTATACAGCCATCGGTGCTATAAAAATGCACCAATTACCGTATAAATGTCACTGGCAGGGAAGGGGTTAAACACTAGTGGGCGATCGAGGGGTTAAGTATGTTAAGTGTGTCCTAGTGAGTGATTCTAACTATGGGGGGGATGGGCTTCCACTCACATGACAGAGATCACTGCTCCCGATGACAGGGAGCCGTGATCTCTGTCATGTCACTAGGCAGAATGGGTGAAATGCCTTGTTTACATAAGCATCTCCCTGCTCTGCGACTCCGTAACACGATCGCCGGGAGACTGGCAGACATCGAGTCCAGGATCCACGGGCATGGTCACTCTGTTTGCGGTGGCGCGTGCGCCCGCTAACTCCGCCAATTAAAGGGGACGTACGGGTATGCCCATTTGCCCACCACTGCCATTGTGTCTACGTATATCGGCGTGCGGCGGTCGGCAAGTGGTTAAAGTGATCCTAAACACCCACTGATTCATTTACATTGTCCCTTCTATTTCTGTATGTGGATGATGGCACTGTAATTATTTTCCAAACCGATATTTTTCCCAAAAAAACAGTTTTAATCACTTACGCCCACCCCCTGTCAATATACAGTGGCTTTTTGAAGAGGAATACCGTTGTTATGGCAGCAGCTAGCTGAAAACCACCTTAGTGTGAAAGGGGTCATAATCCCCCCCGCGACCAAATGATTTGGACCAGTGTACAAAGGAAGGTCCATAAAGCCTTATGTCGGGGGGTCCCCACCAGACTCCAACCTTACGTCGGGGGGGGTCCCCACCGGACTCCAACCTTACGTCGGGGAGTCCCCACCGGACTCCACCGGGACCCCAACCTTACATTGGGGGGTCCCCACCGGACTCCAACCTTACATCGGGGGGGGTCCCCACCGGACTCCAACCTTAAGTTCGGGGAGTCCCCACCGGACTCCACCGGGACCCCAACCTTACATTGGGGGGTCCCCACCGGACTCCAACCTTACGTCGGGGGGGGTCCCCACCGGACTCCAACCTTACGTCGGGGGGTCCCCACCGGACTCCAACCTTACGTCGGGGGGTCCCCACCAGACTCCAACCTTACGTCGGGGGGGTCCCCACCGGAAGTGATGTCAAAACGTCACTTCCGCCCATAGCTCTTAAAGGGACATTCCTTTAGTCTAAATATGAGATCTGAGCTCTTTTTTGACCCCAGATCTCATATTTAAGAGGTCCTGTCATGCTTTTTTTCGATTACAAGTAGGGTTGCACTGATACTAGTATCGGTATCTGTATCGGTGCCGATACCGAGTATTTGCACAAGTATCGGTACTCGTGCAAAAGCACCAATACCTGAAACCGATACTTTCAGGCTCAGTTCTTTGAGCTGTCAGCGGGTCTCCCTGGTGTTAAAGAAGTCTGGTAATTGGAGCTGTCCAAAAAAAAAAAAAAAAAAGCAGCCGGCAATGTTTATTAACAACATTGCTCAGCCGCTGAAACACTAAAATAAAAAGAAACATGGTTTCTTTTTGAATCTTTCTGTTTCTTCATCTGCAGATCAAAGGGGTGAGCAAATGTTTCTCTGTTTAAACCCCTTATAAGCCCTTAATTTATTTTAATCAGCCTTAGTTAATTCCCCTTTCTCCTCCATTTAATAATTTTCCTGCTTTTTTTTATTTCTTTTGGTCATGTCTATTTTATAAACGTGATAAACAATTAAAACTTTTTTTTGTTTGCTTTGTTAGTGAATATGTTTATACATATATATTTACACATTTCACATTGAAAAAGCGCAAAAAAAAAAAAAAAAAAGATTTATTTAATTTGTAAATAACTAGGGCCGTGGAAATTAAAGATGAATTCCTCGATTAATCAATTAAACTTTTTGGTCGATTAAAATTCTTTTGAACGGTACTCACATCTCTGCCGGCTTCCGGGTCTTGAGGGAGTTCCGTCGGAGATCCGGTGACGTCACGGACATCGACGTCACCGGACTCCTCCCCCCTTCCCCAAGTGCCTCCATCTGCTAACGAAGGGAAGGGGGGAGGAGTCCAGTGACGTTGAAGTTCTGATTGAACGTAACGTGTACGGGGGGAGGAGCTACGCATGGTGTCACCCGCTGCTGCCCTAAGGAACTAACACGATTGTCAGCTTTACATGCAGTGTTTTTATCATCTTTATGTGTGTAATCTTATACTTAAGCAGTGAGCACTTAAATCTTTTCTTTCTACTCATGACCTGGCAACAGGCGAAAAACAAGCTCTGGACTGCCGCACTCTTCAGAAGACCACTTTCTTTTATTGGAATATCACATCACAGCTCAACAAACACAGCGAACAAGGAAAAATTACTGTAGTTTCGCACTAGCTGTAGTGCTTATTCATTCTTGCTATGAATAAGCACTACAGCTAGTGCGAAACGACAGCAATTTTTCCTTGTTCGCTGTGTTTGTTGAGCTGTGATGTGATATTCCAATAAAAGAAAGTGGTCTCTGGAAGAGTGCGGCAGTCCAGAGCTTGTTTTTCGTCTGTTGCTAGTGGTAATAGCCAGCACCTGTGGCTTCCCAGCCGAAGAGACAGTTTACAGCCTCCATGTGTGCTCCCGGAGCGATGAGATCCCTTCTCCTTCATACTCATGACCTGATGTCTTTGCTGAGATCTAAGGAGACATGAGAGAAGTTTATGGTCCGTGTTAACCCTTTTGATACCCACTTGCATGACCACCTGTTTGCACAGGGGTCCATGCCATAAGGTGAGAGTGATTAGTTAGACCGGAGGTGGAGGGATTGTCACGCTACTGTGGGGAAAAAAAAATACTTACGTCAGTGCTACAGTTTGAATTTATAACGTATTTGTGTGAACTGTGAAGTTGAGTCATGGATTGTGGGAACTAACTAGTTGCATAGTTAGTAAGGTTGAATAAAGACACCAGTCCATCAAGTTGAACCTGAGTGAGTGTCTACAATTGTCCCTATCCCTGTACATTGCACGCTCACATTGGTCCCTACACTCAAGGAGCCCACAATCCAAGGTCCCCATTCATATACTAGGGCCAATTTTTGGACAGAAGCTAATTAACCTCCCAGCATGTCTTTGGAGTGTGGGAGCAAACTGGAGTACCCAGAGGAAACCCACGCAGGCACAGGGAGAACATGCAAACTCCAGGCAGGTATTGTCATGGTTGGATACGAACCAGTGACCCTTTTTACTGCTAGGCAAAAGTGCTAACCACTACACCACTGTGCCGCCCTGCTTAGTGTCTAGTGTCGGGTGATTGTATATAGTGTATACCACATTTACCACTGACCAATGCAAAGTTGCAATGCAAGGAGATCAGCTAAAAGTAGTTGGATCTGTATGTGCGTTATAATTAATCGAAATTAATCGATTAGAAAAAAAAACGATTAATCGAACATGAAAATTTGAATCAGTAACAGCCCTAATAAATAACTTTTCAATGCTTTGTACCATCGCTAACAGCTGAAGTGACAACAAAACAGTTGCAGTAGGTATCGGTAATTGGTATCGGCGCGTACTAAAAAAAAAAAAAAAAAAAAAAAAAAGTATCGGTACTCGTACCCGTAATGGTATCGGTGCATCTCTAATTACAAGGGATGTTTACATTTCTTGTAATAGGAATAAAAGTGTTTTTTTTTTTTTTTTTTAAAAGGACAGTGTAAAAATAAAAAATAAAATCAGACGGATGGAAGGAGATATTGGGAAGAGGTAGATCATCGTTAGACAGACCTCGCTGTAATGTGATTTGGGTATATTGATATGTTTCAGACTGGGTGATCCTCCAGGCTCCTCTCTACATTCATGAAGGTGACGATGTGACTCTGAGATGTCACCATTATCCCGGATATTCTGCAGGAAGGACGATATTTTATAAGGATAACACTGCAATAAGAGACTGGGAATATGATTTTGTATTCCGTATTACAAACATAAGTATTGATAGATCTGGTAAATATACATGTAGAAAAGAAATCTCTGGAGGTCTGGAGGACTCAGAAGTATCTATTTCTGTCAAAGGTAAGTCCTTTTGGTTGGATTTGGGTGGGGGTGTCACAGTGTGTTATGTCCAAGATCTTCCACTAACTAGTTGATGTCCGGTTGGGCTCATCTTTGTGTCAGGTTAGCATTCTCACTGCACCTCCATATTGATTTACCATATTTTCTAATTGTATACAATATCATAGTTGCCAACACTTCCCCACATTTTTAAGGACACTTTTTTTTTCAGAAAGTCAGTGCAGGCCAGGGGCGGACTGACAACTCATGGGGCCCCCGGGCAATAGGAGATTATGGGCCCCCTGGGCAATAGGAGATTTTGGGCCCCCCGGGCAATAGGAGATTATGGGGCTCCCCAGGCAATTGGAGATTATGGGACCCCCGGGCAATAGGAAATTATGGGCTCCCCCAGGCAATTGGAGATTATGGGGCCCCCGGGCAATGGGAGATTATGGGCCCCCTCGGGCAATAGGAGATTATGGGCCCCCTCAGGCAATTGGAGATTATGGGACCCCTGGGCAATAGGTTATTATGGGGCCCCCGGGCAATAGGAGATTATGGGGCCCCCGGGCAATAGGAGATTATGGGGCCCCCGGGCAATAGGACATTATGGGGCCCCTGGGCAATAGGAGATTATAGGCAATCAGAGATTATGGGGCCCCCGCTCACTATCCGCGGGCTCAGCAAGCAGATCAAGGAAGAAGCCATGCTTTTAGCGGTTTACCAGAGCTTTACATCTCAGGCCAAAAGGATGGAAGTAGTCCCGTAAGTCCTGCACCTCTTTTTCCTTGCTTCTCCCCTAAAGAAAAGCTGCCAGAAAATGGAAAACCTCAGATTACATTCCTGTATGCCTCGGTCCTTGCATTGCTTCCCATGACCAGCATTAGTCGGTAGACTCTCACCAGACTCTTTATCCGGAGCTCTTCTTCACTATCTGTGGTACAACCCAGTGACTATTTTGTTGACCTCTAGTGTCTACCTAGACACATACACTGCTTGTTCACTACAAGGGTCCCAACCCTAACCATGGCGTCCTCTAGTGACCAGTTTGGGGAACTACACCTGTGCCACCACACTACAGCTCCTTCCTGCAATACTAGACATATTAAAACAATCTCTGTGTTACTATTACAATATGCATATCGTTAAAAATGTGGAGAATAGTTGCTCAATCTGATAAAACTCTTCTTTTCAGTGACCATCAAGTTAAATTGTTCATTGGTAAAATGCGTGATCTTTTTGTTCTACAGAACTATTCAGAGCTCCTGATATAAAAGTGAAGCCAAACCGGGTGCTGGAAGGAGATGACATGACCCTGACATGTGACACGAGTCTTACCCCACACAGACAGACAGATCTTCAGTTTGCTTTCTACAGAGATCTACTGACTGTTCAGAATTTCACTTCATCTAACCAATATGGAGTTGAAATGGCTCAGCCGGAGGATTCTGGGAAATATTATTGTGAAGCAAAAACTTTAAACAGTAATGTGAAAAAGAGAAGCGATGGGTTGAATATTGAAATAAATGGTAAGTATAATTCAAGATTTGAACTATATTTGGATAGTAGATGTGTATAGATTATTTTTGGAAATTAAGGCTATCATTTAGTGTCACTTTCAAGGTAAATCTCTCCAATGGGACACAGTTGGCAAAGAACGGGTGTTAGTGTTAAACTATTGCTTACACCACCCTGAACTGGAAAATGGCTTTAGATACACTCTAAGTGCTGAAGGTTGTGCCTTTCTATGACTTTGCTGATTTATCACCACCTTAAATGGCTTACTTCTTTCTTCCTTTCAGCTCTCAGCGTAGAGGCAGAGCCCCCTCAGCCCCGAGGGGGAGGGGGGGCCCTCTCTGGCTACACGATACAGCTTCCTCACTCCATCTTCCACCCGACTCCCCTGCTAGCAAGGCTTTACATTATTTAAGGGCTGATGCCCTCCTGCCTGAAAATTGGCCAGATTACCATGAATATTCAAATTAGCACCTCCTAGCCCCCACCCACTAGCTTCCAGAAACGTCCCCATTTTTTTTAGAACGGGGGGGAGGGGTACCAGAGGCCAGAGGCATGACCTGTAGAGCCCTCTAGCCTGGCCTACAGTAACCTGACCTAATTACAAAGATTTACACAATATATCACCCAATTTTTGCCACAGCGCGCTGCTAGTGCTTCACTTTCATTGGGGCCCAAATTATGCTCTTGCATTTAAGTCCACTGGTTTCTTAAAACGTCCCTGGCATACGCATTAGCATTATCGCTCTGTGTGTCAGCAGGGAGATGGGAAATGTATTAAAACATAAAAAAAATTACATTACATTATTTAAGTGTATGTGTGTGTGTGTGTGTGTGTGTGTATCTATATATATATAGATATAGATCTATCTATATATATCTATATATATAGATATATATAGATCTATCTATCTATCTATCTATCTATCTATCTATCTATCTATCTATCTATCTATCTATCTATCTATCTCTCTCTCTCTCTATATATATAGAGAGAGAGTGGAATCGAGGACTATCTTGATACCCAGAAATTTAAACAATATATCAAAATTACAACAAAAAAAAATCTTTATTTATTTGGAAAAATTGTTGCGATTTGTTGCGAAACTAGTAGAGAAATTTCATCAATTTGGACATAAGCTGTTGTACTCCCAGCTTCCCCTCTATAGGAGGCCGGATATCACTTCGTTGTTAACTTGTCTTTTGTTATAAAGCATAAATCTGTAACATGGTTGATTTTCAACAACTGTTTTTAATATAACAAATTTTTCCAAATAAATAAAGATTTTTTTTTTGTAATTTTTATACATTGTTTAAATTTCTGGGTATCAAGATAGTCCTCGATTCCACTGACGGTACATGGTTATCTATTTTTGGAGTAGTCCATGTTAAACCTGTTCCCGTTGTTTCTGTATTGAGTAATGAGGATGAGGATACCAACCAATTATTACTTGCATTAAAACTATAAGGCACTACACTACTTGCAAGGTTTTACTGTATTTCTATTGCTCTCTTTCAGAGTCCTTCACTGACCCGGAAATCAACGTGTCCGCAAACCCAATAGCAGAAAGAGACAATATTACACTGACATGTTTTACCAAACCTTCTCCATTCATATCAGCCACAGAAGTAGAGTTTGCTTTCCAAAGAAATGGATGGAACATTCAGGAATTTGGTTCTTCCAATAAATATGGAATCCTGTTTGCTAAACTGGAGGATTCTGGGTATTTTATCTGTGAGGTCAGAAGGTCAACCAATGGTTTAACTAAGAAGAGTAACAAGATAAATGTCCAAATACAAGGTGAGAAGGACACGATATAACAGGAGGGAGAAGATTAAGATCTAGACTACCCCTCTGCAAAATTTAACTTATTTACCATTGTGTTCTGATTTTACTTACAATTATATTAATGTCTACGCAGAGCTCTTCTCTCACCCTGAAATTGTAGCGAACACAGATTTCCCTAGAGAAGGCAACAGAGTTATTCTAACATGTAACACGAGTATAACATTACATAACACATTACGAAACGACATCGAACTGCAGTTCGCGTTCTACCAGAATGAAAAGAAGGTACAGAAATTGAATTCATCACATCAATACATAATCCCATTGGCTCAACTGGAGGATTCTGGAAATTATTCCTGTGAAGCAAGAACTCTATACAATGGGATGAAGAAAAGAAGTGCGGTAGTAAGTGTGGTCATTCAAGGTGAGCATAGCCATTTCCGAACATATCTAATGTCAGTAAAGCATAAGCAGAGATTTTAAAGCAAAGAAGGTAGTTTTTTTCTTTATGTCAGGATAAATTGCAAGGGGGTCTATATATCAATGTTTTTACGCAAATTTCACCAAAAATTCACACATTTTCTACCAAGATTAGAGCCGGATTAAACCCTGTGGAGGTCCCTACACAGTTGAAACCTTGGGGCTCCTCTTAGCCCTTGTACACACAGTCGGACATTTCGACAACCAAATCCGTCGGATTCTGTCCGTCGGATTTTGTCCGAAACTGTTGCATACACACGGTCGGACTAAATTGTCGAAAAATCCGATCATTCAGAACGTGATGACGTAATTTCATTACGATGGGACTACGTTCAGGCTAGTAGCCAATAGCTTTGATGTAGGAATTTGATCTGAGCATGCGTGGCACTTGGTCCGATCAAAATTCTCTACACATGATCGGAGTATGCCCGATCGAACCAGTTGGTCGGAAAATATTTCCAACAAGTTGGAAAATTGGGTCCGACGGATATTCCGACGGAATCAGTCCGATGCATACCACACACAGTCAGATTATCCGACAACACGGTCCGATAGGACACATTCCGACGGATTCTCCGACCATGTGTACAAGGGCTTACAGGTTTATGGAGGTTTCTCGTGAGCTCTAGTGGTATGTCACTGAACGAAGTAGTGTGCGTGTCAACATCTACATGAAGAGGACCACCACTACTGTAAATTGCTTGTTTGTAGGTTGACCCAAAAGTTTTTACAAGCTGACAGCTGAAAGATGAGCTTTTAAGAGAAAAACTGTGAACCTGATGTCTATGGTTTATGTACTTTAAGTTGTTATTGGGTGAATTTCATTAATACAGTATTTTCTCTATAGAGTCTTTAAAACAGAAGTTTGGGATCTGAACAAAAAAAATATATACTTACCTAGGTGTATGTAGAATCTGTCCCCCGCCACCTCTAAGACCAAGAGTGATCAAAGACCACTCTTTGCTCAGTTCTCAGTTTTCAGTGAGCAGACAGATGGTGCCAATCAGTCACCAACTCTCTGCTCTAGCCCTCCAGTGCTTACTGGAGTGCCAGGCTCTCAGTGGCTCATTCAGAAGCTGAGCCAGCTGCCAATCAGGCATTTAGATGGGTCCCAAAAATATTGTTCGGATCCTTGCCGAGTCTGGCCAGTCCACACCCAAAGGTGAGGCTTCCTAGAGAGAGAAGTTCGTAGTGCCTGCCCTGTCCCTTCTCCTCAGGAACCATTTTTTTTATACCTTTTATACCTTTTTTATAGTACTGTCCCTGCTAGATAGGAAATTGTCCCTACACTACCAACTCGCATAAAGTGTGCCAAACCCAGGATTGTGTCTTAAAGTGGTTGTAAACCCTTACAAACCACTTTGACCTACAGGTACAGTGGTGTGAAAAAGTGTTTGCCCCCTTCCTCATTTCCTGTTCCTTTGCATGTTTGTCACACTTAAGTGTTTCAGGACATCAAACCAATTTAAACAATAGTCAAGGACAACACAAGTAAACACAAAATGCAATTTGTAAATGAAGGTGTTTATTATTAAAGGTGAAAAAAAATCCAAACCATCATGGCCCTGTGTGAAAAAGTGATTGCCCCCTAAACCTAATAACTGGTTGGGCCACCCTTAGCAGCAACAACTGCAACCAAGCGTTTGCGATAACGTGCAATGAGGCTTTTACAGCTTCCTGGAGGAATTTTGGCCCACTCATCTTTGCAGAATTGTCCTAATTCAGTTACATTAGAGGGTTTTCGAGCATGAACGGCCTTTTTAAGGTCATACCACAACATCTCAATAGGATTCAGGCCACTCCAAAGTCTTCATTTTGTTTTTCTTCAGCCATTCGGTGGTGGACTTGCTGGTGTGTTTAGGATCATTGTCCTGCTGCAGAACCCAAGTTCGTTTCAGCTTGAGTACACGAACAGATGGTCGGACATTCTCCTTCAGGATCTCTTGGTAGACAGCAGAATTCATAGTTCCTTTTATCACGGCAAGTCTTCCAGGTCCTGAAGCAGCAAAACAGCCCCAGACCATCACACTACCACCACCATATTTTACTGTTGGTATAATGTTCTTTTTATGAAATGCAGTGTTCCTTCTACGCCAGATATACTTGGACACACACCTTCCAAAGAGTTCCACTTTTGTCTCATCGGTCCACAGAATGTTGTCCCAAAAGTCTTGGGGATCATCAAGATGTGTTGTGGAGAAATTGAGATGAGCTTTGATGTTCTTTTTGCTCAGCAGTGGTTTTCTCCTTGGAACTCTGCCATGCAGGCCATTTTTGCCCAGTCTTTTCCTGATGGTGGAGGCATGAACGCTGACCTTAACTGAGGCAAGTGAGGCCTGCAGTTCCTTGGACGTTGTTGTGGGGTCTTTTGTGACCTCTTGGATGAGTCGTCGCTGCGCTCTTGGGGTAATTTTGGGTGGCCGGCCACTCCTGGGAAGGTTCACCACTGTTCCATGTCTTCGCCATTTGTGGATAATGGCTCTCACTGTGGTTCGCTGGATTCCCAAAGCTTTGGAAATGGCTTTATAATCCTTTCCAGACTGATAGATCTCAATTACTTTCTTTCTCAATTGTTCCTGAATTTCTTTGGGTCTCGGCATGATGTGTAGCTTTTAAGGATCTTCTGGTGGACCTTACTGTGTCAAGCAGCTCCTATTTAAGTGATGCCTTGATTGTGAACAGGTGTGGCAATAATCAGGCCTGGGTGTGGCTAGAGAAATTGAACTCAGGTGTGGACAACCACAGTTATATTATGTTTTAACAAGGGGGGCAATCACTTTTTCACACAGGGCCATGATGGTTTGGATTTTTTTTCACCTTTAATAATAAACACCTTCATTTACAAATTGCATTTTGTGTTTACTTGTGTTGTCCTTGACTATTGTTTAAATTGGTTTGATGTTCCGAAACACTTAAGTGTGACAAACATGCAAAGGAACAGGAAATGAGGAAGGGGGCAAACACTTTTTCACACCACTGTAAGTCTAGTTTAAGGCTTACCTGTAGGTCCAAGAAATATCTCCTAAACCTATACGGTTTAGGAGATATTTGCCCGAAGACAGGCACCGCTGTTTATGGGGGCATGCGCCGGGAGTGACGTCATCGTGGCTTCGTTGAATGACAGCAGCGGAGCTGCGAGACCCACCAAGAAGATGGATGCGCCGGACTACAGGGGACAGCGGTGACTTCGCTGGCTCCTGTGTCAGGTAAGTGACACATAATGGGGTAGTATGCGATGCATAGTAGTCCATTATGCTTTGCCTTTGCAGGGAATGAAAGAGGAAGTAAACCCATCAGGGTTTACTTCCTCTTTAAGAATGGGACAAAGAGACAAAATCTGGTTGTCAGGGTTGAACTTCTCTTGGTGATCCCTAGGTTTCTGGGAAGCCCTTAATGAGAAAAATTTTAAGAGGACTTACTGTATATAGAAAAACTTCAATAAAGAACGGATGGGGGAAGTATATAATCAATACAAAAGTACTGCATGTAACAATCATGATGACGTTGATAAGTATTGACTTTTCACAGGAACCAGTAACACATATCTTCTCATAATTTGCTCGGTAACTCTACTTCTTCTCATCCTTGTTATCCTGGGATTCCTCTACATGTTCCGTCAACGTCGTTCTTCTGTAAACAACCAAGACCCAATGACAGGTAATACAGTAATACAGTATAAATCATCTTATCTTAAAGTACAGGTATATGTGAACTTTACAGGATATAATGTACTGTAGACATACAATCTTAAAACTCTTTAGGTTTTGTAATAATTAAAAAATGTATTAGATTCCTTTTAGGCCGCGTACACACGCGGGGACTGTTCGCTCAACTTTGTCCGCTGAACAGTGTTTCGGCGGACAGTCCGCTCGTGTGTGGGCTTTCAGCGGACAGTTTCAGCGGACAGTCTGCTGAACAAAGTTTTTCGGAAATTCCGAAAAACTGTCCGCTGAAACTCTGTTTCAGCGAACAGTCCCCTCGTGTGTAGGCTTGTTCGTCAAACTAAGTTCCGCGCATGCTCAGAAAGGATTTACACGCCGAAGGTTGCATTGCAGTGTATAGGACGTCGTATTTTTCGTCCCGTCGTACGTGCCGTTCACGTCATCGCGCACGGTTTCAGCGGACTGTTCGTTCGTCGTGTGTGGGCAAGTCCGTCCATGCTAATTTTGAGCGGACTGTCCGCTGAAACTGTTTGACGGACAAAGTTGAGCGAACAGTCCCCGCGTGTGTACGCGGCCTTACATTTTGCTATTATCGGTGATTGTGGGAGGGGAGAAGCTGCCTGAGGTTGCCGGTACCATTACTGAAGCAGAAAGTCAGTCAGCTGTCAATGGGTTTGTTCAGCCTTTACATAGAAACATCGCCTGGCTTCAGCTATCACTGTGCATATCAATGTAACCCAAACCCAAACCATATGATCACCATCATTAGCTGGCACGGTGGTCACATGATCAGGAATTATGTTGATTGGTTCCTGGTTGTCAGTGAACTATTTCTTTTTAAAAAAAAATAGATGAAAGTAGATTAAAGTTCTTTTCAGGGCTCAATGCTAAAGGCCCGTACACACGATTAGACTTTCCGATGGGAAATGTTGGATGTGAGGTTGTTGGCGGACAATCCAACCTTGTGTACTCTCCATCGGACAATTGTTGTCAGACTTTCCGCTAACAAATGTTGGCTAGGATGTTTTACATTTCCCCCCAACAAATGCGTGTCGTCGGATTTTCCGAGCGTGTGTACACAAGTCCGTCGGACAAAAGTTCAAAGTACAAACACGCATGCTCGGAAGCAGAAGCGGTCGGTCTTGTAAACTAGCGTTTGTCATGGAGAATGAACATTCGTGACGTGGCAAATTATGAAATCTCCAAATGCAGCGCACATTTCTCTTCTTCTTTAATGGGATAATAATGAAGCTGCTTTGCTGGTGATACTGATGGAGTTATTGTAAACAAATTTTCAAAGGCTTTTTTTTTCTAGTGATATCGAGAATAATATTATTATGCTTTTTTTTATTTATTTTTTTATTTGTGCAAGTTACCACAACACCATTATCCTGTAGTTTTTAAGAACAAAGATACAACTATGTTGGTGTCCCTTGTTAATTTTACATTGTATTTTATAAAATGTAATTGCCTACTCCCAAACTGTAATTTGAAGTAAAACACATAGCCAAGTATTAGTCTCCACAATTTTTTTATTGTGCATTAAAAAAATTAAATTAGACATGCTATCTGCCAATAGAATTTAACCAAAAAGTGCATTCTATGCATCCAAAAACATAGAAAATATACCAAATAAAATCATTATTCAAACAAAAAAATAATGTCAAAGTAATGTCAAGGCCAATAATAAATATCACGTTATCTCCTCCGATTCCGCAACATGTCTGGTTGACGAACGGCCATTCAGAAATGAACTAAAAAGCACGAAATGAAAAAAAAACGCGAAAAGAAAAGCGCGAATCAACACTCGCCAAACTTCTACTAACACTAAATTAGCAGAAGTAGCCCAAAGGGTGGCACTAAAGAGCTGAAAAACCACGTAATACGTCTAGTACGTCACTAAGTTCGTAATTGTTGGCCAACATTTGTGTGACCGTGTGTATGCACGACAAGTTTGAGCCAACTCCCTTCGAACAAAATTCCATGGTTTTGTTGGCAGAAAGTCTAATCGCGTTTACGGGGCATTCGAGTAGAATGATAGGCATTTTTTTTATTTATTTTTTGGATAGAGCAAAGATGGGTTATATCACCTGTCAGATTTTATTTTATTTTTTTTCACCATCTGTGTCCTATTTCACAGACTTTCCTTCACTTCCTGTCCCATAACCAAACAGGAAGTGAGAGAAAATCCCTACAAATTAAGGGAATTCCTTGGGGAACCCCAGGTCACCAGAACTAGTGTCCCCATTGGACGATTTCCTCTAGATTACTTTTCTGGGGACATCCCAAAATTTGGGATTTTCATTTACTTTCACTTTCAATGATAAAGGTAAACAGGACAAATAGAGAGGGTGAGTCTCCTTAATGGGGGCACAGACAGCAATAAAACCTGAGAAGGATTCTAAATCCTCTCCTCTCTATTTTAGCTTTAGTCGGGAATCAGTTAAAACAGATGCCTTAACATGTACAGTTTCTCAGTTGAGCAGAATTGAAAAAGGTGTCTGTAGCAATTATTTTCCAGTGCATCTGAAAGCAATGTGTTGGTGTAAATTTGCTATACTGAAAACAATGCTATACTGAAAAGGAGACGGGCAGGGGGCATATCAGAATCTGAAAGCCCCCTTTAACAAGGGGGCCCCAGATCCTGCTCCCCCTCATGTGAATGGGCATCAGGTACATTGTACCCCTACCTATTCACCCTAAAAGTGTCAAAAAGTATTAACCACAAGAAACCATTTTTGACAAGTCCTTTATTCAAAAATAGTATCCTGCAATGTAAATCCATTGTCAATCACAATGCCCGACGGACCCGAAAAATAGAAAAAAATAAAAACGTTTCCACCTCCTGGGAGGCCTCCCGCCATATGCCCGCTCTGCGCTTTGACATTTCATATATAGGCAGTGGTCATCCGGCTACATCACATGATGGCTCCTTCAGGACACCTCCCAGGAGGCAAGAGTTTATTTTTAATATTTTTCAGGTCCGGCGGGCATTGTGATTGATCGAGGGACACTATTTTTTTATTTTTTAATAAAGGACTTGTCAAAAACAATTAATTGTGGTTTTTCATTTTTGACACTTTTTTGGTGAATGGGTAGGGGTACGAAATATCCGATACCCATTGACATGGGGGGGGCACCGGGATCAGGGGGCACCCTTTGGTAAACGGGCTTCCAGATTCAGATAAGCTCCCCACCCGCAGACCCCAACAACCACAGTCCAGGGTTGTCGGAAAGAGGACCTTGTCCCCAACAACATGGGGACAAGGTGCTTTGTGGTGGGGATGGGCAGAGCTCCCCTGCCCCAAAGCACCCCCCCCATGTTGAGGGCATATGACCTGGTATGGTTCAGAAGGGGGGAGGGGCACTCACTCGTCCCCTTTCCTTTCCTGACCTGCCAGGCTGCATGCTCGGATAAGGGTCTGAAATGGATTTTGGGGGGGGGGGGGGCATGCCGTTTTACTTTTTTACATTTTGGCGTGGGGTTCCCCTTAAAATCCATACCAGACCCTAAGGGCCTATATGCCTTTTTTCTTCTTTATTTTTTCAATAGCTGGGTGCCGGCAAGTCATTTTAAATGTTATTTGACCTTTTTCTTTCTTTAGAAATGTCATTTTTGATGCAGCATGTTCTATGCATGGTACAGATGCGCCACTTTACAGGCACATTAAGGGGACCCCCCATGCACTATATTTAAATACATTTTTCAATTTTTTTTGTTGCACTTTAAGCATAATTAAAATCACCGCTTCTGAAAAAACGATAATTTAAAAAAAAATCAAAATATATTGATACATGTTCCCTGGGCAGTACCTGGACCCCCATACCACTTTTATGGTCAATTACTTGTATTTAAGCCTTCAAAATGGGCATTTTTCCTGCTCGGCTCCCATAGACTTCAATGGGGTTTGGCGTTCGGGTTAGAACATTACCCCTGTTTGGGAGTTCTGCTGCGAACCCATCCCTAATGCCTATAGACATGTTAATTTATTTGTGAGGGATTGCTAGTAGGGATGAGCTCAGACGTGTTCCGATCCCACATCTGCGATCTCGCCAGGAAGCTGCCAATGTACTTGACCAATCTTAAGCAGCCGAGGCATTCACAACACCACAGCTGCATGTATAAATATCCTATCCCCTGCATATCTGCAGCTGTAGAGTGGGTGTCTCCTTGGTAGGGATTAACAAATAAAACAATACAATCTCCTGCACTCGGGAGCTTGGTCAAATGAGTAGGTGGTGTAGCCAACCTTTTAAAAAAGTGTATGGAATGCCGCAGGTCTGTGGCTCTCAAGAAGAGGGTTCTCCCTCGTAACGCAGAAGCCATTTGTGATGCCATCTGGTTCCCCAAAATATCTGGTCCAGGTTGCAGGCGTATAGAGATACTGCTCGTAATTGCTGGAGTATTGATCAGCCTTGTTTTAAAGCTTGTTTGTGAATATAATTCTTGTTATATTTTATAAATAAATGTTATCTTTGGTAATACACAAGGTCGGTGCGCCCTCCTTCTTTTTTTGTAGGGATTAACAAATGCATGGACATCCTGCAGTCCACCTTAAACCTATTACCACCCTCTTTACTCCTATTGTTATTAAAGGAAGCTCTCAGTAGAAACACACATTATAATATTGCTGCCCTTTTCTTGAAAATGCTGATTTCCTGTCTTTAATGCTGATCTTCTGGTCTACATTGCTGACCCGGAACATGTATGCAGATCAGAAGATCTGGTTTCACTTGTGGCATATTTTGCTCCAAGTCAAATCGGAAAAACTGGATTCCACTACTGGGCTTTGTTGTTGCAAAAAATTCAAAACAGCTCTTTACTGTACACCGTGCATCAAGTATTGAATTCTTATAACTTGTTATTGCTGATCTTATAGGTGATCCACTGAGGACAGATGCAATAGAAGTAAATGTGAGTATTGCAAAGTGCCTTAAACAAGTTAGGTAGGTGTTGTCTTGTAGTGGTTGTGGGTGATGAGTGCCCCTTTAAATTTCAGTAGTGAGTGACCCCTTAACTGTTGATGGTAAGTGGTGAGTGTTCCGTTAATGCTGGTGGCCAATTCTGTTTTCCTTTAAAACATTGGTGGTCAGTGTGCCCTTTTTATAGTCTACATAATCTGTACCCTCTTGCTGTTCAGTGATGGTCAGTGGGCCTCCCTTCTTGTTGCTCAATGTGCCCCCTTTATAGTATATATATATATCCTGTACCCTCTGGATGTTCAGTGGTGGTCAGTGAGCCTTCCTTCTTGTTGCTCAATGTGCCCCCTTCATAGTCTATATATCCTGTACCCTCTGGATGTTAAGTGATGGTCAGTGAGCCTTCCTTCTTGTTACTCAATGTACCCCCTTTATAGTCTACATACCCTGTACCCTCTGGATGTTCAGTGGTGGTCAGTGGGCCTTCCCTCTTGTTGCTCAATGTGCCCTCTTTATAGTCTATATACCCTGTACCCTCTGGATGTTAAGTGATGGTCAGTGGGCCTTCCTTCTTGTTGCTCAATGTGCCCTCTTTATAGTCTATATATCCTATACCCTCTGGATGTTCAGTGATGGTCAGTGAGCCTTCCTTCTTGTTGCTCAATGTGCCCTCTTTATAGTCTATATACCCTGTACCCTCTGGATGTTAAGTGATGGTCAGTGGGCCTTCCTTCTTGTTGCTCAATGTGCCCTCTTTATAGTCTACATACCCTGTACCCTCTGGATGTTCAGTGGTGGTCAGTGGGCCTTCCTTCTTGTTGCTCAATGTGCCCCCTTTATAGTCTATATATCCTGTACCCTCTGGATGTTCAGTGGTGGTCAGTGGGCCTTCCTTCTTGTTGCTCAATGTGCCCTCTTTATAGCCTATATACCCTGTACCCTCTGGATGTTAAGTGATGGTCAGTGAGCCTTCCTTCTTGTTACTCAATGTACCCCCTTTATAGTCTACATACCCTGTACCCTCTGGATGTTCAGTGGTGGTCAGTGGGCCTTCCTTCTTGTTGCTCAATGTGCCCCCTTTATAGTCTATATATCCTGTACCCTCTGGATGTTCAGTGGTGGTCAGTGGGCCTTCCTTCTTGTTGCTCAATGTGCCCTCTTTATAGTCTATATATCCTATACCCTCTGGATGTTCAGTGATGGTCAGTGAGCCTCCCGCCTTGTTGCTCAATGTGTCCCCTTTCTTTGGTGGTCAGTAGAAGCAATTTTATCTAGAGAATGCCTGGAGAAGAAGAATGCAGAAGATCATCAGATCATTTGAGAGGCTCTCAAATGTAAACAGTAGTACTGTTTACATTTGTGATTGGTGTGATTTACCATCACAGCAATCAAATGGCACAGAGTTAATCAGAATGTCTCTGTGCCTAATGAGTGCACTGGTTACGCAAAAAAATGGTGAGATTACTAGACATGTGCATTCGTTTTTTTGTCCGAATGCATTTTCGTCCGAATTTCAGGTATTGTTGTTATCGTTTTGACAAACGACAACGAAAGCACAGAGTCCAAAAAATGAAAGATCCGACATAAATAAATGCTTTATTTTAATTTTCGTTTTGACACAGTTCGATACAGATAGGAGATTCGACGTGACTCTGACAATAACAAAAAACAATCTGTGTCTATTGAACTTGTATCATAACAGTCCATTCACACAGGGGCAACACGACTTCCAGCACGACTTTGGGAGGCAACTTGGACACGACTTGAGTGTGAATCACAGCGCAACTTACAACACGACTTTAATGTAAAATTTTAAGATTTTAAGATAAATGGCGTGGGGGTCCCCCTCAAAATCCATACCAGACCCTTATCTGAGCACACAGCCTGGCAGGAAAAGAGGGGGGACAATAGAGCACCCCCCCTCCTGAACCGTACCAGGCCACATGCCCTCAACATTGGGAGGATGCTTTGGGGTCACCCCCAAAGCATCTTGTCCCCATGTTAACGAGGACAAGGGCATCATCCCCACAACCCTGGCCCGTGGTTGTGGGGGTCTGCGGGCGGGGGGCTTATCGGAATCTGGAAGCCCCCTTTAACAAGGGGACCCCCAGATCCCGGCCCCCCTCTGTGTGAAATGGTAAGGGGGTACAAAAGTACCCCTACCATTTCACCAAAAACGTGACAAAAGTGTTAAAAATGACAGGAGACGGTCTTTGACAAGTCCTTTATTAAAGTCTTCTTTCATCTTCTTTCTTCTGGTCTTCTTCCTTCTTCTTTTCTTCATCCTTCGGTTTCTTCATCTTCTTCCTCCATCTTCTTCTTCCTCCGATCCGCTTCTTCTTGCTCCGGTGTTCTCGTCCGGCGTCTCTTCTTCGTTCTCGGGCCGCTCCGTTTTCTTGTTTACTCAAACTTCTAATAAACATATTGAAATGAAAAACAGCCACCTCCTTACCATTTTGGACAGTCCAGCAGAAGGTTGGTTGTGTTGTTTTATTATGACTTTATTTTATCTATTTATGTGTTTTGTTTTTAGAATCCTATCTACTCTACTGTGAGGCCCAAATCTATGCGTCGTTTGGCGGACACCCAAGAAATGTCCGATGAGCCAGAAAGCATCTATCAGAACACCTAATCCTCACCCATCTTCTACAGGGCCTACCAACTACTAATGTAAATGGACTGACTTATAACAAGTTGGTTTCATGTCTTTTGTTTGACTTGGTGGTGTGTTTTGGATTTTTATAGGATTCATTGCAAAAAGTGTCAGTCGATGAAAGGGAAAACTGGCAGTTGGTTGTCAGAGTACGGACAAACATCTGAGTTTGTGAAGTTTAACAGCAGATTGTTGCAAGTATACCGTTCTAAAAGACCACCAATGAGTTGAATAAAAAAGAGCTGAGTTTCACAAAGGCAGCCAATTAGGAGTTTGCTTTCGTTCTTAAGCTACAATGGACTAAATGACATGTTGTAATTTGATTGGTTGCTGGGAGTAGAAGATGTGCTGTCAAGGCTTGAAATATCTTCTAGTTCAAAGCCGGTTTAATACCATTGCACTTGTCTTTTGTTGTACAATACCTGCAAACGTTTTTCTTTTGTGTTTTATGTCAATTATAATATTGTTTTTGGATATTTACAAGTCTATAAACTGACCTTCAATAGTATCTCTTCCATCATGTAGGTAAAATGTGTACAAACCTTATGGGGTTGATTTACTAAATGCAAATACAGGTAAAACGTCAGGATCAGACAGTTAGTGTCTTTATTGGACGGATGAAGTGGTCTTCAAACTCTTAGCCCTTGTACACACGGTCGGAGATTCCGTCGGAATGTTTCCTATCGGACCGTTTTGACGGATATTCCGACTGTGTGTGGTATGCATCGGACTGTTTCCGTTGGAGTATCCGACGGACCAATTTTTCCAACTTGCCGGTAAAATTTTCCGACAAAATGCTCCGATCGGACATACTCCGATCATGTGTAGCCTACTCCGACGGACAAAGTGCCACGCATGCTCAGATCAAATTCCTAGACCAAAGCTATTGGCTACTAGCCTGAACGTAGTCCCGTCGTAATGAAATAACGTCATCACGTTATGTACAATCGGATTTTCCGACAACTTAGACCAACCGTGTGTATGCAACATCACTACCGGACCTCTTCCAGAATTAATCCGTCGGAATTACTCCGACGGATTTGGTTGTCGGAATCTCTGACCATGTGTACAAGGGCTTAGGGCTGCACTCAAAGAAAACAGGTGAAAGAAAAAAGGCACCTCTAAGTGCAGAATTAAAACTTTTAATATCCCCAAACAAGATTAAAAACATTTACAGAATCAAGGATAAGAAGAGGCATAACATGGATGTATGAAGCAGGTGATCCGGCATCAGGAGGTCCCAGTGTATCATCTCAGCTTTCCAGGGATAACGATATGCAACAGCAGAAGGTCCCAGGATAACCAGCAGGTGAACACCCCAGGCTCTGGGAGCACTGGTGAAGCAATCGCGCCGTCTGAGTCAGCGTGGAGCATGAATCCCGGAAATGGCGGACCTGGCATCAGCAGGAGGGGGCGACAACCAGCATGGACCGTAAACAGGAAATATGTCATCAAAATGGGACGCGTTTTGCAACTACTGATTGGCTCATTCTTCAAGCCAATGACCTAAAGGCAAATACTGTGCACTTTGCAAAATACAATTGCTCCAGATCTTAGTAAGTGATCAGAAGCTCTGCTGCTGACTTCCATCATCCAATCATGTGCAAGAAAAAAAGCTGTTTTTACCTTTATTTTTTTCCTTGCACGTTATTGGGTATTCTTTGAAGTGAAGGTTTACCTCATTTACTAAGCTCTGGAGCAACTGCACTTGTAGAGGGCAACTGTACTTTACAAAGGGCACAGCCTATTTGCCTTTAGTAAATCAACCCCTATATGTGTAAATGGAGACACTTGGGGGGTCTCAAATTCTCAAATGGTATTGGAACGGTACATGACTGTCAATGCTGATACACTGAAAGTGGTTGTAAACCCTTACAACCAACTTTGACCTACAGGTAAGCCTAGATTAAGGCTTACCTGTAGGTCCAAGAAATATCTCCTAAACCTACACGGTTTAGGAGATATTTGCCTAAAGACAGGCACGCATGCGCCGTAGACAGCGTCGCGCAGGCGCACTGAGTGCGCCGCGGTCACCGGCGATATGCCGCGAGTGGCGGCTCCCGTGCACATGCGCGGGAGTGACGTCATCGCGGCTTCGCCGAATGACAGCAGCGGAGCGGCGAGACCCACGAGAAGACGGATGCGCCGGACTACAGGGGACAGCGGTGACTTCGCTGGCTCCTGTGTCAGGTAAGTGACACATAATGAACTACTATGCGATGCATAGTAGTCCATTATGCTTTACCTTTGCAGGGAATGAAAGAGGAAGTAAACCCATCAGGGTTTACTTCCTCTTGAAGCCCATAATTGATATCAGAGGTCACCAAACTTTCTGAACAAGGGGCCAGTTTACTGTCCTTAATATTTTATTTTTGGGGGGGGGAGGGGCAGACTGTGCCCAGTGGGAATAAACAATGCACCATCTATGGTATTAGGTGGAGAAATAGTCCCCCATTGTTGGCATCAGTGGGAGGAATTATGCCTCATTGTTGGTGTCAGTGGCCAGAATAATGCCTCAAAAGCCAGATAAAGGCAAACAATGGGCCCCATCCGATCCCCGGGCCGCATTTTGGAGACCACTGGTTTATATTACCAAAAGTCAGCTTTACTGTCAATTATCCTTATAGCATTTTTCTTGTACGTACAAAAAGTCTTTGCAAAATGCAATGCCGAAGACATGTGACACCGCTAGCATCCTATACCCACAAAGGAGCCTGACTGAGAGCTAATCCATAATCACTACTGGCCATGACGAGACCAAGATGCATCTTCCTTCCTGTTCAAGTTATAATTCTCAGTCAACAGAAATCTGTCTGCTATGTTAGACTTAATTTATTTTCAAAGCCCATCACCAGACAAAACTTTTTTTTTTTTTTTTTTAGCAAACATGTGCATTATGTTGTATAATAAATCAGAAATAGAGTGTTCTTTTAATAATCCTGCTTTCATTTTTGTATTCTACTCCTTTATATCATGCTGTCGGTACATTTACCGGCCTGGAAAAGGTGTGCAAACCCCAAAGATTCATAAATAAAAGAGAGATGGGGCCCCCACCTAAGTGTAGCCATGTATTAGTATAAATAGAACATAAAAACATACACTATATTACCAAAAGTATTGGGACACCCGCCTTTACACGCACATGAACTTTAATGGCACCCCAGTCTTAGTCCGTAGGGTTCCGTATTGCATTGGCCCACACTTTGTAGCTATAGCAGCTTCAACTCTTCTGGGAAGGCTGTCCACAAGGTTTAGGAGTGTGTCTATGGGAATGTTTGACCATTCTTCCAGAAGCATATTTGTTAGGTCAGGCACTGATGTGGACGAGAAAACCTGGCTCACAGTCTCCGCTTTAATTCATCCCAAAGGTGTTCTATCAGGTTGAGGTCGGGACAGTCAAGTTCCTCCACCCCAGACTCGCTCATCCATGTCTTTATGGGCCTTGTTTTGTGCACTAGTCTAAATCATTTGGTGGAGGGGGGATTATGGTGTGGGGGGTTGTTTTTCAGGGGTTGGGCTTGGCCCCTTAGTTCCAGTGAAGGGAACTCTTAAGGCGTCAGCATACCAAGGCATTTTGGACAATTTCATGCTTCCAACTTTGTGGGAACAGTTTGGGGATGGCCCCTACCAGTTCCAACATGACTGCATACCAGAGCACAGAGCAAGATCCATAAATACATGGATGAGCCAGTTTGGGGTGGAGGAACTTGACAGTCCTGACCTCAACCTGATAGAACACTTTTGTGATGAATTACAGCGGAGACTGCCAGCCAGGCCTTTGTGTCTGACCTCACCAATGTGCTTCTGGAAGAATGGTCAAACATTCCCATAGACACACTCCTAAACCTTGTGGACAGCCTTCCCAGAAGAGTTGAAGCTGTTATAGCTGCAAAGGGTGGGCCAACTCAATATTGAACCCTACGGACTAAGACTGGGATGCCATTAAATTTCATGTGCGTGCGTAGGCAGGTGTTTCAATACTTTTGGTTATATACAGTGTATGCACTCACTGCATCAATTGAAGAACGGGCATATCATAAATATCATCCATGCAAAGTATGTCCGGGAAGTGGCCAGGGATGGCAGAGTTCAGCTATCATTGCTCGTTGTTGGCTATGGCACTGTGATGTGAACAAGGAGCTGGACAATATTATATACCATCTGATATATGTATGAGATGATTACCTTCGTCCATGATTACTATTTTCTGTAAATCTTTCAAAATAAGTAAAGGCTTCTGTCTACTTTGGAGTATATGTCCACAATAAAAAAAAAATTTAATTTTTTGGATAAAGTAGGGAAGGATTAGAACCCCTGTTGGGTTTTTACTGCTGCAGTATGTGAGACTTCGGTAAAGATATTTCTAACCCACTGTCAGAGTAACAATGGGCTTCACCCGACCAGTAGGAAAGGTAAATTCTACAAAAAGAACACAAGAAAAAATATAACAGAGGTTCTAACCTTCCATTGCTCTTGACCAAAGCCTGATCTTGACCTAACCTAATCCCTAAAATGTGCCCTGCTGGAAACTTCAGCTGTGAGATCATCCACCTTTGTGTGTTTCAGCTCCTCCTGATACTTTTAATTTTACCAGAATATACACTCACCAGCCACTTTCTTAGATACATCTTGCTAGTACCGGGTTTGACCCCCTTTTGACTTCAGAACTGCCTTCATTCTTGGTGGCATAGATTCAACAAGGTGTTGGAAATGTTCCTTAGAGGTTTTGATCCATAGTGACATACTAGCATCAGGCAGTTGCTGCAGATTTGTCGGCTGCACATCCATGATGCAAATTTCCTGTTCCACCACATCCACCTCCATCCAAATTTGCTCGATAGGATTGAGATCTGGTGAGTGTGGAGACCATTGGATGAGATCTGGTGAGTGTGGAGACCATTGGATGAGATCTGATGAGTGTGGAGACTATTGGAGTAAAGTGACCTCATTGTCCAGTGGTGAGATGATTTTAGCTTTGTGACATGCTGCATTATCCTGCTGGAAGGAGCCATCAGAAGATGGGGACACTGTAGTCATAAAGGGATGGACATGGTCAGCAACAATACTCAGGTAGGCCGTGGTGTTTAAACGTTTCTCAATTGGTACTAAGGGACCCAAAGTGTGCCAAAAAAAAAATCCCCCACGCCATTACGCCACCACCAGCCTGGACCGTTGATGCAAGCCAGGATGAATCCATGCTTTCATGTTTATGCCATATTCTGACCCTACTATCTAAATGTAGCAGCTGAAATCGAGACTCATCATGGTTTTTCCAATCTTATATTGTCTAATTTTGGTGAGTCTGTGCAAATTGTAGCCTCAGTTTCCTGTTTTTAGCTGACAGGAGTGGCACCCAGTTGGGTTACTGTTTGCCTTTCTATCATCTCAAACCAGTTTGACCATTCTCCTCTGACATCAACAAGGCATTTTCATCCACACAACTGCCCTTCACTGGATATTTTCTCTTTTTTCAGACCATCCTCTGTAAACCCGTGAGAGGGTTGTGCATGAAAATCCTAGGAGATCAGCAGTTTTTGAAATACCCAGACTGGCCCGTCTGGCACCAACAACCATGCCATGGTCAAAGTCACTTAGATCCCCTTTCTTCCCCATTCTGATGCTTGGTTTGAACTTCAGCTAGTCTTTACCATGTCTAGATGCCTAGATACATTGAGTTGCTGTCATATGATTGGCTGATTACCAATTTGTGTTACCAAACGATTGGATGGGTGTGCCTAATGAAGTGGCTGGTGAGTGTATATTAAACATAGAATCCAACAAGTATGGTGAGAGATCCTCAATGGCCTCAGAAGGTGTTAATGACCTCAGAACAGAGACGTCACTAATAGAGCCCCGAGAGATAGAAGAGACTGTCATATGGTTTAACTCTCCATCAACCCACAAATCTCTAAACCACAAAACCTCTAAACCAAACTCTAACCTCTAAACAAAGTTATATGAGCTAATTAACTAATTTCCTATGGTAGACTTACCTCACCCTCTGCTGGGAGCCTCTGTATCATCAGCATGTAGTCCTGCTCGAAAAACAGCAAAGCAGTTTAGATCCATTATTATTATTTAAACGTTTTTTAACACCTATTGTGAATCCCAAAAATGCTGTACGCTCAAAGTAAAATATCTTTAAAAAAAAAAATTAATATCAAAAAATAAAAATAATAACACTTCTTCAGGCAGGGGAGGGCGCTGTTAATCCACAAGGCACTTTCCAATAGTAATATACTGTACATAAGACACTTAAAGTAGAACTATAGGCAAAACTTTTATATTTTAATTTTGGATAGAGTAAGTGCCCGTTCACACTACCGCGACTTGTCAGGCGACTTAGCCACCTGACAAGTCGCGATCCATTCTGTACTATGGAATCGTTCTAATAGGAGCGACTCAAGTCGCTCCGACTTAGAAAAAGGTTCCTGTACTATTTTTGGGGTGACTTCAGGCGACTTGCATTGACTTCTATACAGAAGTCGTTTTGCAAGTCGCTGCTGAAGTCGTGTGCAGGTTGCGTCTGTGAGTCGCGCTGCAAGTCGTGCCGCCCCTGTGTGAACCGGCACTAAGTGAGGGTTGTAACTAGGGTTGTCCCGAAACCACTTTTTTAAGTACAAGTGCCGATACTTTTTTTTAAGTACTCGCCGATACCGATTACCAATACTTTTTTTAATGTTATGTGACAGTTTTCAAAGCACAATACAGATTAGGTGGCACGGCTGGCACTGACGGCTGGCACTGACAGCTGGCACTGACAGATGGCACTGATGCCTGGCACTGGCAGATGGCACTAATGGCTAGCACTAACATATGGCACTAACAGGTGGCTGGCACTGATAGATGGCTGAGACTGATAGATGGCATTGACAGGTGATGCTGGCACTGATTAATGGCACTGACAGGTGGCTGGCACTGATAGGCAGCACTTATGGGCATTGGGCACTGATGGGCAGGCACTGTCATGCCATGAGGAAAGGCTGCTGCAAAGTCCATCTTGGTACTCCTTGCACTCGCCCATATTAAAAGCAGCAGAGGCCACCTTGTTACAACTAGCTCGAACTATATGGGCAGGGGTGTAATAAGATGTCTGCTGCTGGCTTACTGCAGCCGAGTGCAGGGTGTACCAAGATGGGCGTCGGGATGTCCAACCGCTGACGTCAACACAGAGCATCACTTCTGCTGTTCCGCCCGCTGACTTCCGGTTGCGCCGAGACGCTTTATTCCTCTCTCCCAGGTATCAGGTGAAGCATCGGGAGCATTCGTGCGAGTACAAGTACTCGCGCAAACGCTCAGTATCGGTACCGATACTAGTATTGGTATCGGGGCAAACCTAGTTGTAACCCCTGTAAGGTTTATTTTTTGCCATTTTTGCTTCATTTCGGAGATTTATCTTAACTTCCTGTCCTGTAGCCAAACAGGAAGTGAGAGGAAATCCCTGCAAATTAAGAGGAATATCTTGGGGAACCCCCCAGGTCACCAGAACTAGCGTCCCAATTGGAAGATTTCCTCTCTATTACTTTTCTACATTTGGGGTTTTCTTTTACTTTCACTTTCAATAAAACAAGAAAACAGAACAAATAGAGAGAGGTGTCCTAATCCCTCTCCACTCCATCCAAAACTAAAAACTAAAAAGTTTTGCCTTTACTGTAGTTATACTTTAACCCCTTCAATACCAGACACTTTCACGCTAGGGTTGCCACCTGTCCGGGATTCAACTTGACAGTTCGGGTTTAGAATTGTGTGTCCGGGTTTCAGACCTCCTGAAACCTGGACACAAAATTCTTAATGGAAACCCGGACACAATATTCATAATGGACTCTGGCTCCCCAAGTAACCGAGTACCACAACCGTCGAGTGCATAGGGGTGTGCACAGGACCCATTACCATACATGGACAGGAGAGGGCTTGATCTGCTCCTCCTTCTCCCACCCCTACAACTCTGACCAGGCACACTCCAATCCCTGGTGTTCTGGTCCTCTGGAAAAGGGATGTGTGGGCCGGAAATCTGAAATTCAGCAACCGGCAGATACATTGTGGATGAAAGGTGTCGATACCTGAGCCTCCATCCTCAGGTGAGTGAGCTCACCATGAAATATCTGTAACTGAAGTCTCTGAATACACTAAGGTAAGAGGGACTCAGATGTAAGGAACGCCCTGTGAACTCTGATTTAGACTGTAATGTGCAAATATTCAAAATGCAAAAAGAACTAAAAATGCATAGGTGTGAATCCAGCCTTAGGGGAATATTTGGGAACCCTGATTTAAGGGGAAATGCTGGGAACCGCTAAAGTGTTCGGCGTTGGCTTGAAGAAAAGGTGGCAACCCTATTTCACGCCCTTCCTGCCCAGGCTAATTTTCAGTTCTCAGCACTCTTATGCCGCATACACACGATCGGAATTCTCATCGGAAAAAGCTCTGATGGTTTTCCCGACGGAATTCGGCTCAAGCTGTCTTGCCTACACACGGTCACACCAAATTCCGATAGTTTAGAACGTGGTGACGTACAACACGTACAACGGGACTAAAAAAAGGAAGTTCAATAGCCAGTAGCCAATAGCTTCCGTCTCGTAGTTGAATCTGAGCATGCGTGATTTGTGGCGTGTCGGAATTGCATACACACGATCGGAATTTCCGATAGATAGTTTTTCCGTCAGGAAAATTGAGAACACGCTCTCAATTTGTGGCTGGCGGGAATTCGGACAGCTAAATTCCGATGGAGCATACACACGGTCGCATTTTCCGATGAAAAGCTCTCATCTGTCTTTTTCTGGCCGGAATTCCGATCGTGTGTACGCGGCATTACACTTTGAATGGCAATTGCGCGGTCATGCAGCGCTGTACACATATGATATTTTTATAATTTTGTTCACATAAATAGAGCTTTCTTTTGGTGGTATTTATTTACCACTGGGTTTTTTATCTTTTGCTAAACAAAAAAAGGTTAAAAAAACATACAATTTTGCAAATAATCTTCCTTCATAAATTTAGGCCAAACTGTATTCTGCAACATTTTTTGGGTGAACATAACACAAATCAGTGTATATTATTTAATCTGCAGGAAAGTTATATTCGCCGGAGCCGCGATGATGTCACTCCCGCGCATGCGCACGGGAGCCAACACTCACGGCATATCGACGCGATCTGCGGCCTGCCCAGTGCGCCTGCGCACAGCTGTCTATGACGCATGCGCCGTAGATAGCGGTGGCTGTCTTCGGGTAAATATCTCCTAAACCTTATAGGTTTAGGAGATATTTCTTGGACCTACAGGTAAGCCTTAATCTAGGCTTACCTGTAGATCAAAGTGGTTTGTAAGGGTTTACACCCACTTTAAGAGTAACTTGGTTTGAGAGTGTTTTGCAAGACAAGCTAAATTTTTAAATACATTTTGACTTGATAAACAAGCGATGTCTTGATATACAAGTAGCGTCACATCACAACTGAGTATAAAAGAGAAGAGAGGGCACCTCTAAGTGTAGCAATATGGTTACATTTAATGAAGGTACAACATTTAACAACTCACATGATTGATGATTAAAACCGGCACATCTAAGTATGCAGGCATCCGGGGTAAAGCTGTCCACATAGACCGTCCTCCGCGCCGCCATCAACGTCATCCTTTCCACGCTGCGCTCCATGAGCGTTTCAAGCCTCGCTTTCAGATCGCTCTACTGCAGGGTAGTCTTCCCGGTCATGATTGCAGACTGATGTCAGTGAGAGCCGGCGGTGTGGAGGATGGTCTATGTGGACAGCTTTACCCCAGATGCCTGCATACTTGGGGTGTGCCTCTTTTAATCATCGACCATGTGAGTTGCTAAATGTTGTACCTTCATTAAATGTAACCATATTACTACACATAAAGGCGCCTCTCTTCTCTTTTATACTCTGGAGCTCCGGCTGGATTTTGCTTCTAATCCCCTTGCGGAGGCTTC
Source organism: Lithobates pipiens (assembly GCF_037356315.1). Lineage (NCBI taxonomy): Eukaryota > Metazoa > Chordata > Amphibia > Anura > Ranidae > Lithobates > Lithobates pipiens. The sequence continues at coordinate 781,141 of NW_027507884.1, read as the reverse complement.
CATTTGTGGATGGACATTGTATGGTTACACAGCCTATCACAGCCCTCAAAATTTACAATCGCCTGCTCGCATTTTGCAAGTGAATTTTGAGGGCTGGTGAGGAGGGGCTGTCTGGGATGGAGGGGGGGGGGGCGAGCACTGCCGGCTGGCGAGTCCTTTTCCCATCGCTCACGAAGGGGAAGAGAGAGGACAGAGCCGGCCGGGTGATAAGAGCCCAGGGAACAACACTAGCAGCTTTGATTTCAATTGCTGTGTGTTCCCCGCACTCGCTTTCACACACAGCACCAAATTTGATAGACAGATCACCCATCCAGCATGGGACAAGTGATGTGTATCTACGTTCTCTGGCCAGGGGGCGGGGCTGTACAGGACGCCAAGCGGCGGGAACACGCGGCAATTTAAATCAAAGCTGTTCCAGTAATGTCCTTTGGCGCTCATATCATCTGGCCAGCAATGCTCTTCTTCTTCTCTGCTCCCCTTCATGATGGACACAGGTAGGCTGCATTGGTGGACAAGTTTTAGGCTGCATTGCTGGACAAGTTTGAGGCTGCATTGGTGGACATGGGTAAAGCTGCATTGGTGGACACGGGTGAGGCTGCATTGGTGGACACGGTTGAGGCTGCATTGGTGGACAAGGTGAGGCTGCATTGGTGGACAAGGGTGAGCCTGCATTGGTGGACACGGGTGAGGCTGCATTGGTGGACACGGGTAAAGCTGCATTGGTGGACACGGGTGAGGCTGCATTGGTGGACACGGTTGAGGCTGCATTGGTGGACAAGGTGAGGCTGCATTGGTGGACAAGGGTGAGCCTGCATTGGTGGACACGGGTGAGGCTGCATTGGTGGACACGGTTGAGGCTGCATTGGTGGACAAGGTGAGGCTGCATTGGTGGACAAGTGTGAGGCTGCATTGGTGGACAAGAGTGAGACTGCATTGATGGACAAGGGTGAGCCTGCATTGGTAGACAAGGGTGAGGCTGCAGTGGTGGACAAGGATGAGCCTGCATTGGTGGACAAGGGTGAGCCTGCATTGGTGGACAAGAGTGAGACTGCAGTGGTGGACAAGGATGAGCCTGCATTGGTGGACAAGGATGAGCCTGCATTGGTGGACACGGTTGAGGCTGCATTGGTGGACAAGGTGAGGCTGCATTGGTGGACAAGTGTGAGGCTGCATTGGTGGACAAGAGTGAGACTGCATTGATGGACAAGGGTGAGCCTGCATTGGTAGACAAGGGTGAGGCTGCAGTGGTGGACAAGGATGAGCCTGCATTGGTGGACAAGGATGAGCCTGCATTGGTGGACAAGAGTGAGACTGCATTGGTGGGCACGGGCGAGGCTGCATTGATGAGCATGGATAAAGTTGCTTAATTTTACAAGTGCTTTGGATTACAAGCATGTTTCTGGAACGAATTATGCTCGCAATCCAAGGTTTTATTGTAATTATTTTCTCCACCGTAGATACCATAGTTTGTATACATGAGAACTTTCACGCAAACCAATCTATATACACTTTTTTTTTTTTTATTTTTTTTTTTTTTTACCAAAGACAGGTAGCAGAATAAATTTTGGCCTTAATTTAAGAAGAAATTTGTTTATTTTATTGGATATGATTTATAGCAGAAAAAAAAAAAATGTTCTGTATTTTTTTGTTTATATGTTAAAAAAAAAAAGAAAAATAGAAATTCTCTATTTGTGTGCAAAAATGATAAAAAATGTATATGGGTACTGTGTTGCATGACCGTGCAATTACCAGTTAAAGTAGTACAGCGCTGAAAAGAAAAAAAAATGCCTTGGCCATGAAGTGGGAAACCTTCCGGATGCTGAAGTGGTTAATTTGCAGCATTTTTTCACAGCTGCCTAAAACTTTTACACAGCCGTGTATACACTGTAGCTGTGTAACTACGTACCGTACTGACTGCAGGAGGCCACAGTGGCCAGAAAGACTTCCTCCTCAGTTCTGTATGTAGGTCAAGACCATATGCTGTGCAGAATTCATAAATTAGAACTGGCACGCTAGATTGCATAAGAATATCTTTTCAAAACCCAGACCGGATTTCGTCAGTATGACACCATGATTGGTTAAAATGTACACTACACAGACATCTGACTTACAAAGGACTCCTACTAACAAACGGAAGGAGACAACAGGAAGTTAGAGGAAATCTACCCCTAAGCCCTTGTACACACGGTCGGATTTTATCCGAAACTGTTGCATACACACAGTCGGACAAAGTTGTCAGAAAATCCGATCTTTCAGAACGTGATGACGTTATTTTGTTACGACGGGACTACGTTCACGCTAGTAGCCAATCGCTTTGGTGTAGGAAGTTGATCTGAGCATGCGTGGCACTTTGTCCGATCGGAATTCTCTACACATGATCGAAGTATGTCCGATCGGATCATGTTGTCGGAAAATTTTACCAAAAAGTTGGAAAACTTGGTCCGTCGGATACTCTGACGGAAACAGTCCGATGGAGCCCACACACAGTCAGATTATCCGACAAAACGGTCCGATTGGACACATTCCGTCGGAATCTCCGACCGTGTGTACAAGGGCTAAGAATGGAAATTCACTCCTGTAAGAGTTATTATGGGTAAAACAGAGGCCTGTAGTACGCACCAAAAAGCAATAAATGAAGGGCCGGTGTTCTGCCAAAAACTGTCCCCCCATCGCATAGTGTCTGCCCCGTACTGCGCGGGCTCAGCGCTTGCGCAGTACGGAGGACGAGGAGACTCCGAAAGTCTCCGAAGATGAACGGCGCCTACGCACTGAGTCCAGGTTCAAGCCCCACCATCCAAGTGGACATATGGTAGCACTTAGTGCCAGGGCCCCTCGCGGGCTCGCCACGCTTCGGGCACGGCCTCGCTTCGCTCGGCAATTTTTTATTCTAACTCTATGCCCACTTGGATGGTGGGGCTTGAACCTGGACTCAGTTTTAACCCTTACTGCAACACTTAGTATGAAAACATACACAGAAAAAAAGGACATTATTAAGTACAATATACGCATGTACAGTTGTGCTCATAAGTTTACATACCCTGGCAGAATTTATGCTTTATTGGCCATTTTCAGAGAATATGAATGATAACACAAAAACATTTCTTTCATTCATGGTTAGTGTTTGGCTGAAGCCATTTATTATCAGTCAACTGTGTTTACTCTTTTTAAATCATAATGGCAACAGAAACTACCCAAATGACCCTGATCAAAAGTTGACATACCCTGGTGATTTTGGCCTGATAACATGCACACAAGTTGGCACAAAGGGGTTTGAATAGCTATTAAAGGTCACCATCCTCAAGACCGCAATAGAACCGACACCTGAGCCCTTGTACACACAGATGGACATTCCGACAACCAAATCCGTCGGATTTTGTCCGAAACTGTTGCATACACACGGTCGGACAAAGTTGTCGGAAAAATCCGATCATTCATAACGTGATGAGGTTATTTCGTTAGGACAGGACTACGTTCAGGCTAGTAGCCAATAGCTTTGGTCTAGGAATTTGATCTGAGCATGCGTGGCACTTTGTCCGATCGTAATACTCTACACATGATTGGACAAGGTCCGATCAGATCGTGTTGTCGGAAAATTTTATAGACAAGCTGGAAAACTTGGTCCGTCGGATATTCCGACGGAAACAGTCCGATGGAGACCACACATGGTCGGATTATCCGACAACGCGGTCCGATCCGATTTTTTCCGTCGGAATGTCCGACCGTGTGTACAAGGGCTAAGACTTGCCTATTGGGGGGTATGGAGGGGGGGTGGAGTCCCAAAAGATACCATGGAAGTAGTCATGAGATGCCTATTTCAGGCAAGAAAATGAATCGCACAAAAATGGCAGACACACAACCCCCCTTCTGTGGAGAATTGGGTTGAGACCATCAATTCAACAATTGAGAATGATAGAGTGACATACATCAGGCAGGGCAATTATAGGAAGTTTGAAAGAATGTGGTGACCTTGGTTAAACGAGTTGGGGCACCCTCCATAGAGGGGGAGTGGGTAGAATGTGGAGGAGGGGGAACTTGTTTCTTTCTTCTTCTTCCCCCTATTACTACCAACCCGTGAATTTGGAGGATTTCTAAAGCCCATTGCCTCGGTAGGTCTTCCTGACCCCTGGGAGGGCTCCACCCACCTCTCCGTGCCCCTTGACGGATGTGTAAACAACAGCAGGCAAATATACCGTTTGAGTGCTGTGAGGGAAAGGTGTGGGTGGTGGACGATTGGGTGGGTGGACGTGGGTGGGTAGGGTAAATAATGTCGTTATGCACTGTTAAGTATTACACTATGTATTGTAAAGCTCTATTTTTAAATCTTCTTTTACTGTTTGCGTAATAATTATATTATAAATAAATAAAAATGAATAATAAAAAAAAAAAGGTCACTATCCTCACCTGTGATCTGTTTGCTTGTAATTAGTGTGTGTGTATAAAAGGTCAATGAGTTTCTGGACTCCTGACAGACCCTTGCATCTTTCATCCAGTGCTGCACTGACATTTCTGGATTCTGAGTCACGGGGAAAACAAAAGAATTGTCAAAGGATCTGTGGGAAAAGGTAGTTGAACTGTATAAAACAGGAAAGGGATATAACAAGATATCCAAGGAATTGAGAATCAGCAGTGTTCAAACTCTAATCAAGAAGTGGAAAATGAGGGGTTCCGTTGAAACCAAACCATGGTCAGGTAGACCAACTAAAATTTCAACCACAACTGCCAGGAAAATTGTTTGTGATGAAAAACCCCCCCACAAATAGTTCAGGTGAAATACAGGACTCTCTGAAAACTTGTGGTGTGGCTGTTTCAAGATGCACAATAAGGAGGCATTTGAAGAAAGATGGGCTGCATGGTCGAGTCGTCAGAAGAAAGACATTACTATGCAAATGTCGCAAAGTATCCCACTTATGATACGCCAAACAGCACAGAGACAAGCCTCAAACCTTCTGGCACAAAGTCATTTGGAGTGGTGAGACCAAAATTTAGCTTTTTGGCAACAACCATAAACGCTACATTTGGAGAGGAGTCAACAAGGCCTATGATGAAAGGTCCACCATTCCTACTGTGAAACACAGAGGTGGATCGCTGATGTTTTGGGGATGTGAGAGCTACAAAGGCACTGAAAACTTGGTCAAAATTGATGGCAAGATGAATGCAGTATGTTATCAAAAAATACTGGAGGAACATTTGCATTCATCAGCCAGGAAGCTGCGCACGGGACGTACTTGGACATTCCAATATGACAATGATCCAAAACATGGCCAACAAGGCCAAGTCAACCTGTCATTGACTACAGCAGAATAAAGTGAAGGTTCTGGAGTGACCATCTCAGTCTCCTGACCTCAATATCATTGAGCCGCTCTGGGGAGATCTCAAACGTGCAGTTCATACGAGACAGCCCAAGAATTTACAGAAACTGGAGGCTTTTTGCCAAGAGGAACGGGCAGCTTTATCCTCTGAGAAGATAAAGAGCCTCATCCACAAATGCCCCTCCAACGGACTTCAAGCTGTCATTGATGTTAACGGGGCAATACACGTTATGTAATCTTTTGATCAGGGTCATTTGGGTAGTTTCTGTTGTCATTATGATTTAAAAAGAGTAAACACGGTAGATTGATAATAAATGGCTTCAGCCAAACACTAACCATGAGTGAAAGAAAAGTTTTTGTGTTATCATTCATATTCTCTGAAAAATGGCCAAGAAATTATACATTTTGCCAGGGTATGATGATCAACATATGAAAACAACTGTAGCTTGAATGCTCCAAAGCTGTGTTCTCCAAACTACCTGCCTTTATCCAGCCCTTGAGGAATTATTTTTGTCATTGATACAAGACATCCGTTGGAAAAAATCAGACGGATTTTGTGGTCGGAATGTCCGACTGTGTGAACAAGGGCTTACATGAATTCAATTGTTCATGGAAATTTTTTAGCGCTGCATATTTAAATGTTTTAATTTTTTTTTTTGGTTCATGATCATTGGACTTATGTTTGCTGACAGATATCACTAACTATGTAATATATTGCATATAAGAATTATACTATTTAAGTCCAAGCATCTGCTTTAAATTAATAAATAGGTAAACTTCAATTAGGCTTTAAGGACTTTGTTGCATTGCTCTTTCATAGTTACATAGTTACATAGTAGATGAGGATGAAAAAAAGACACAAGTCCATCAAGTCCAACCTATGTGTGTGATAATATGTCATTATTACATTGTATATCCCTGTATGTTGCGGTCGTTCTGGTGCTTATCTAATAGTTTTTTAACATTATCAATGTCCCCTGCTGAGGCCACCGCCTGTGGAAGGGAATTCCACATCCTCCATCAGACTTTTTCCATTGGAATTTCCAGCACACAAAGTTTGAGAGCAGGATCTAAAATTTTCCGACACCAAAATCCGATCGTTTAAATTCCTATTGTGTGCAGACAATTCCGACGGACAAAGTGCCCACGCATGCTCAGAATAAATTACAAGACAAAAGCTATTGGCTACTGGCCTCTTTATAGTCCCGTCGTATGTGTTGTACGCCACCTTCTTCTGAACTATCGGATTTTCCAACAACTTTGTGCGACCGTGTGTATGCAAGACAAGTTTGGGCCAAAATACAACGGATTTTGTTGTCGGAATGTCTGACCGTGTGTACAGGGCATTCCAATAGAACCCTCTAAGCAGTTTAAGGTTAAACCTCTTCTTCTAATTTTAGTGAATGGCCAGGTGTCTTATTAAATTCCCTTTCGTGGAAACGTTTTCTCCCTATTGTGGGGTCACCAGTATGTTATTTGTATATTGAAATCATATCCCCTCTCAAGCGTCTCTTCTTCAGAGAGAATAAGTTCAGTGCTCGCAACCTTTCCTCATAACTAATATCCTCGAGACCCTTTATTGGCTTTGTTGCCCTTCTTTGTACTCGCTCCATTTCCAGTACATCCTTCCTGAGGACTGGTGCCCAGAACTGGACAGTATACTCCAGGTGCGGCCGGACCAGAGTCTTGTAAAGCGGGAAAATTATCGTTTTATCTCTGGAGGTGATCCCCTTTTTAATGTCAATATTCTGTTTGCTTTGTTAGCAGCAGCTTGGCATTGCATGTCATTGCTGAGCCTACCATCTACTAGGACCCCCAGGTCCTTCTCCATCCTAGATCCCCCCAGAGGTTCCCCCCCCCCCCCCCAGTGTATAGATTGCATTCATATTTTTGCCACCCAAATGCATTATTTTATTATTTTATTTTATTTTACATTTTTCTACATTGAACCTCATTTGCCATGTAGTTGCCCACCCCATTAATTTGTTCAGATCTTCTTGGAAGGTTTCCACATCCTGCGGAGAAGTTCATTTAAATTGATTTCAGCTATCTGATCACGGTATTTTATTGTAGCGTTCGTGTTTTTCACCTAACCTTTGTTGAGAATCAAAAATTGTATTCATTTGTATAATGTTCCATTACACATTGTGACACCTTTAAAAATAAGGCCATCTAGTCTGGCCGCTGTGGTTTTTCTTAAGTACACAAAATGCGCTTTGAACAGGAAGAGATAAAGGTTGTGCAAAGCTAAAAACGTTAAGGCCAATCCTGCTTTATCACAGATCTGCTATGGACCAGCTTCTGAAAGCTTTGGTGTTCCTAGTATGTAAGTCTGCTATTGTTATATACTTGATTGGGGCATAATATGTTATTTACAATATATATATATATATATATATATATATAATCTGAAAATAGGTTGTAGAATTGAATTAGAGCCTGACCATCTCCCTAAAAATATATATTTTTATTTTTAGAGAGATGGTCAGTTTTTACGAGGGGATTTGATGGTCAACCCAAAACATGGTGTTGAAGTTGCAGCTGGTGGTGTTGGAAATTCTCTGGGCAGATAGTCGCTGACTATTCAGTTCTCTATTTAGGAAAGGTAGTGATACTTTGTGTTCTTCTGTTCGTTAGTCAAAACAGGGGGACGATTGAGGTTATGACAGCAAGCAAACCCAAATTCAGGCTGCTTTCTTAATCTATATAGCTCTAGGTGATCTGTCCTCTAAGCTTGGCTATTTGGAAAGTTGAGAATTTCAAACCGAGCATCAGAATGGGGAAGAAATGGGATTTAAGTGACTTTCAACGTGGCTTGGTTGTTGGTGCCAGACGGGCTGGTCTGAGTATTTCAAAAACTGCAGGGATTTTCACACACAACCATCTCTAGGGTTTACAGAGAATGGCCAGAAAAAAGAGAAAATATCCAGTGAGCGGCAGTTGTGTGGAGGAAAATACCTTGTTGATGTCAGAGGTCAGAGGAGAATTGGCAGACTGGTTCCAGATGATTAAAAAGGCAACAGTGACTCAAATAACCACTCGTTACAACCAAGGTATGCAGAATACCATCGTTGAATGCACAACACATCAAGCCTTGAAGCAGATGGACTAAAGCAGTAGAAGACGACCCCGGGTGCCACTTCTGTCAGCTAAAAACTGAGGCTACAATTTTCATAGGCTCACCAAAATTGGACAATAGAAGATTGGAAAAATGTTGCCTGGTCTGATGAGTCTCGATCTCATCTGCGACATTCAGATGGGAGGGTCAGAATTTGGCATACAGAACATGAAAACATGGATTCAACCTGCCTTGTATCAACAGTTCAGGCTGGTGGTGTAATGGCGGGGGGGATATTTTCTTCCCACACTTTGGGCCCCTTAGTACCAACTGAGCATCGTTTAAACACCACGACCTAGTATCGTTGCTGACCATGTCCATCCCTTTATGACTACAGTGTCCCCATCTACTGATGGCTCCTTCCAGCAGGATAATGCACTGTGCCACAAAGCTCCAATCATCTCACCACTGGTTTCTTGACCATGACAATGAGGTCACTGTACTCCAATGGCCTCCACAGCCACTGGATCTAATCAAATAAAGCATCTTTGGGATGTGGTGAAACGGGGCTTCCCATCATGGATGTGCAGCCGACAAATCACCAAGAGCAACTGCGTGATGCTATCATGTCACTATGGACGAAAATCTCTGAGGAATGTTTCCAACACCTCGTTGAATCTATGCCATGAAGAATGAAGGCAGTTCTGAAGACAAAAGGGGGTCCAACCCAGTACTAGCGAGGTGTACCTAATAAAGTGGTCGGTGAGTGTATATACAGTAAAGAAAATTGAACGGGGTGTGTAACTGTACAAAAGGGGAGCAACCCTCTCCCCCATATAACATAGTACTTACATGGTAAATAAGCATACCATGATAATTCTGATGGAAAATACAGATTATATATACTGCATATACATATAATGTGCAAAAGTTTTAGGCAGGTGTGAAAAAAATGCTGTAAATGAAGTACGTTTTCAGAAACAAAAGTGCTGGCAGTTTATTTTTTCCAACAGCAGTAGCTGAGGCGATCGGGTCCTTCTGCTGACTGGGCATGGAGATGAGTGAGGGGAAGATGACCCCCACCCGTCTCCATGACATTGCAGGGCAGAAGCGACGTCAAAACGTCATTTCCGCCCATAGCTCTTAAAGGGACATTTTTTTTAATTCTTTGTTTAACCACTTCCCGACCAGCGCACGACGATGTACGTAGACAGAATGGCACGGGCAGGCATATTGGCGTACATGGACTCGATCGCCGCGGGCATACCCGCGATCGTCTCACGGGACGGCTGAATGGAGGAAATGCCGTGTAAACAGCATTTCTCCATTCTGCCTAGCAACTAGTGACGCTGATCTCTGCTCCATGTGATTGGAGCAGAGATCAGTGTTCACTAAATGAAAGCCCAACCCCCCCACAGTTAGTAACACACCCCTAGGAACACTTAACCCCTACACTGCCACCCACTGGTTAACCCCTTCACTGCCAGTGTAATTTACACAGGAATAACTGCATTTATATAGCAGTGATTACTGTATAAATGACAATGGTCCCAAAAATGTGTCAAAAATGTCCGATGGGTCCCCCACAATGTCGCAGTCACAATAAAAATCGCTGATCGCCGCCATTACTAGTAAAAAAAAATAATAAAAAATTATTAATAAAAATGCTATAAAACTATCCCTATTTTGTAAACGCTATAACTTTTGCGCAAACCAATCAATAATCGCTTATTGCGATTTTTTTTACCAAAAATATGTAGAAGAATACGTATTGGCCTAAACTGAGGGAAAAAAATGTTTTTTTATATATTTTTGGGGGATATTTATTATAACAAAAAGTAAAAAATTATGCGTTTTTTTCAAAATTGTCACTCTATTTTTGTTTATAGCGCAAAAAAATTAAAACCGCAGGGGTGATCAAATACCACCAAAAGAAAGCTCTATTTGTGGGGAAAAAAAGTACGTCAATTTTGTTTGTGAGCCACGTCGCACGACCGCGCAATTGTCAGTTAAAGCGACGCAGTGCCGAATCGCAAAAAGTGGTCTGGTCTTTGACCAGCAAAATGGTCCGGTCTGTAAGTGGTTAAATGGCAATTTTTTTTTTTTTTTTTATTGCATTTTAGTGTAAATATGAGATCTGAGATCTTTTTGACCCCCCATATCTGTCATGTTTTTTTTCTATTACAAGGGATGTTTACATTCTTTGTAATAGGAATAAAAGTGACACAATTGTAAAAATAAAAAATAAAAGGTAAAATAAATAAACGCTCCCCATCCCGCCGAGCTTGCGTGCAGAAGCGAACGCATACATGAGTAGCGCCCGCATATGAAAACTGTGTTCAAACCACACATGTGAGGTATCGACTCGATCGGTAGAGCGAGAGCAATAATTCTAGCCTTAGACCTCCTCTGTAACTCAAAACATGCAACCTGTAGAACGTTGCCTATGGAGTTTTTTAAGGGTAAAAGTTTTGAAGCGTGACATGTTGGGTATCAATTTACTCGGTGTAACATTATCTTTCACAATATAAAAAAAATTGGGCTAACTTTACTGTTGTCTTATTTTTTTATTAAAAAATGTATTTTTCCCCCCAAAAAAAAGTGCGCTTGTAAGACCGCTGCGCAAATACGGTGTGAGCAAGTATTGCAATGAGCGCCATTTTATTCTCTAGGGCAGTGATGGCGAACCTTGGCACTCCAGATGTTTTGGAACTACAATTCCCAGGATACTCATCTACACTGCAGAGTGCAGGAGCATCATGGGAAATGTAGTTCCAAAACATCTGGGGTGCCAAGGTCCGCCATCACTGCTCTAGGGTGTTAGAAAAAAAATGTATACTGTTTGGGGGTTCTAAGTAATTTTCTAGCAAAAAAAAAAAGAGGCTCGGTCAATCCGAAATAAATAATCACAAAAACAACGTATTCATTTGTTTCCATTTGTTTCATTCGGATGACATGATGCATCCAAAATAATGTATCACCAATGATCCAAATTGGTTTGAATCCTTATTTTTTTATTGTTTTTTATTGGATAAAATATAGTCGGTAAATTATGGATAATCATAACTTACTTACAGTGCCTTGAAAAAGTATTCACACCCCTTGGAATTTTCCACATGTTGTCATGTTACAACCAAAAACGTAAATGTATTTTATTGGGATTTTATGTGATAGACCAACACAAAGTGACACATAATTGTGAAGTGGAAGGAAAATGATAAATGGCTTTCAAAAATGTTTTTCAAATAAATATGGGAAAAGTGTGGTGCGCATTTGTATTCATCCCCCTTTCCTCTGATACCCCTAATTTAAATCTAGTGGAACCAATTGCCTTTAGAAGTCACCTACTTAGTAAATAGAAAGAAAAGAGAGTTTGGGACTTTGAATGAGGTGTGTACCCAACAGTCGATGTAGTGAGCATAAAACCATGGCATGAAATGCGTATGCAAAGGTAAATGCACATTGAAGACAATATTTATTAAATTACCCATAGATAATTAATAACTATGTTGCAACATGATTAAAATAATTAATCGCATCAGTTATTACAACAATGATACAGTGTACAATCAAAATCAAGAACATTAATGTACCTGATAAAAAAAAAAAACAGAAGGATTGCAGCACGTTGTGCTCTATGCGTTTCGTGAAAAGGCATGTCCTCAGGAGCAGGCGTAATCCATCTATAAAATAGCTCCCATTGTCGGCACACAATGATCACCCCAAGTATGTCCACCATGGGAACTGAGGGGGCCATGCCAGTGCACAACAAGTTGCAATGTGAGGGCCGCAGAGAAAGCACAAATATCCATATGGGAGCCAATGGTGGCTCAATTAGCCATCCAAAAGGGATTACTGCACAGCAGAAAGTCCTTTTTGAAAGCATATCTCCTCATCGGACTTGTCACCACTTCACCGGCATCAAACAAATAATCCGTCTCTGATTATTTGTTTGATGCCGGTGAAGTAGTAAAAAAAAAAATGGAATCTTCAGTCTAAAATGCCCGGGCCTATTTTCTGTCCCAGTCCAGGCTTACTTAAAATCCTTCTTCTGTCTCTTCGAGTAATCCCAGACAGACTCCATGATGGTGAGATCAGCGCCCTGTGGGGGCCAAACTATCACTTCCAGGACTCCTTGTTCTTCTTTACACTGAAGATAGTTCTTAATAACATTGGCTGGATGTTTGGGGTTGCTGTCCCGCTGCACAATAAATTTGGGGCCAATCACACGCCTCCCTGATGGTTACGGCATGATGGATAAGTACCTGCCTGTATTTCTCAGCATTGAGGACACCACTGATCCTAACCAAATCCCCAACGCCAGAAATGCAGCCCCAAACTTGCAAGGAATCTCCACCATGCTTCACAGTTGTCCGCAGACACTTATTATTGTACCGCTCTCTGGTCCTTCCACAAATAAACTGCCTCCTGCTACAGCCAAACATTTGAAATTTTGACTCCAGAGCTACTGCTGCCATTTTTCTGCACTCCAGTTCCTATGATTTTGTGCATGGTTGAGTCGCTTAGCCTTGTTTCCAAGTCCTATACATTAAAACGTAGGAACAGGGGTGCAGAATAATATTTTTGCTTTGCTTCATAATTTACTGTGGATTTTTAAGAATTCTAAGTGTTGAGCTTACTCAATTTACCATCAAATTATTAAGCTTGAGTTAATTACACTGTTGCTGTTTAATGAGCATATGTTAATATTTTTTTCTTTTTTTTGCAGCCTCTGTACTGGGAATTGTGGGTGAGACTTCTTTTCAAAATATAACATATAAGTCAAAGAGAAAAATGAATAAATAAATAAATAAATATATATATATATATATATATATATATATATATATATATATATATATATATATATATATATATATATATATATAATATTGTTGGCAAGCACAGAGGTCAGACATTTCTTGTAGTTGGTGACCAGGTTTGCACACATCTCAGGAGGGATTTTGGTCCACACTCTTCTTTACTGATCTTCTCTAAATCCTTAAAGTGTAATTTCACCTTTACAGAAAATCTGTAAGGTGAACATACACTGCACTCTGCCGCCATCGCACCCCGTCCAGCCAACCTGGAGAGCGTCAATCGTACATTCTGCCACATCGTATCGCCGCTTTACCAATCAGGGTATTTGAAATCCCAGCGGCTTTCTCTCCTCTTCGCCCACGGTGATAGGATGGGCTACGTGGATCTGATTGGTCGGTGCCGCCCATGTGATGGCACCTAGCAATTAGAATGATCCTAAACATATCTCCTGATGAGGTACGTTTTCTTTTTTTTTTGATTAAGCTGAGGGGATTTCTAAGGCCCGGACTGGTCAGGCGGCTATACGAGGTGTCAGAACTGGAAATTGGCGCACTCCAGTTCAGCATGACCGGGGGGGGGGGGGGGGGGGGGTTGAGATGAGGAGGAGGCCCTGCGTAAGTTCACCTTACCGATTTTTCTGTAAAGGTGAACTTATCCTTAAACGTTTCTTGGCTCTCGCTTGCCAACTCGAAGTTTCAGCTCCCTCCATAAATGTTCTATAGCATTAACGTCTGGTGACTGGCTAGGCCACTCCATGATCTTAATATCCTTCTTCTTGAGCTAGTCCTTTGTTGCCTTGGCGGTATGTTTTGGGTCATTGTCATGCTGGAAGACCCATCCATGACCCATCTTCAGTGTTCTGGCTGAGGGAAGAAGGTTTTCATCCAAGATTTTACAATACATGGCCCATCCATTGGCTCCTCAATGCGGCAAAGTTGGTCTGTACCTTTAGCAGAGAAATAGTCCTAAAGCATAATGTTTCCACCTCTGTGCTTGACTGTAGGAATAGTGTTCTGAATTCATAGTCAGCATTTTTCTTCCTCCAAACATGGCAAAGCCCCCTCCTCAAGAAGGCACACATACAGTCATGCCAACATCTAAATGATTCAGAGAAGGATTGGAAGAAAGTGCTGTGGTCAGATGAAACCAAAATTGAGTTATTTGGCATTAACTTGGCTGGCTGTGTTTGGAGGAAGAAAAATGCTATGACCCCAAGAACGCCATCCTTTCAGTCAAGCACAGAAGTGGAAACATGCCGCTTTGGGGCTGTTTTTCTGCTAAAGGTAAAGGCTGACTTTGTCTGGGGCCAATGAACAGGGTCATGTATTGTAAGATCTTGGACGGGAACCTTCTTCCCTCAGCCATAACAGATGGGTCGTGGATGGGTCTTTCAGCATGAAAATGACCCAAAACATACCACCAAGGCAACAAAGGAGTGGCTCATGAGAAAGCACATTGAGGTCATGAAGTGCCCTAGTCAGTCTCCAGAACTTAATCCTATAGGAAATTATTGGAGAGAGCTGAAATTTTGAGTTGCCAAGAGACAGCCAAGAAACCTTAAGGATTTAGAGAAGATCGGTAAAGAAGAGTGGACCAAATTCCCTCCTGAGATGTGTGCAAACCTGATCACCAACTACAAGAAGCGTTTTACCTCTGTTCTTGCCAACAAGGGTTTCTCCACCAAGTATTACGTTGTGTTTTGCTGTTGGATCGAATACTTATTTAACTCATTGGCCTGCAACTTAATTTATAGCATTGTTTTATGTGTTTTTTTCTGGATTTTTGGACTTCATATTCTGTCTCTTTCTTTTAAAATACACCTATTAAAAAATGTATAGACCCTTTATTTCTTTGTAAATGGGCAAACTGAGCAAAATCTGCAGGGGATCAAATAATTCTTTGCCCTACTGTGCGTGTGTATATATGTGTGTATATATATATATATATATATATATATATATATATATATATATAGTGGAACCTTGGTTTACGAGCATAATCCATTCCAGGAGAATGCTTGTAATCCAAAGCACTTGCATATCAAAGTGAGTTTCCCCATAGAAGTCAATGGAAACAAAGGTAATTTGTTCCGCATTGATGCCTATTGCATGCAATACTGCATATGACCAGAGGTAGGGGGGGCGCCGGCGAGCCTCGGAAATACTCGGAGACCCCACGGCTGAACTCAGAAAGACTAGGAAACGGCGTGACTCCCAGTATTTCCGTACGGCTCCGAATCGTTTGGCCAACCCCCGCCCCTTTGACCAAATACGGTACTGCACACCCCATTAGCTTGACAACACTCGCAAACCGAGTCAGATTTTTAAGAAAAAGTTGCTCGTCTTTCAAAACGCTCATTAACCGTGTTACTTGTTAACCAAAGTTCCACTGTATATATATTTGTTTTGAATAGAATTTTCAACAATGCTACAATTTATGTATTATAATGAAAAATAATAGAAAATATCATATCTTAAAGTTGTTGTTAGCCACTTTATTGCCTCCTTCCATCCTTTCTGTTTAATAATGTAAGGAGCCCCTGGGTCTGTGCTTTATAAAAAAAAAATGTCGATATATACCTGAATTCAGAGTGCCATTTGGTGCTCTCATGAATGGCCGGCTCTCCCTTCTCCCTAAATGACAGCTGCAGTGGGAGGGCTCGAGAATCCCCCGCTGACGACCCGCTGAATCCCCCGTTGAATCCTCCGCTGAGGAGGAGAGAGGCGGCCAGTCACGTGAGCGCCAAGGGGCACTCTGAAATCAGGTAAATAGCGGCAAGTCCATCCAGTTCAACCCACAGAGAAGCCTTGGAGGGTTCTGTTCTGCAGTGGGCCCCAAGAGAGGGACTCAACTGCTCAGTGGAGTGCACCAAGTGCCAGGCCACCCTTCTTATAGAACCTCCATCACCGGCCACCACTGCTTCTCTCCCAAGCTTACTGCTTTTAATTATTATTACTCCTAACTTCATAACCCAAAATATCAACTTGTAATTGTACACTTTGCTCCCCAGTTCACCAATACACAGTATGAATACAATTTCACTCTCTTCAAGTGAATCAGGCCAGACATTTTCACTTAACCAGAACTTATTTTATTAAAGAAAAGTAGTTGTTCATACAGCTTTCGATGTTTCCAATCAAGTTACCAGAGCAGTACAGTCATGCAAACATGGCATTTCCCATTCCCCTTTTTGTTAAGTGCTTTGCATGGTCTGTGTTGTGGTTCTCATACCTTAAGTTAGGCCTCCTTCCAAAGAATGGGTAACAAAGTTTCAGTCCATAGTCCCATAAGGGGGTCCCACTGAGGGTAACCCCCACTCCACAGCTGATTACAGATTCCCACATGTATGGTCTTTCTCTCAACCTACATAGACCCAAAGACCCTACAAGGTCCTACCTCCTCCTGCCTATATCGCTTATGGAAGTGACACATACAGAGGGAAGGCACACCATGGCACACATTAAACTCTTGCATAACCACACTTTAGCTCTTTTGGCACACAAGGCAAATAACTTTTAGGCACCTGCCTACAAGCACAAGGAGCCAATCAGCTGCAGTGCTCAGGTGTTAATAAGGAGCATACTGATAGGGAGGAGAGTGCACCTTGGCTTTATATGGTCAAATGTATTCTAATGTTGACAATGTACTGTAAATGCTCTACAAGACCAAAGAATTGTTTCCCTATTTTGAGATGCATCTGATGTTTCCTAGGTGCTGCAGCAAAACCAGTGGTGACCTTCACTCCGAACGTGAACAAAATATTTGAGGGAGAGAATATAGTAATGACCTGTAATGTTGAGTCTATCCTCCAAGGTGATGCTGCATACTACTGGTACAGAGATGGTGAGTGGGTGCAGACAAGGAGGATTGCCACCATCTCTTCTGCAGAAATGAGAGACGGGGGGGAATACCATTGTTGGACCAAATATACCAAAGGAAGTGATGCACTTAGGTTGGATGTTAGCAACGGTAAGTTCAGTTCTGATATCGCAATATACACTTATGGTGATACTTTTCCAAATATTTTCTTTTTCACTGCGTTTAGACTCTTGGGTTTGGCATAGCTTGAGCGTTGACTTCAGATGCTTGCGTGCATCATTAAAGGAGCCCTGGAAGCTCTATGCAAGCTGTGACCAATACTAGCAGTACCGCATTTTAGGCCTTACCCCTTGCTAAGTTTTGTCTGCCTTTGAAACAGATGCCCAAGCCTTATTGACTGATAAGCAGGTGTATAGGATTGGCAGGGCAGGTTAGATTGCAGTCATGCAAGGTTTTAAGAAACTCTGCAAAAAACACAATAATGTGTGCAAGCCCCTTACTTATGTCTACTCTACAGACCATGGGTCAATTTTTAAGCTTTGTAGAGTAATTCAATTCAAAAAGTGAAACTCATATATTATATAGATTTATTACACATAGAGTGATATATTGCAAGCATTTCTTTCATTTTAAATTTTGCTGATTATGGCTTACAGCCATAATCACTCAAACACTCAAAGTAACCTATCGTCTGCTTCTATTACAAACAAACTGATTCATCTATGAAAGTCTGTGGAGATCAGAAAACCTACTATACATACATTATATTACCAAAAATGCACATGAACTTTAATGGCATCCCAGGCTTAGTCCGTAGGGTTCAATATTGAGTTGGCCCACCCTTTGCAGCTATAACAGCTTCAACTCTTCTGGGAAGGCCGTCCACAAGGTTTAAGAGTGTGTCTATGGGAATGTTTGACCATTCTTCCAGAAGAGCATTTGTGAAGTTAGGCACTGATGTTGGAGGAGAAGGCCTGGCTTGCAGTCTCCCCTCTAAGCCCTTGTACACACGGTCGGATATTCCGACGGAAAATGTCAGATTGGACCGTGTTTTCGGGTTAATCTGACCGCATGTGGGCTCCATCGGACTGTTTCCGTCGGAATATAAAAAAAAGTTTTAGAGCTGGGCTATAAAATTTTCCGACAACATGATCCGATCTGACTTTTTCCGATCGTTGGTAGAGAATTCCGATCAGACAAAGTGCCACGCATGCTCGGATCAAATTACGAGACCAAAGCTATTGGCTACTAGCCTGAACATAGTCCCGTCCTTACGAACGAACGTCACCACGTTCCGAACGATCGGATTTTCCGACAACTTTGTCCGACCGTGTGTATGCAACACAAGTTTCAGACAAAATCCATCGGACAAAATCCGACAGATTTTGTTGTCGGAATGTCCGACCGTGTGTACAAGGGCTAAGTCGTCCCAAAGGTGTTCTATCAGGTTGAGGTGCAGGCCAGTCAAGTTCCTCCACCCCAAACTCACTTACCCATGTCTTTATGGACCTTGCTTTGTGCACTGGTGTGCAGTCATGTGGGAACAGGAAGGAGCCATCTCCAAACTGTTTCCACAAAGTTGGGAGCATGAAATTGTCCAAAATGTCTTGGTATGCTCACACCTTAAGAGTTCCCTTCACTGAAACTAACGGGTCAAGCCCAACCCCTGGAAAACAACTAGAGTTGCCACCTCATCCCTTTAAACCCGAACACATATTAATTACACAGGTTCTGAGGCTAATTTAATACAGATAAGTGAGTTTCATTACCACCCTAATTTGAACACATATTAATTACACAGGTTCTGAGGCTAATTTAATACAGATAAGTGAGTTTCATTACCACCCTAATTTGCCTCAGAACCTGTGTAATTAATATGTGTTCGGTTTAAAGGGATGAGGTGGCAACTCTAAAAAAAAAACAACACCATAATCCCTCTTCCACCAAATGATTTGGACCAGTGCACAAAGCAAGGTCCATAAAGACATGGATGAGCGAGTTTGAAGCTGTTATAGCTGTAAAGGGTGGGCCAACTCAATATTAAACCCTACGGACTAAGACTGGGATGCCATTTAAGTTCATGTGCATGTAAAGGCAGGTGTCCCAATACTTTTGGTAATATAGTGTACATATATATATATATATATATATATATATATATATATATATATATATATATATCTTAAATGTAACACAGCATGGTACCTTGGTGTCTGCAAGCAGTGATTCCTGTACCACAGGGAACAGCTAATTTGCATCACAGAATTCAAGGAGAAAATGTGTGAGGATCTTCAAAAGGTAAGTTTCCAAACTTCTAGATTGTTTAAATGAATAGGAGTAGGCTAGAAATAACTGGAAATTAGCATATGATTTGATATGTTGACCATAGATATGCTTTAACAGTCTATGTTGTGTTCTTTGAATTAGCTACTTATCTCAGGCCTCCCATGTGTGTGTGTTTCAGATTGGGTGATCCTGCAGGCTCCTTACTATGTTCACGAAGGAGATAACATAACTTTGAGGTGTCGCCATCTTCCTCAATATGATGCGGGACAGACAATATTCTACAAAGACGACGTTGTCGTTCAAGACTGGAGTTATATCGATGAATTCCTTATTGGAAATATGGATGTGCAGAAGACCGGGAAATACGCATGTACAAAACAAGTGCTCCACTATGGCATGTACCACAGACATTCGGATGGAGCTTCCATTTCAGTCCTAGGTACTGCAATTGGCAATATATTCTTTACAGAGCTTAAATGTATTGCCCCTGGAAGAACAAGAATGAGCGGCACACCCAAAAGTATGAGTCCAAGCACTAGGTTTATTCAGTTAAAATAGTCTAAAAAAAAACATAGTGTAACGACACGTTTCAGTAAATGGAAAAATGTACCCTTCATTTGGACTTAGAATTTTGGCTAACGTGAAGAATGAACTGGGATTAGGAGAATAATTTTATAATTCTAGCAAACACGCTCCTTTCTCTAATACATTTCATTCCAAACAGCTCAATCATAGATTCAATGCACAATTGTTATGCCGCGTACACACGGTTGGATTTTCCGATGGGAAATGTTCGATGTGAGCTTGTTGGAAAGTCTGAGCATGTGTAAGCTCCATCGAACATTTGCTGTCGGAATTTCTGCCAACAAATGTTTGGTAGCAGGTTCTCAAATTTTCTGCCAACAAAGCTTGTTGTCGGAAAGTCCGATCGTGTGTACACAAGTCTGTTGCACAAAAGTTTGCGCATGCTCGGAATCAAGCAGAATGAGCCACACTGGCTATTGAACTTCCTTTTTCTCCGCTCGTCGCACGTGTTGTACGTCACCGCGTTCTCACGTTCTGAGTTTTTGGCCAACATTTGTGTGACTGTGTGTATGCAAGACAAGTTTGAGCCAACATGCTTCAAACAAAAATCCATGGTTTTGTTGTCGGAAAATCCGATCGTGTGTACGCGGCATTACAATGCACCAGTTGGTAATTTACCAATGGGAAATATTATTTTCCCAAAGATTTGCCTAGAGATTGAAGTCAAATTATAGGCATTCTCTGCAAAAAGGGTGGGTTTTTGGTGAGATACTTTGACTACTCTCTTATATCTGAAGTGTTGGTGTTCCTTTCCTTATTATAACATTAAGACTGATCAGGCGGTGATTGCATACACAGATTTCCTCATTCTTAAGCCTCATACACACGCTTTGATTTTCGGACGACAGCACGTCCGATTTTTGTGGCATGCTAGTCTCATGTCAAAAGTGAAGAGGTTTCTAATAACACGAGAACTTTCATTTGACAAAATACAACCTCAGAAGTGACGTAACGCGTTGAATAGTTTTGTATGTATTCTTTCATTTCTGAGAACGAAAACCATACTACTGAAACGAAAATCAGACGTTGAGTTTACATCCTGCAAAAATTTTATAGTCTGCATATCCAGCTTTTGTCTGACGAAAAAGAGAAATCGGCTGTCGAAAGTACCGCATTAACAACTGACGTCCGAAAATCAAAGCGTGTGTACGGGCCTTAAATAGTAAAGCATTTTTCTACAGAAAAGTGTACAAATATTCAATAAAATCAGCTAAAATTCTTGTAATGTACATAACTTATCTAAAAAGATTATTGTGTGCAAACAAAATCGGACAATGTTAAATTTTAACCACATTTCATGGATTTGGATGGCCAAATTCAAATGAATTTCAGTATTATTTTGTGTGGTTTAGAATTCCAAAAGACACGTTGGAGTAAGGGACCAATGGCTGCTTTAAAAGCTGTTTCTGCTCTATATGTGCTTCTGCTGTTGCTTGGGCATCCTTAGATTTACTTCCTGTGCCATCAGGTCCCATTCTTCTATTTTAAATCCATGTTATAGGTAAGTGGCTCAGGCTTTCTTTGACCCCATCATCTCATCAGACAGAGTTGCCAGGAGCCTCTCAAACCATCTTGCACACCTTTGCATCATTCTCTTGAAGTTTAAGTTGGTGTCAGAAACCATGAACCAGTCCGAGACAGAAGTACAATTAAATCACACGTGTTTATCCTTAAAAAATAAAAAGGTAAATAGAGTAAGCGTAGTCAAAGCATAGCCAGAGTCCAGTAACTGGATCGAGTAGTCAGCCAGTCCAGAGTTCAATAACAAGATCGGGTAATCAGCCAGGCCAGAAGTCAGGGATCTAAGTGGAGCAACAGCAAGCAGGATAAGGAGCCAGAAGGGATGTCAGCAAGCAAGTCTTTAAACAGAACCGCAGGAGATGGTTTCTTGTGATGTGACCAAGGCAAAGGCAGAGATGAAGTGAGCTGGACAGCTTTAAGTAGGCCGGTCAGATGAGCAAGATCAGGATCATCTGGGTAACTGTGGAGAGAGATGAGAGCTGGCAATTAGCCGACAACTGAGCAGCCAGCCCAGAGAAGGAAGGGCTAAGCCAGCCCTGACAGATGGATCCCATAGGACCCTAATGGGAAAGCCATTGGTAAAACTCTGAAATTTGAAGTTCTTTTCACAATTTCAGAAATTCCCTCATCTCTAGTTGCCTGCATTTACCAACATATTTGCCAACAGCTGCCCACATTTTCCAAAACAGGATTTCTCAGCCTTTTTTCAGTCATGGCACCCTTTCAAAGTAGGCAAAATCTTTAGGCCCCCAGTTTAAAATCTAAAAAAATGTAAATGTTACTTATA
The DNA here is from genome assembly GCF_037356315.1 of Lithobates pipiens. Classification (NCBI taxonomy): domain Eukaryota; kingdom Metazoa; phylum Chordata; class Amphibia; order Anura; family Ranidae; genus Lithobates; species Lithobates pipiens. Next base: position 758,955 of record NW_027507884.1, on the reverse strand, counting down.
AATGGGAAACTTGAGCCTGGCATAATAAACAGAACTGTGTTGTTGAAATTTCACATCACAACCCCCCTCCTCCTTTAAATTCCCCCCACCAAACCATTCCTTCTTCACATCAGAACTTTTTCTTTTTGGCTGCAGCTGAAGAAAGGCAGAGGAGGTATGGAGAAGGTGGCTATCCTCTCCCAGTCTAGAGAAGGTTTGGAGAAGGTGGCTATCCTCTTTAGATCTGGAGAAGGTGGCTTTCCTCTCTAGGTCTGGAGAAGGTGGCTATCCTCTCCCAGTTTGGAGAGGGACTGGAGAAGATGGCTATCCTCTCCCGGTCTGTAGAATGTATGGAGAAGTTGGCTGTCCTCTCCAGGTCTGCAGAATGTCTGGGGAAGGTGGCTATCCTCTCCAGGCCTGGAGGAGGCTTTTATCCTGTCCAGATTGCTGGGGGTGGCCCTCCATGAAACCTCCATCTTGGATGACAGCGTTGTCAATTTAAATTTTGATGGTGATTCATAGTATTTCCATGTTTTCTCCTAAAATGTATAACTTTTTGTTGGATTTTAAATACATGTATGTATTTCCTTCTGTTGTAACCCCATTGTAAGGTCATGTTAGTCTTATGGTTCATAATGCTGGTTATAAGGACAACATCTTTATTGATAAGTTGGCCAAATTCTATAAAGAATGGAGTGCTCCCAAATGTTTTTAATGGTAATCTTTAAAAGCTCCATGCCACCTGCCCTGGTGCAGGATCATGTTTTGCCATGGTGGGGGCAAGCCAGCTGCCAACATCTTAGCAAAAAATTACTTTGGTGGTCAGCCAGCCCATCCACAGCATGACAACTTATGGTGTTGATCCAGGTCAAGCTAGGTCCAGTGTTTCTGGCACCCTGAGGAACCCAATGACACCCCGGTTGAGAAGTTCTGCTCCAGCATATCAACCAGTCTTGGAAGATGAGTGCTTAACTTTATAAATGTTTATAAATGTTTGACTCAAAGTTGTATTTATATACACTATGTTAATAAATAGTGTAGGACAATACGGAAATAACATACATATACTAATGTACATCACGTGAGCATGTATATACATAAACACATTTTTAGTTTAGATAAGAGTAAATGTTATCTGTACAATATTTGAAAGTAAAGCTGGCTGAAAAGAAACCAAATATATCTAACAGATTTCATAGTGAACTGTTTCAAGTCTTTAAAGAGTACAGAATATGATAATTCAGTTGTAACAGAACATTATTTTCCATGTTTTTATAGAACTTTTTTTGAAACCCGAACTTACAGTAACTCCAGATTTGGTGACAGATGGAGATCACATGACCCTCTTATGTACCACCACACTAAGCTGGCATCGGCAGAGGGCAGAACTGCAATTTGCATTCCATAAAGATGGAGAGAACGTTCAAACATTCAGTTCATCTCATCAATATGAAGTCCAGTCCGCTCAGCTGGAGGATTCTGGGAATTATTCCTGTGAAGTGAGAGCGCCAACCAAAAGCGTAAAGAAGAGAAGCAGAGAATTATACATCCACATAAATGGTGATTATTAGATTGAAGTTTATTTAAATATTGCAACAATTTTTTAAATTATCAACCAACTTGTTCAATAAAGGAATCAAGATAACTTATTTCCAAAGCTAATTTAAATTATACTAATGTAATCTTTAAATTTACTAGAAGGGATATACGAAGGCAAATAAATAGCTGTTATAAATGAATTAATTCATAAATAAACATATTTCTATTTAAATTATGAAATGAACATTTTGAATTATACAAAAGAATCTCCAATATTGAACCCTACAGACTAATGCCCCATACACACAGTCGGACATTCTGACCACAAAATCCATCAGATTTTTTCTGACGGATCTTGGCCGAAACTTGTCTTGCATACACACAGTCGTACAAAGTTGTCGGAAAATCCAATCGTTCGGAATGAGGTGACGTACAAAACGTACGATGGGACTACGTAGGGGCCAGTAGCCAATAGCTTTCGTCTCCAAATTTTTTCTGAGCATGCGTGGCACTTTGTGTGTTGAAAATCTCTACACACAATTTGAAAAAGTCCGCTCGGATTTTGTTGTTATTTTTGCTACAGACGACTGAAAAATAGAGGAATGCCACACGATCGGAAATTTGGCCAGCAAAAGACAGATGAGAGCTTTTGGTTGGAAAATGCGACCGTGTGTATGCTCCATCGGACTTTTGCTGGCCGAATTCCCGCCAGCAAAAGATTGAGAGCATGTTGTCAATTTCTCGGTCAGAAAAAGTTTTGATCAGAAATTCCGATCGTCTGTTGCAATTCCAATGCGCATCAACAGCCACTGATTTTAACCCATTTGACTCTTGGTTTATAAAAGCCTGTCTTTATGCTCCTTTGGACATTTAACACTTGGGACTTTTTGCTTATAGTGCGCTGGATTTTCCTCTTTTCCATTTCATCCCCTTGGAAATTGCAAGACAACAAATGGGCAGATAAAAATGAGTTACAGTTGTATCTGTTGCTAAATGTTGTGTTTCCATGGTGAGTCTTGTAGTAATTTATTTTAAATACCACTAAACAGTTTTTTATTACCTGAGTATCATATAAACACTATATATAATTTATGAGGACAAAATAGTAAACTTGACCCAACTATATCTAACATTCTGAACAGAATCCAGTTGTAGGTCTCCCCAAACACCTCACCATGTCTAACTAATGCCCCGTACACACGGTTGGAATTTCCGACAACAAATGTTGGATGTGAGCTTGTTGGGGGAAAGTCCAACCATGTGTATGCTCCATCGAACATTTGTTGGCGGACTTTCCGCCAACAAATGTTGGCTAGCAGGTTTCCGCAAATTTTCCACCAACAAACTTTGTTGTTGGAATTTCCGATCGCGTGTACAAGTGTCCGACGCACAAAAGTTCACGCATGCTCGGAATCAAACAGAAGGAGCCGCACTGGCTATTGAACTTCCTTTTTCTCGGCTCATCGTATGTCTTATACGTCACCACGTCCCCACGTTTGTAATTGTTGTTCAACATTTGTATGACGGTGTGTATGCAAGACAAGTTGCAGGCAACAACCTTCGAACAAAATTCCACGGTTTTGTTGGCGGAAAATCTGATCGTGTGAACGGGGCATAAGGGTTGCAGTCTATAAGAATTTCAGGTCACGTGCACTAACCAAGAAATGTTATCTTCTTCCTTTCTAGAGCCGCTCTTCTATCTATTATTAAAAGCGAACTCGAGTGAATTGGTAGAAGGCGATCGAATGACTCTAACGTGTGACATAATCCCTGGTTCACACAGGCAGACAACAGAGCTGCAGTTTGCATTCTACAGAGGTGGAAGGAATCTTCAGAGATTCGGCTTATCTGATCAATATGGAGTCCAGTCTGCTCAGCTTGAGGATTCTGGGAATTATTACTGTGAAGTAATAACTACAGTTAGCAGTGCGAAGAAGAGGAGCAAAGAAGTCAATATCTATATACAAGGTGAGCCTCAATATAATCATCTGGCTTAGTGATGACCCTCCTCTTCTGTGTAATCCCCCTTAGCAATCTATTTGCTATCGGGGGGGGGGGGGGGAAATAACAAAGCTGCAAACATAAAGCTCCCATACACCATATATGTAAAAATAATAGCGTTACGCTAACATAATAAATTACTGTGAATTGTGACTAATCAAATCTCTTATACAGAATCAATCATTGAAAAATCCAAACAGTGTAAAAAGGACCACAAAAAGTCCCAATGATTAAATCCAGTGAACCCCTTTGAAGTCCTCTTAGGTTGAATTCAACACCTGGTCCATATCACCAACAACCAACACAAAAGCCAGGTGTGATAAGTTATCTGCTTCTTGGATTGACATGACCCGCTTTCTCAAGAGAAGTCATGTATAGCATGTAAAAATTACTCCAGGTGCCATCATTATACAGTATCACCCCAACGTTTTCTTATGCCCTGTACACACGGTTGGACATTCTGACGACAAAATTCGTCTGATTTTTTCCATACGTATTTTGCCCCAAACTTGTCTTGCATACACACGGTCGCACAAAGTTGTCAGAAAATCCGATCGTTCAGAACGAGGTGACGTAAACCACGTACGTCAGGACCATAAATGAGCCAGTAGCCAATAGCTTTAGTCTCGTAATTTATTCTGAGCATGTGTGGCACTTTATTCTAAGCATGTGTGCGTTGTATTTGTCTACACACCATCGGAATTTAAATGATCGGATTTTGTTGTCAGAAAATTTTAGCTCCAGCTCTCAAACTTTGTGTGTCGGAAATTCCGACGGAAAAAGTCAGATGGCGCCCACACACAATCAGAATTTCCGATCGCACATTTTACATCGGAAAGTCCGACCGTGTGTACAGGGCATTAGTCACCTGGAGTCAACCATTAAACATGCCAGCCAAGACTCAAGATGTAGCTAATGATGTAACAATTGACCAACACTGATGGTACTCCATCGGCAGTGGCAGCCGAACCACAGCAGTCTGTGGAGTTTGACTCTCCTGATTCTGGTCTTCCCTCTTCTCGTAACTACTCTGTGACCTCGGGGATACTGTCGAGCATTGATGAATAGTTAGAGGGGTGTTTTTTACCCTAATACAGGAAATACATTAAAACAAAAACACCTAGACCTTACAACCACTTTTAGAGGAGTATGCCTGGTTTCCATGTTGATTTAGCAAAAATGATTGGCCCTAATAGCGTGACTCTTAGTTATCCATAGTAGTTCTGATAGTAAAATGAGAGCTGCCAGAGAGCTACGTTTTCTTGTTCCCCAGACAGGATGGTATGGAACAAAACCACTCCACCCAATTAAAAAGTATAAGGAGTGTATTGTAGGTTTTCTGGCGTGTCATATAATACCCAGATGAAACACCTGTAAGTCCAATTTACCTTGGGTACATCTACATTTCCATATGACTGACCAACCAACCAACCATAAAGTTATACAATATGTAAACCAGTATCATTGAGCATAATAAAATTATGATTTGTTATATGTAACAGGTCTATGTTGTGTACTTCTCTTAGGAGCTCTAATGCTGCCTACACACGACAGGACTTTCGACAGCAAAGTTCAGAAGGAACAAATCCGTTGGACAGTTCGATCGTGTGTGGTCTCCATCGGAACTTTGCTGTCCAAAAATCTGATGAACTTTAGAAATAGAACATGTTTCAAAATTTTCGGCCAGAACTCCGCCGGACCCAGTTCCTATTGAGAAATCCGTTTGTGTGTATGCTAGTCCGACGGACAAAAACCGACGCTGGGGCAGCTATTGGCTACTGGCTTTGAACTTCCTTATTCTAGTCCGGTCGTACGTCATCACATTAGAATCTGTCGGACTTTGGTGTGATTGTGTGTGGCCAAGTCCGTTCATTTGGAAAGTCGTAACTCCGCCGAAAGTCCCTCGGGAAGACCATCGGACCTAGTCCATTGAAAATTCCAGTCGTGTGTATGCGGCATAAGGCGTCTTAGTAGCCCTGTAGATCATGTAATATAGTCATGTTTGATGAGTAACCAAGAGTTGTATCTGCTTCTACAAAAATGTAACCACTTTTAAGGAAGGCAACTCCATTACAGTAGGAATTATGGAATGTGTATGAATATGGGATCTGGGAGTTCAGTTATAGGTCAAACCTAGCCTAACTAGATATGTCCCATTTAAGACTTGGCCATTTACAATGGGGCCTTATCAGAAGTCTTTTGAATACCTGGGACAGTTATAATGCCTCAACATTCCTATGTAGTTGACAGATTTTTTGTCAAGCATGCTGTCTTCCTTGGCTGCTCAAAAGAGACAATTTTAATCTAACCCTCTTAATATCTAACCTTTGGGAAAATGAAGGTTAGATAACAAGAGGGTAAAATTTGGAAAAATGAAGGAGGCATGGTGTTCCACACCACGTTCCCTTCTCTATTCGCTTCCTCTTTGACCCTATGGACTGAGATCATAATACTCTTGCAGATGTTTTCTCCTAGCAATAGGTGACATCTGGTGACAATCAGGATCCTTTCTCAGTAGACTTTTTTTCACAACAGTTCCTGTGTTTCACTATAATAATATATTTGCTTTCATTTGCATTTAATTCCAGAAGTGTTTAAAAAACCAAACATTACTGTAATCCCTTATCCAGTTATGGAAGGAGATGAGATGACCCTGATGTGTGTCACCAGTCTAAGTCCACTCAGACAGGGGACAAAACTACAGTTTGCTTTCTACAGAGATGGATGGATTGTTCAGGAATTCAATTTATATGACCAATATGGAGTCCGGTCTGCTCAGCTGGAGGATTCTGGGAATTATTCATGTGAAGTGAAAGCTTCAGCCAGGCTTGTAAAGAAGAGTTCAGTGGTTTTTATTCAGATAAAAGGTCAGTACTTTAAGGTAATTATGAGTTTCTAGTTATGCTACCGAAGTTTGTTTAAAGCAGCCTTTCTCAGCCAGGATGTTCCTCTAGATGTTGTTAAGGGTTCCTTCAGCACTGAGCAATTTGTATATGTAAAAAACATTACCACTGACACAAATGAAGTTTTCAGCTATCAGTAAGCAGATTTTTTGTTTTGTTTTTTTTGTTTTAAGTGTTGCATCAGTAAGGGGAGCATTCTCATTTCCCACTGTAATAAGAGGCATTCTTCTCACTGATCACCAATGTAAGGAACATTCTTCTCACTGATCACCAATGTAAGGAGCATTCTTCCCACTGACCAGCATCATAAGAAGCATTCTTCCCACTGTCCACCAATATAAAAAGGTATTCTTCCCACTGACCACCAATGTAAGAGACATTCTTCCCACTGACCACCAATGTAAGAGACATTCTTCCCACTGACCACTAGGGATGAGCAGAGGGCCGTCGAGGAGTACCTGTGCGAATACGGCATGGCGACAGGCTCAGAGCAGCAGGAGGAAGAGGAGGAAATCCTTTCCTCTCAAGGCCCACTTTATCCAGACACAGTCAATCATTCCTATGTCACAGAACACACAGGAGCCGAGAGGGGAGGAAGATGAGGAGGAGGATTCTGGCACTTTCATAGGCTTCAAAGAAGAGTAAGATATGCGTCAATCTGTAAGCGATGGCTTTCCAACCCCAGGACCCTTGGGAGTATTACGTGGCTGGGAGGAGGAAGTTCCAGATGCTGTCATTCTGGGTGACCCCGAGGAGTCTGCTTCTCAAGCCTTAACAAATTTGAGGCGCATGGGAAACCTCATGCTTCAAAGCCTGCGAACGGACCCAAGAATACGTGGACTAAAGGAGAAGGATGATTACTGGTTGGCAACCCTCCTTGACCACCAGTATAAAGGGAAGTTCTCAGAACTCACAGAGAGTGCAGAAGATAAAATCTCTTGAGGACACGTCGTTTTGAGTCTTCTGTTGGTCAAGAAAGGAGCGTTGGAGAAGGCGTCCGCCTAAGTGAGGCATTTCTGAATTTTTTAAGTCCTCACTGCCCAGCTTCCACATTCCATTGGCAGCATCTGCATCACAAGGTGGACAATTACCTTAGAGCCAAAACAGATATGGAGAGCTTTCCAGCTGATCATCCACTGACTTATTGGCTCATGAGAATAGAACACTGGCCAGAACTTTCCCAGTATACCACTGAGTTGTTGGGCCACATTGCATCCAGCATGCTTTCAGAACGGGCATTCAGTACTGCAGGAGGTTTCGTTACTGATCATAGAACGCATCTGTCCACAGACTCCGTGGACCGTTTGACTTTTCTAAAAATTAATCAGTCCTGGATTACCAGCTATGAAGCCCCTGATGACGGTGTCACTGAATAAGTCTTTTTGGGATGTGGAATCTCTGCAGGACTTCGAGGCTGCCTAGCTTTGAGGGTGTTCAAACATTTGATCTGGAAAAATGTTTTTGGTATAGGTTTCATGGGCACAATTAACACCCAAACACCAATTTTTCAGCACCTGTTTGACAGTTTGACAGGTGCATATCATTGCAATTTTTTTTGCCTTCATAAAGAATAGGGATGGGTCAACCCCCCCCACGGTTTGGTTCGCATCCAGAAGATATGAACAGGCAAAAAATATGTTCGAGCACGTGAACACTGTTAAAGTCTATGGGACACAAACGTGAATAATCAAAAGTGCTCATTTTAAAGGCTTATATGCAAGTTATTGTCATAAAAAGTGTTTGGAGACCTGGGTCCTGCCCCAGGGGACATGTATCAATGCAATTTTTTCTTTTTTAAACGTCAGTTTTTTCGGGAGCAGTGATTTTTAAAAATGCTTAAAGTGAAACAATAAAAGAGAAATATTCCTTTAGGTCTGGTATGGATTTTAAGGGGGAACCTGCGCCAAAATTAAAAAAAATGGCGTGGGAGCCCCCCCTAAAAATCCTTATCTGAGCACGCAACCGGCAGGCCACAAGAAAAGAGGGAGGAACGAGAGAGTGTCCCCCAAATCACCTTGTCCCCATGTTGATGGTGACAAGGGCCTCATCCCCTCAACCCTTGCCCGGTGGTTGTGGGGGTATGTGGGCGGGGGGCTTGTCAGAATCTGGAAGACTCCCAGATCCTGGCCCCTCCCCTGTGTGAAATGGTAAGGGGGTACAAATGTACCCCTACCATTTCACAAAAAAGTATCAAATTTTTTTTAAAAGACAATAGCCGGTTTTTGACAATTCCTTTATTAATGTCTTCTTCTTTCTTCTTTCCCAACTTCTTCTTCCGCGGGATCACCTGGTTACGTAATTAGCCTGGAGGGCTAGTAAAGGGTCAGCTGCAGCCAGGTGGGTTGGCAGTGCCTGAAGAGGTGCTGCTGGGATCAGTGACCACAGAGAGAAAGTGATGTGAATGTAGATGCTGTGTCACTCTGTTGGTCTACACTCATAGGCACTGTGAGTCCCTGCCTGTAATGGGCTGTTGCTACATTTAACTGGAGCCTGTCAGATCATCACGGAGTGACATAGCTGTCACCCTGATCCAAATTTTTACCCTATAAAAATATAATAAAATCACGAACTGTTCTCTGTCTCTGGAGTGCCTGTGAAAAGTTCCTGGCTGTGCAGGAGAGGGGGGTCCAGTTTATCTGCAGCTCCTTAGGGGGTGCGCTACACATATTATGCTATGTTCTACTGTATTACAGTATATTATACTATAATATCGTATATATTGAAAAAAATGCCTTTTTAAGATTTTTTAAATTAAGTATTATTGTATTATATTGTATTATATTATATTATATTAAATACTGAATATACTGAGTATACTGAAAATGAAGTACACATTTTTGAGGTTGGTAAGCCATGATATTTTTGGACATTAATAGGAACACAGTAAGTGTTATAATGGTAATTTTTGTCTCTTTTGTTTTTCTCAGGTAGGAAACTTGTGGATGTTACATTCTCTAACAAAATTCGATTGATACTGTCTGGACTTGTATTTATAATGATAGTCATATTATTTTGCTGTGGATAAAAAACAGCGAGAGGCTCAAACAGAACGGAGGCCCAAAAAATCCGAAAGATGATGGAAAAGCGCCAAGACTCACATTCTGTGTGTGCTAGGAAAACAAAACGTTGATCCAATGTTGGGGTCCACAATCTGTACCTATAGCCATGCAAACTTCTGAATATATCTGTATATCTACTTTTAGCAAACTTCCACCATCTAGGCCAACCTTTCTCAACCCTTTTACTCAAGGGGAACCCTTAAAACAAAGTTCAGGTCTCAGGGAACCTCTGCTAAAACAAATTCTTGGGGCTTCAGTGGAAAGAATGCCCCCCTACATTGGTGGTCATCCTTACAGACAGCTGTTGGCTTTGTCAAGTGTCTTTGAGCTTGGAACTATTAAGGAACCATCAGATGGGGGGTCAATCAGCCACACCTAAAGGAACCCCTGGGAACTTGTGCAGGAACCCTACGGTTCCACAGAACTCTGGTTGAGAATGGTTGATCTAGGCATTCATGCAAGTATTATACCCCGTACACGCGGTCGGATTTTCCGACAGGAAAATGTGCGATCGGATCATGTTGTCGGAAAATCTGACCGTGTATGGGCTCCATCGGACTTCTTCCATCGGATTTTCCGACACACAAAGTTTGAGAGCAGGATCTAAGATTTTTACGACAACAAAATCCGATCGCATAAATTCCGATCGTGTATAGACAATTCCAACGGACAAAGTGCTAGGCATGCTCAGAATAAACTAAGAGACGAAAGCTATTGGCTACTGACCCGTTTATAGTCCCGACGTATGTGTTTGACGTCACCTTGTTCAGAATGAATGGAAATTCCGACAACTTTGTGCGACCGTGTGCATGCAACACAAGTTTGGCCCAAAATCCATTGGAAAAAATCCGTGGGATTTTGTTGTCGGAATGTCCGACCGTGTGTATAAGAACTCCTTGTGCTGGTACAAGGCATGCCAATGTTTACCTGAGACTGCTATATTTTATAAGTAGCTTTGTAAACTCTTGATTATTTTGGAATAGCTAAAGGTTAATGCCGCGTACACACGAGCGGACTTTTCGACGGACTAGGTCCAACTCTCTTCCCGATGGACTTTCGGCAGAGTTTCTGACGGACTTTCCGAAAGAACAGACTTGGCCACAAACAATCACACCAAAGTCCGATGGATTCGAACGTGATGACGTACAACCGGACTAGAATAAGGAAGTTCAAAGCCAGTAGGCCATAGCTGCCCTAGCGCCGGTTTTTGTCCGTCGGTCTAGCATAAACACGAAAGGATTTTTCGACCGGACTCGAGTCTGTCGGAAAAATTTGAAACATGTTCTATTTCTAAATCCATCAGATTTTTGGACAGCAAAGGTCCGATGGAGCCAACACACGATCAAATTGTCCGATGGATTTGTTCCGTCGGACCTAGTCAGTGGAAAAGTCCGGTCGCGTGTACGAGGCATTAGTGTAAAAGCTCTTATCATAGCATTGCATGCATAAGAATGAGAAGACTCTAAAGACTAGTTTTCCTGCACGCAATTGTAGGTGGCAATTCAGCTTTTAGTCAGCCTTTTGTGATAATGGATTCCTCAATTTTGTATGGCTATAAAACTCTTTATACAGAGGGAGGTGAACAACTACATAATTACTTTGCCCCAGAGGATAGATGCCTACTTCTGCCTAGGTAGTCTCATGATACCATGGTTGAATATAAAGTGCTCCGAATTTATGTATTTATTTTATTCTTGTATATAGTATCTTAAATTTCAGCACTTCAGTCTACACACCCTTAAGCCTCGTACACAAATATATATAAAGGAATCCCCAATATTGAACCCTGCAGACTAAAGCCTCGTACACACGATTGGATTTTACGACGGGAATTGTGTGCTGTTGATGGAAATTCTGACAATTTGTACGCTCTATGGGACAATTGTTGTTGGATTTTCCGCAGACAAATGTTGGATGGCAGGCTTTAAAATTTGCTGTCTGTTGTCGGATTTTCCAAGTGTGTGTACACAAGTCCATTGGACAAAAGTCCAAAGTACAAACATACATGCTCGGAAGCAAGGACGAGCCAGAAGCGGTCGCTCTTGTAAACTAGCATTCGTAATGGAGAATTAACTTTACGAACGCGGCAAATTATGAAATCTCGCACAATTCTCTTTTTCTTTAATAGGATAATAACAAAGCTGCTTTGCTGGTGATACTGATGGAGTTATGGCAAATTAATTTTCAAAGGCTTTTTTTTCTAGTGATATCAAGAATAATATTATTATGCTTGTTATTTTTTTTTTTTTTTGGTGCAAGTTGCCACAACACCATTATCCCGTAGTTTTTAAAAAGATACAACTATGTTGGTATCCCTTGTTAAATTTACATTTTATTTTTAAAATGTAACTGCCTACTCCCAAACTGTCATTTGAAGTAAAACACAGCCAAGTATTATTCTACACAATTTTTTTATTGCATTAAAAAAAAAAATAGACATGCTATCTGCCAATAGAACTTAACCAAAAAGTGCATTCTATGCATCCAAAAACATAGAAAATATACCAAATCAAATCATTATTATTCAACCCAAAAATGTAATAAAAGCCTCATGCATGTGTCCTGCTTCTTAATATAGGGGGTCAACAATGACAAGAGTTGGTGAAAGCAGGGGTCCATCATCCGGAGATAATTCCGAAAATCATCCGGATTATTCTCCTGGAGCTCCCGCAGCAAAGGCATATGACATAATTGGTCCCGATTAATAAAGCAACCAATTTTTGGTCCAATAACTCCTCTTCCTCCTGTTCCTGGACTGGACTTGAGTCAAAGCAATAACTCCAAGGCCAATAATAAATAAAACGTTATCTCCTCTGATTCCGCAACATGGCTGGTTGACGAACGGCCGTTCAGAAAAGAACTAAAAAACGCAAAATGAAAAGCGCAAAATAAAAAGCACGAATCAACACTCACCAAACTTCTACTAACATGAAATTAGCAGAAGGAGCCCAAAGGGTGGTGCTAAAGAGTTGAAAAACCACGTAGTACATCACTACGACAATTGTGTACCGTTTGCAGGCAAGACAAGTTTGGGGCCAATGCCTTTCGGAAGAAAGTCCGAGGTTTTGTCTGTGGAAAATCCAATCGTGTGCACGAGGCTTTGAGTTTTTAGCAGTGTTTCATGTTGGTGACACTTTTGGTTAATGACCATCGTCCTTCATTCACTCATATGAGCCTAGATACAAATCACTAAAGGGGAGCCATATTGTAATAGAACACACAAACCCAATGTGATAGCACTAGTTTAGCTTGTAGCAGCAAGAAATCGCTTCTTGGAGACAAATCACCACACCTCACAAACAGCTGTAGAGTTAGTGATCCCCCCCCCCCCCGACATCAGCCTTTTGTTTTTATACATTTCTGTTTGTTTTTATATTTAATTTGTATTTTTTCATTATGCTGTTGTAAAAATGCAATAAAGTGTATTTTATTATTTATATGTGTGCGTTGCTTTCTATTTTATCTGCACAGTTGTAAATGTTACTGCGCTTAGCAGGGGTTCCCAACCCCCCCTGCCCCTGACATGTCACCGCTGACATCATAGAGGTATGTGGAGCATCCATTCAGGTCCGCTTAAAAGGAATGAAGCCGGAAACGGCTTTGTTCCAGTCTCCTTGATGTAAACACGGAAGTGACGTCACAACATCACTTCCTGTTTAGTCAGCTGCCAATGGCGCCGGATTTAAAAAAAATATACAGTATTCAGATTCGCCGTAAGGTGACACCCCCCAGAGGGGTGACACTGGGGCTGCCACTAAACTCTATAGCGTGCGAGCAGGGCATTCAGCCGTGCGGAGGACGGGGGGAGGCTGCCTAAAACACTCCCCAGCTCCCACTCAGGGATCTCCAATATCTTCCGTGGCAGCTGGATTAGGTGGGCGGAGCTGGGGCTGTGGTTGCCTCCTCCACTCCTCCCACAGACCCCTTCACACCAATCCCACAGCTGAAGGATATAGACCCGAGGACACAACAGCCCTGCCCACCTGCCCGGGTCTTCATCTGCAAGCATGAGTTAATCAGAGGTATGCTATAAGTTAATGCACAGCACACTGTCACACACACTGTCCCTACCTGCCCTGTGCCACCCCAACCTGCACTGTGCCACCCCAAACCTGCCCTGTACCACCCCAACCTGCCCTGTGCCACCCTAAACCTGCCCTGTACCACCCCAACCTTCCCTGTGCCATCCCAACCTGCCCTATGGCACCTACAACTTGCCCTGTACCACCCCAAACCTGCCCTGTGCCACCCCCAACCTGCCCTGTGCCACCTCCAACCTGCCCTGTACAACCCCAACCTGCTTTGTACCACCCCCAACCTGCCCTGTACCACCCTAACCTGCCCTGTACCATCCCAAACCTGCCCCGTGCCACCCCAAACCTGCCCTGTACCACCCCAACCTGCCCTGAGCCACCCCAAACTGCCTGTGTCACCTCCAGCCTGCCCTGTACCACCTCCAACCTGCCCTGGGCCACCTCCAGCCTGCCCTTTGCCACCTCCAACCTGCCCTGTGCCAGCAGCAGCCTGCCCTGTGCTACCCCCAACCTACCCTGTACCACCCCAACCCCCATTGGCATTAATACAGCGATCAGTGTGATTACAATTGCATTGATTACTGTAAAAATGTCACTGGCAGTGAAGGGGTTAACACTACGGGGCAGGGGAGGGGTTAAAATGTATCCTATTTTTTGTTCTAACTGAAGGGGGATGGGACTGTGCAGGGAATACTCTGTATTGACAGATGGTCTGTCAGTTCCCTGCTCAGAGAACCAGAAACGGTGTATTTACACACACAGATCCCGGTTCTCCGTGTGCCCCCTAGTGGCCGTTTATGTTACCAATGTAATATAACGGCGATTCGTGCAGCCAAGCCATGCTGCCGCAGTACATGCGGTTAAAGTGAAACAATAAAAATGAAATATTATTTTAAATATTATGCCTGGGGGGTGTCTATAGTATGCTTGTAAAGTGGCGCAATTTTCCCCGTGTTTAGAACAGTTCCTGCACAAAATGACATTTCTAAAGGAAAAAAAGTAATTCAAAACTACTAGCTGCTATAATGAATTGTCGGGTCTCGGCAATATAGATGAAAATCATTGAAAAAAAGAGCATGGGATCCCCCCTCCCCCAGTCCATTACCAGGCCCTTTGGGTCTGGTATGAATATTAAGGGGAATCCCAAACCAAAATGTTTTAAAAAATTGCGTGGGGGTCCCCCTAAAATCCATACTAGGCCCTTCGGGGTCTGATATTGAAATTAAGGGGAACCTTGCACTAAATTTTTTTTAAAAATGGCGTAGGGGTCCCCCCCCCAAAATCCATACCTGACCCTTCAGGGCCTGTGACCTCAAACCAGGTAGGTGCACTGTAGTGCGGGTAAATAACAGCACATTAGTGTGAAAGCAGTCTAAGCCCTTGTACACATGGTCGGACATTCTGACAACCAAATTTTTGTCCGAAACTGTTGCATACACACAGTCGGACAAGGTTGTCAGAAAATCCAATTGTACATAACGTGATGATGTTATTTCGTTACGATGGGACTACGTTCAGGCTAGTAGCCAATAGTTTTGGTCTAGAAATTTGATCTGAGCATGCATGGCACTTTGTCCGATCGGAATTCTCTACACATGATCGGACAAAGTCCGATCGGATCATGTTGTCGGAAAATTTTATAGCCCAGCTGGAAAACTTGGTCCGATGGAGCCCACACATTGTCGGATTATCCGACAACACGGTCCTATCGGACATTGAATGTCCGACCGTGTGTACAAGGACATAGGGGGCTCAGGACAGTAACAGCTCCTTTACATTTGCCGTTTGAAGGGTGGTAAAACCCAATAGTTCCTTGTGGCTTGGTTACCAAATCACTTAAGTGGCCTTCACTCTTCAAAAGGTTGAGGAGCCCTGGGTTAGAAACTCTGTCAAAGTTATCTTGCTATCCGTGCCTACTCTTGGTAAATTCCTTCTTACATGTTTTTCTACATCAAGGGTGTCTTATGGAGAAAATTGGCGTACATCCAACAATAAAAAAAATATAAAAATAAATGTAGTAAAGTGAGGAAAGGCCACAACCTTCGATTGAATTGTTGTCCATGAGCAAAGCAGAAAAACCCCCATAACAATGACGGGACACACTCTTCCTCGCTCCATCCAAAACGAAAAAAATGGTTTCGAAAAAAAAAGACAAATTACAATGAGATATAAATGCATATATAATATAGCTGTACATTATAGCCAGCTCTGTGTACAGCTCAGGTAGGCAGAGGCTGCAAAGAAAGAGACGGAAATCAACAGCCATTTCCTGTGGA
Organism: Lithobates pipiens; assembly: GCF_037356315.1. Lineage (NCBI taxonomy): Eukaryota > Metazoa > Chordata > Amphibia > Anura > Ranidae > Lithobates > Lithobates pipiens. The sequence goes on along the minus strand of NW_027507884.1, from coordinate 743,164 downwards.
CGAGAGACCTATAGATGTTTGGTGGTTGTGGTTTGCATTGTACGTCTCAACAGAGAAAATCTAAATGAAACTCTTTAAGCAACTTTTTCGACCTTATAAAACTCAGCACATTACCCACAACTTTGTCACCCTTTATGTGTATTATAACCCATTAAAGCCTTTTTTTTTAATTAAATTTGCCAACATGACCAGGTGTATTCTTGAAAGCATTGGACTCGGCTCTTAGATCCTGTCTGATATCTCCTGTGGGTTGTCTGCGTCCTTCCTATACGGGATTAGGGATGAGCTTCGTGTTCGAGTCGAACGTACGTTCGACTCGAACATTGGCTGTTCGTGCGTTCGGCGAATTCCGAACGTTTTGGCCGTTCGCGTCAAAATTCGAGTGACGCGCGCGCGGACCACAATGCACTGCGTTGGCGCAGTGCATTGCTGTCCGATGATTGGCCAAGCATGCACTGTGACCCCGCATGCTTGGCCAATCGCAGCGCCGGCAGCGAGGAGAGCCATGATTGGCCACAGGCATCCTGCCTGTGGCCAATCATAGCTCAGACTGTGTAGTGCACGCCCCACACTATAAAAGGCCGCCTTTAAGGCGGCCTCCTGTAGTGTGTTACTTTGCATCTGAAGCAGTGGGTGTTCTGTGTACCTTCAACACAGTACACACCAATCGTTTTTGGCTGATTTCCTATCTTGCTGCTGTGTAGTGGTTGTTGTCTGTGCCCTGACTGCAGTATACACCACTATATTCACCTCACCTATATAGCTAGTGATCTAGCTTTAACCACTTAACAACTGCCCATTGCCGATTAACGGCTTCAGGGCGGTTGTTTAACTCAGAGAGGCCGTTAATTAACGGCCTCCCAGAATTCTGCTCTCGCGTGCCCCGAGGTGTGCGCACTCGAGAGCATCCGTGACCGCCGGGTCCATAGGACCCGGCGCATCACGGTAAACGGCCGCTCATAGCGGCCGTTTACCACGTGATTGCTCCGTCAAATGACGGAGTGATCACTTGGAAACAAACCGGCGTCATGTTATGACGCCTGTTCCTCCCTCCCCTTTCTGTACCGATCGGTACAGCGGAGGGGAAAGAGATCGGTGTCAGCAGCGATGTGGGCTGCATCTGCAGTGCCCACATCGCTGCTCACCGAATTTAACCCCTCAATTCCCTGCCAATACTCTGCAATACCAGTGCATACTCTGCAGTACCCTGCCATTACTCTGCAGTACCCCGCCATTACTCTGCAGTGCAGTACCCCGCCATTACTCTGCAGTGCAGTACCCTGCCATTACTCTGCAGTACCCCGCCATTACTCTGCAGTACCCCGCCATTACTCTGCAGTGCAGTACCCCGCCATTACTCTGCAGTGCAGTACCCTGCCATTACTCTGCAGTACCCCGCCATTACTCTGCAGTACCCCGCCATTACTCTGCAGTGCAGTACCCCGCCATTACTCTGCAGTGCAGTACCCCGCCATTACTCTGCAGTGCAGTACCCCGCCATTACTCTGCAGTGCAGTACCCTGCCATTACTCTGCAGTGCAGTACCCTGCCATTACTCTGCAGTACCCTGCCATTACTCTTCAGTACCCCCCATTACTCTGCAGTAACCCCCATTACTCTGCAGTACCCCCCAATACTCTGCAGTACCCTGCCATTACTCTGCAGTACCCCGCCATTACTCTGCAGTACCCCCCATTACTCTGCAGTAACCCCCATTACTCTGCAGTACCCCCCAATACTCTGCAGTACCCGCCATTACTCTGCAGTACCCCCAATACTCTGCAGTACCCTGCTATTACTCTGTAGTACCCCGCCAATACCCCGCCAATACTCTGTAATACCCTGCCATAAATTGCCATACCCAGCCATACTCAGAGATACCCAGCCATACTCGGTGATACCCTGAAGTACCCAGCCATAGACGCCCCCCACCCCTCACCGCCCTCTGGTGCTTCTACCAACTCGCCAGTACGATCAAAGCCAGAATCTTTTTTTTAATTTTTTATTTCAGGCTTCCCAGCCTAGAGGTGAGATGTGGGGTCATATTGACCCCCCAGATTTCACTGTAAAGAGGACCTGTCATCCCATATTCCTATTACAAGGGATGTTTACATTTCTTGTAATAGGAATAAAAGTGATCAAAAATATATTTTTGGGAAAAAAAATGTCAAACTAAAATAAAGTAAAATGAACAATAAAAAAATAAAATAAAAATTAAAGCGCCCATGTCCCCATGTGCTCGCATGTGCCACACATGTGAGGTATCGCCGAGAATGTTAGAGCGAGAGCAATAATTCTAGTCCTAGACCTCCTCTGCAACTCAAAACATGTAACCAGTAAAAAAATATTTAAAGCGTCGCCTATGGGGATTTTTTAAGTAGCGACGTTTGGCGCCATTCCACGGGCATGTGCAATTTTGAAGAGTGACATGTTTGATATCTATTTACTCAGCATAACTTCATCTTTCACTTTATGCAAACATTGGGCTAACAAGTGGTTAATAATAGAGCTTGCAGTCAGTAGTGTTAGGAGATAGTGCGTGCTGTCTGCGTGCTCTGTACCCAGTACATACCGCTATAATATAGGGCAGGCCCCTACTTTCAAACATCCAACTTACAAACATCTCCTACTTGCAAACGCAAGGAGACAGCAGCAAGTGAGATGAAAAAAGATGGACGACAAAACAAAATTATACAGGGGTGATAACCCTTCCCTATGTTTTCCAAAAAGCTTAAAGATAGTTTTTTTGACTGGAGCTACACTTTAAAAATGTACCGGTTGAAAATGACAAACAGATTCAACTTAACACAACAAACCTACACAGTCCCTGTCTTGTTTGCACCGCCTGTATACTGCTGTTCTGAGTATATAGGGCCTGGGGGCCACACGCATTTCCTTTTTTTAATATGGGTACGGGGTTCCCCTTAATATGTGTACAAGACCCAAATAGGCTGGTAATGGGCAGGGAGGGCTACCCATGCCATTTTTCTGAATGATTTTCAACCATATTGCAGGAACCAGATATAACATTAAAACCGCAAGCAGTTTTAAATGGTGTTATTTCCGTTTAATGTCATTTTGTGCAGGGACTGTTCTAAACACGGGAAACACGTGGCACTTCACAGGCATACTATAGACACCCCCCAGGCACCATATTTAAAGGAATATTTCACTTTTTTTTTTTCACTTTAATCGTCATTAAAATCACTGCTCCCGCCAAAACGGTAGTTTTTAAAACTTTTTTTTGCAGTGACCCATGTCCCCTGAGGCAGGAGGCAGGTCGCCAAACCCTTTTTAGCACACTATCTTGCATATTAGCCGTTAAAATTAGCACTTTCCAATTCGAACGTTCGAGTCCCATAGACTTCAATGGGGTTCTAACGTTCGTACCGAACGCGGGGGTCGTTCGCAAGTTCTGGTGCGAACCGAACCGGGGGGTGTTCGGCTCATCCCTATACGGGATGATGTAGATGCACCTGCTATATTGACTAGGTTCTAGACTAGAGTTAGTATGGTATGTTCCTCAGGGAAATGCACTTGCTTTTTTTTTTTTTTTTGGGTTAAGTGGTGTAGGTTGTATGATGATCGGCTTTGGTTGGCAAGACAGTAAAACAGCCTTTCTGCCTGTTTCTGCCTCTCAGATAAGTTTCCAGTGGCTCCAGTGATCTTTGTAGCCATCTGTAAAAGGGGGGTCTTTTCACTGAACACTAAATTAAGGAGCATTCTTTTTGTTGACCACCAATGTAAGGAGCTTTCTTCCCAATGATCACCAACAAAATAGGCATTCTTCTCATTGACCATCAATGTAAGGAGCTTTCTTCCCAGTGACCACCAATAAAAGGGGTTTTCTTCTCATTGACCATCAATGTAAGGAGCTTTCTTCCCAATGATCACCAACAAAAGGGGCATTCTTCTCATTGACCACCAATTTAAAGAGCATTCTTCCAACTGACCAACAATGTATGTAGCATTCTTTCCACTGACTACCAATAAAAGAGGCATTCTTCTCATTGACTTCCAATGTAAGGAGCATTATTCCAACTGGCCACCAATGTATGTAGCATTCTTCTCACTGGCCACCAATGTAAGGAGCATTCTTCTCACTGATCACCAATGTAAGGAGCATTCTTCACACTGACCACCAGTGTATGTAGTATTCTTCTTACTACCACCAAGAGCAGTGGTTGTCAACCCCTGTCCTCAGAGCCCACTAACAGGCCAGGTTTGCAAGATAACTGAAACACATCACAGGTGATATCATTTGCTGCTCAGTGATTGCAGTATTCTAGTCTGCATCTCCCCAAGGTAATACATAAAACCTGGCCTGTTAGTGGGCCCTGAGGACAGGGTTGATGACCACTGACCAAGAGCAAGAGAGGACAGTGGGAGAACACTGCCGGGCAAGTCTGCAGGATTTCCACCGCTGCAGCCAAGAGGGCTGGTGAGTGTTCACACGGTTGGGAGGGCTGGGAGACATGCCTGAGAGGACTGAGATGAAGTAGTCTGGGATGGGTGCAGAGCCAGTCTGGAGGATTGTGGTGGCATGGGCAGTGGAGAGAAGCAGCTGCAGCAGGGGGGGCTGGCAGTGCCTGAAGAAGTGGTACTGGGAGCAGTAGCCACAGGGACAGCTAGCACTGGATCTTTCGATTCTATTATTTGTGTGCCACCTACCAGTGCCCACCAGCACCACCTACCAGTGCTCACACTACCACCCATCAGTTCCCACAGTATCACCCATCAGTGCCTACAGTGTCACTTATCAGTGCCCACAGTGTCACCTATCAGTGCCCACAGTGCCTCATCACCAGTGTTGCCTATCAATACCACCTACCAATGCCCATCAGTGCCACCTATCAGTGCCCATCAGTGACATCTATCAGTGCTACCCATCAGTGGCACTCATCAGTGCCACCCATCAGTGTCAACCATCAGGGCCCATCAGTGGTGTCTTATCAGTGCCTATCAGTGTCGCCTTATCAGTGCCTATCAGTGTCGCCTTATCAGTGCCACCTTATCAGTGCCTATCAGGGTCACCTTATGAGTGCATATCAGTTTCACCTTATCTGTGCCTATCAGTTTCGCCTTATCTGTGCCTATCAGGGTCGCGTTATCTGTGCCTATCAGTGTAGCCTTATCTGTGCCTATTGGTGTTGCCTTATCAGTGCCTATCAGTGTTGCCTTATCAGTGCCTATTGGAGTTGCCTTATCAGTGCCTATCAGAGTTGTCTTATCTGTACCTATCAGTGTCGCCTTATCTGTGCCTATCGGGGTCGCCTTATCAGTGCCTATCAGGGTCGCCTTATCTGTGCCTATCAGTGTCGCCTTATCAGTGCCTATCAGTGTCGCCTTATCAGTGCCTATCAGTGTCACCTTATCAGTACCTATCAGGGTCACCTTATCTGTGTCTATCAGTGTCACCTTATCAGTGCCTATCGGGGTCGCCTTATCTGTGCCTATCAGTGTCACCTTATCAGTGCCTTTCAGTGTCACCTTATCAGTGCCTATCAGTGTCGCCTTATCTGTGCCTATCGGTGTCGTCTTATCAGTGCCTATCGGTGTCGTCTTATCAGTGCCTATCAGTGTTGCCTTATCATCTTATCAGTGCCTATCAGTGTTGCCTTATCATTGCCTATCGGTGTCACCTTATGAGTGCCTATCAGGGTCACCTTATCTGTGCCTATCAGTGTCGCCTTTTCTGTGCCTATCAGTGCAGCCCATCAGTGCAGCCTCATCAGCGAATATCATTGAAGGAGAAACATTTTATAAACTATGAAACATGTTTTTTTTTTCTACAAAAATTTCTGTGTTTTTTGGTTTGTTTAGCAAAAAATAAAAACCCCAGAGGTGATTAAATACCACCAAAAGAAAGCTCCATTTGTGTCAAAAAAATGATAAAAATGTAATTTGAGTGCAGTTTTGCAAAAGTGCGACAGCGCTGAAAGCTAAAAATTGGTCTGGGCAGGAGGGGGGGTTAAGTGCCCGGTAAGCAAGTGGTTAATGAGAAAAACATCACTACAATGTTTCACCTATTTATTTCCTGTGCTTTATTTTTAGTTATGGTATTACTTTATGAGATCTTTTTTTTGTGGCTTTTATTAGTATAAGCCCTCAATGCTTCCCGGAAAACCAAAAACTTCTTAAGAGTACTTTCTACACTTGCTAAAATCGAATCACAAAACTGAAATGATGGTGAAGTCCACAGCGCTGATGGTCTTCATCTGTGAGTATCTGGCTTTATTACTGTTAATATTTAATATCTACCTATTTTCCTATCTGTTTCCATTTCTACCCTAAATCTTGTTACCTATTCAAGCTACTTAACCATTTAAGGACCGGGCGCCTCTTTCTGAGATTTGTTGTTTACAAGTTTACAAACAGTTTTTTTTTTCTAGAAAATTTCTTAGAACCCCCAAACATTCTACATTTTTTTTCTAACACCCTAGAGAATAAAATGGCGGTCGTTGCAATACTTTCTGTCACACCGTATTTGCGCAGCGATCTTACAAGCGCACTTTTTTTTGGAAAAAATATACCTTTTTTTAATTCAAAAAATAAGACAACAGTAAAGTTAGCCCAATTTTTTTTATATATTGTGAAAGATAATGTTACGCCAAGTAAATTGATACCCAACATGTCACACTTCAAAATTGCGCCCGCTCGTGGGAATGGCGTCAAACTTTTACCCTAAAAAAATCCCCATAGGCGCCTTAAAAAAATTCTACAGGTTGCATGTTTTGAGTCACAGAGGAGGTCTAGGGCTAGAATTATTTCTCTCGCTCTAACGATCGTGGCGATACCTCACGTGTGTGGTTTGAACATCATTTTCATATGCGGGCGCTACTCACGCATGCGTTCGCTTCTGTGCGCGAGCTTGCTAGGACGGGGCGCGTTTAACCAATTTAAGACCGGGCGCCTCTTTTTTTAGATGTGGTGTTTACAAGTTAAAAATTGTTTGTTTGTTTTTTGCTAGAAAATTACTTCGAACCCCCAAACATTATACATTTTTTTTCTAACATCCTAGAGAATAAAATGGCGGTCGTTGCAATACTTTCTGTCACACCGTATTTGCGCAGCGATTTTACAAGCACACTTTTTTTGGAAAAAATACACTTTTTTGAATGAAAAAATAAGACAACAGTAAAGTTAGCCCAATTTTTTTTCATATTGCGAAAGATAATGTAAATTGACAAGTAAATTGATACCCAACATGTCACGCTTCAAAATTGCGCCCGCTCATGGAATGGCGTGAAACTTTTACCTTAAAAAATCTCCATAGGCGACTTTTAAAAAAATTCTACAGGTTGCATATTTTAAGTTACAGAGGAGGTCTAGGGCTAGAATTATTGCTCTCGCTCTAACGATCGCGGCGATACCTCACTTGTGTGGTTTGAACATCGTTTTTATATGCGGGCGCTGCTCACGTATGCGTTCGCTTCTGCGCGCAAGCTCGTCGGGACGGGGCACGTTTAAAAATATTTTCTTTGCGTTCTTATTTATTTTACCTTTTATTTTTTATTTTTACACTGTTCTTTTAAAAAAAAAAAAAAATGGTGTCACTTTTATTCCTATTACAAGGAATGTAAACATCCATTGTAATAGAAAAAAAAAGCACGACAGGGGCCCTTAAATATGAGATCTGGGGGTCAAAAAGACCTCAGCTTTCATATATACACTAAAATGCAAAAAAAAAAACTAAAAAAAAATGTTGTCATTTAAAAAAAATACAAAAAAAATTGGCCCTTTAAGAGCTATGGGCGGAGGTGACGCATACCGCAATGGTATGGGCCATCTTCCCCCTTACTGCCGAGGGCACCGGAGGGCAGCGGGAGGGGGGGCTCTCTCCTGCCGCCAATAAAAGTGATCTCGCTGTGAATCCGCCGCAGAGACCACTTTTATCTTGAAGCGGACTGCCCACTGAAGAAGAGGATACCGGGGGTTATGGCAGCTAGCTGCTGCCATAACAAAAATATTCCTCTTCAGTGTACCAACGTATAACGACGGCGGGCGGTCCGCAAGTGGTTAATCAATCAACAAATAACTAGTAACTTTTTTTTAAACAGAGCTGCGATATGTATATGGATTTACTTGAAGCAGTTAAGGCTCGGTTCACACAGGGGGCGACACGACTTGCCGTGCCGCGACCTGCCGCGACCTCAGCGGCGACTTGCAAATGACTTCTGTATAGAAGTCAATGCAAGTCGCCCGAGGTCGCCCAAAAGTAGTACAGGAACCTTTTTTCTAAGTCGGAGCGACTCGAGTCGCTCCTCTTAGAACGGTTCCGTAGTACAGAACGGGGGCGACTTGTCAGGTCGCGGCGCGGCAAGTCGTGCCGCGTCGTGTCGCCCCCTGTGTGAACCGAGCCTTATTGTTCTCAGTTTGTTGGTAACACAAAACACTTGTTTCCTGATCTGTCCACCTACTGCTGCCTTTATGATGGGGGCCCGCTATCTCTTTTAGGGTTGCCACCTGTCTGGGATTCACCCGGACAGTCCGAGTTTTGAATCATATTTTTTTTTTCAAAATTTTCGATCTTTTTTTGGGGTATGGGAGTGATCAAGACGCTGGTATGAAGTATGGCAGTGCTCAGGACGCTGGTATGGCATATGGGGTGATCAGAATGCTGATATGGGGTATGGTGGTGATCAGGATGTTGGTATGGGGTGTGGTGGTGATCAGGGCACTGGTATGGTGAATAATGGTGATCAGGGCATTGGTATAGTGTATGGTGGTGATCAGGGCACTGGTATGGTGTATGGTGGTGATAAGGGCACTGGTATGGTGAATAATGGTGATCAGGGCACTGGTATGGTGTATGGTGGTGATCAGGGCACTGGTATGGTTTATGGCGGCTATCAGTGCACTGGTATGGTGTATGGTGGTGATCAGGGCACTGGTATGGTGAATGATGGTGATCAGGGCACTGGTATGGTGAATGAAGGTGATCAGGGCACTGGTATGGTGAATGATGGTGATCAAGGCACTGGTATGGTGTATGGTGGTGATCAGGGCACTGGTATGGTGTATGGTGGTGATCAGGGCACTGGTATGGTGAATGATGGTGATCAGGGCACTGGTATAGTGAATAATGGTAATCAGGGCACTGGTATGGTGAATGATGGGGATCAGGGCACTGGCATAGTGAATAATGGTAATCAGTGCACTGGTATGGTGTATGGTGGTGATCAGGGCACTGGTATGGTTTATGGCAGTGATCAGTGCACTGGTATGGTGTATGATGGTGATCAGGGCACTGGTATGGTGAATGATTGTGATCAGGGCACTGGTATGGTGAATGATGGTGATCAGGGCACTGGTATGGTGAATGATGGTGATCAAGGCACTGGTATGGTGTATGGTGGTGATCAGGGCACTGGTATGGTGAATAATGGTGATCAGGGCACTGCTATGGTGAATAATGGTGATCAGGGCACTGGTATAGTGAATAATGGTAATCAGGGCACTGGTATGGTGTATGGTGGGGATAAGGGCACTGGTATGGTGTATGGTGGTGATCAGGGCACTGGTATGGTGTATGGTGATGATCAGGGCACTGGTATGGTGTATGGTGGGGATAAGGGCACTGGTATGGTGTATGGTGGTTAACAGAATGCTGGTATGGCAAAACGCAGTGATTATGATAATGGTATGTGGTATGGCGTTGATCAGAATGCTGGAATGGTGGTGATCAGGACATTGATTGGTGTATGGTGGTTTTGTGAGCTCTGGGATAGGTGACAGGGCTGGCTGCAGTTTTTATTTACTTTCTGGGGGGAAATGATCAGGAACACTGGGGAAAGCCGACACTACAGTTTTTATGAGTGTACAATCAGCCTGACAGGCTGCAGCATCAGTTCTCTCTAGCAGAGATTGCTGATCTTTACTTTCACTCTCTGTTGTTTACAAAGTGATTGCTGTGAATGGACACACCGATCACAAAGTAGAACAACTTCCCTTCACTTGGGCACAACTGTAATTTGATCCGCTGTGGCCGGGTGACATCATGCCGACAGCTGGGCTCCCGGGTGTGCACTCTATAAGCTGCGCAGGAGCCACCGATGCATCGGCGCTACTTCCCGTCCGCCATCTACAGGCCATGGGTGGACAGGAAGTAGTTAATAAATGAAATCATCATTTAAAAACTGCATTTTGTATTTATTTGGGTTATCTTTGTGTAATATTAAAATTAGTTTGGTCTCAAGTTCGACAAATATGCAAAAAAAATAAAAAAAAAGTTAGGAAGGGGGCAAATACTTTTTTCACAGCACTATACATATGGAAAGTTCTTCTCCTAGAAACAATACAGGATTTTGCATAGTCTGCAGTTTGTATTTCAGACGTGTAATTGTTTGCGTCTTATTTTACAGCTACAATCCTGGGACACACAGGTGAGTCTTTATTTTATATCAATCAATCAATCAATCAATCAATCACTATAGTAAAACTCTATAAATAGTAGAATTATAGAGGTAATTCTGGTAGGCACATATTCCAATTAATTTTATCTATACTGAAAACACTGCATAATCCTGATTGAGTGGATATTTTTAGATGATTTTTCAATGCATACATCATGATTCCAGTGAATAGCAGCCAACTGCCCAATGAAAATGTTAGTAATGCCCTTGCTTAACATCATTGCCCTATAGCATAAGGAAATGCTATACAATTAGAAAGCACCTAATATGGAAATGTATATCCTCATTGGGTGGATGACTTTCAAGGGACCCCGTCTTTTTGAATTATAGTGAACTGATAAGCAGTCCTTCAGGGATACATTCTCAGGTTCAATGTTACCCCATTTGGTACCACTATTCCAGAGGCCCCCAACCCCCAGGCCATGAACCGGTGCCAGTCCATGGCCTGTTGGGGACCTCTATTCCAGAGGTCACAGACCCCCAGGCCATGGACCGGTGCCAGTCAGTCCATGGCCTGTTGGGGGTCTGGTCATGTGACTGATGGCAGGCCATGAGTGAGGCTTGATCTGTATTGGTGGGTGCACTCAGTACCACCTGGGCTCCATCTCCTGTGGGGTCGGCAGCATGGGCCCTACTGTGGGCTGTGCGTGTGGGGGGAGATGAATCCTTGTGGGGGTCTAGTGCCTGGTGCTCTGGCAGGAGTCATGGTGCCAAGATGATGAGCCAGTACAACCTGCACTATCATCTTCCCACCACCAGTGGGCCCTTCTCCCACACTATCAGTCCTGTCCTTTTCTGTGGTCACATCACTCAACCAATGGTATATATATATATATATATATATATATATATATATATATATATATATATATATATATATAGATAGATAGATAGATAGATAGATAGATATAGATAGAGATATCTATCTATCTATATATATCTATATATATCTATATATATATCTTTATATCTATCCTATCTATCTATCTATCTATCTATCTATCTATCTATCTATCTATCTATCTATCTATATATATATATATATATATATATATATATATATATTTATGGTCCAGAGCCCTCAGACCGATACGGATAAGGATGACAAACAAGGTTAACATAAACTTGCTTACTTGAAATGGACCTGAAAGTGTGCCCTGGTCTAACGTACGGTATGCCAAAATAAGGGGGCATACCTTAAAATGAAATGAATATGAAATGGGTGAAATGAGTACTCACATGAGGAGTATGCTTAGAGAAATGCCCTGATAAAGGGGATGGGTGGGCGGGTATCGCGCACCGGAACCGACGAGGAAGACGGGCGGACGGCTGGTTATATATTCCACCGGGCTCCTCCCATAATTTCAGGCCACCATACTGGCCTTTCTATTTATGGTCCAGAGCCCTCAGACCGATACGGATAAGGATGACAAACAAGGTTAACATAAACTCGCTTACTTGAAATGGACCTGAAAGTGTGCCCTGGTCTAACGTACAGTATGCCAAAATAAGGGGGCAAAACATCCAGGTAGGGGTTGCACTTTATTGAATCAAGACTGTCACTGGGTGAGTTTGACAAAGGCCTGGGCCATCTCTATTTGCAGATTGGGTATGTAACGGGCAAAACAGGAGGACTTCCATCTACCCAATTTCTTGATAACATGGACCGGGACCCCTTGGCGGGAGGCAGTAGAAGCTGCTTCGATACGGAATGAATGTCCGGAGTAGTGAGCAGGATTGAGGTGAAGGATGCCCAGGAGTATCCTGACATGCTCCATGAACTGGGCTGCGTTGAGAGGTTTCGTGTGAAAAGGCAGAAGCGGGCCAGTTCCTGGTTGGTTGGCCAAAAGGGTCAACAAGCGGATGAGAACAGTGACCGGGCACCAGCGGTTGTTGGTTTTATAGAAGTGTATGTCCATACCCGAGCCAAGCTGCTGCGTCTTGGAGACTGCTAAGTGTAAGATGAAATGGTCTTCGTATCGGACCAGGTGGTGCTTGTACAGCATGCGTGCTGTGAGGCTACTACAAGTAAACTGGCTTGGCCGTAAGAAGCCGTAGAAGGCCAGGTGTATGGCTGCTTGTAAATGCCACTCATGTGGAGACCGAAAGGTGAAGTGGCCAGGATATCTGACATAGTTCTAGAACGTCTCCTGTGAAAGGCGGTGGTTTGGTGCCGGCCATCGGCTGGCGCTTCTGGACACTGCGCATAACAGCCCGAACGGTGTGGTAAGAAAATAAGGAGGGTACGGTAGGGTCCTGGAGGGACGTGAAATGTTGTACACCGGTCAGGTATAGCCGGATCGTATTAACGGATAACACCAACTGCGAGTGGCAGTAGGAAATGAAGGCTACGACTTGCTTGACACGGGACGTCACTGTGCTGTGATACGTGATGAAGCGGTTAAAGGCCCTCCAGGCTGACTGATAGGCCTTGAGGGTATTGCGGGAAAGGGAGTGATCGATAAGTTGGGTAGCCGCTAGGAGGTGAGGGGCTAATCCAGGGTTAGTTGAGACCAGTCCGGGATAGCTGCTGGTGATGGTCCGGCTCCGGGTACCTGATCGGAAAAGAGACAAGGTTAAAGCAGGAGAGGGCGTCCGCTGCCTGATTGAACTTACCGTGGATAAAGGAACAATGGATGTTGAACTGAAACAACAACAAGAGCTGGACCAGTTGACGTAGGAAGGACATAATCAACAGAGAGGACGCCTTGGCGCAGCCAGGAATTGCCAGTAACTGGGGAGGCCAGGGAGCTGCGAGCCGGAGGTGGCCAAAAAACAGCCGCAAGCCCGTGGAGGCCGCTGCGTCGGTCATCACCTGGGGCGAAAGGGAAGACACGGAGGGAATGAACAGGGAGACGCCATTCCCAGACGATAGGAATTCCTCCCGCATAGCAAGGACTGCTATTGCCGCGGGATCCAGGCTGAGGACTTGCTCTGGATCCTGTGAGAGGGACAGTAAGACCAATAGGCGTGACACAAGGCGCGACCCTGAGGGATGATGCGCATAGCGAACTCAACATGCCGTGTAGGGACTGTAGGTGTCTTTTGGACGACTAGACTGGAGAATATGCGAGGATATAATATGCCCCTAAAGATGGCAGTTGTGATGGCGAGCGTTTGCCGTTGGCTATGGGCTGATGCCTCTGGATGCCTCGTGGTGGGGATCTTGCTGTATGGGCCGTAACGACAGATGGCTCTCCGTGCACTGTAAGGATAAGAAATGCTGAACGCTGGCTAGAAATAGCCTGGGCGTGCTACAGGAAGAAGCCAGTTGCGTGTGACAACATGATCCTGGTGCGGGACGGAAGCTGAACTCAACTGTCCTAAGGAAGAGACGGATAGAGAGACAACAGTGAGTGGTTTGTAAGAAAAGCCACAGGAGACGAGTGGCCAATTAAGTGCTGCTGAAAATGACGTGTAGCCAGTTTGTGTGCCACTGAGAACGTGCTTGCCAACGAATGATTGCAAGAAGTTATGCTAAGTCGCGAGCCTTGGCATGACTAAAAGTTGTGTTTAAACATGTGCTTGCGACAATTGCCCGGGAGTTTGTCACTGGAGATGTATACGTAGTGACTGTGAGCAATTCGTGTTACCGCATGTGCACTGCGAAGACTACAGGAGTTGTGCTTGAATGCATGTTTGGATGCGTGCTTGCGATGATTGCAAGATGTTACCCAGGATGCGTGCTTGCCACGACTGCAAGATGTTATGCTAGGATGCGTGCCTGCAACTAATGCAAGGAGTTGTGCCAGGACTTGTGCCTGCAACGACTGCAAGGAATTATGGTAGGCTTCATAGGTAGCCAGGCCGGAAAAGACAGAAGTCCATCCGGTCCAACCAAATCAAAATAAATAAGGTATCACACAACCCGACACACCCAATTCTACGCCCGCAGCTGATCCAGAGGAAGGCAAAAAACCCCCAACAGAGCATAGGCCAATTTGCTACAGCCGGGGAAAAAATTCCTTCCTGACCCCTCGAGAGGCAATCGGATTTTTTCCCTGGATCAACTATACCTATAAATATAAGTACCCCGTAATACAACGTACATTTAGGAAGGTATCCAGGTTTTCCCTAAAGCAATCTATTGAGCAAGCCAGAAGTGCCTGCCAGCAATGACTGCAACAAGTTGTGCCTGGACACCTGCTTGCAACGATTGCAAGAGGTCTATGCTCGAATGCGTGCTTGCCATGATTGCAAGAGGACTATGCTCGAATGCGTGCTTGTAATGAGTGCAAGAGGTCTATGCTCGAATGCGTGCTTGCAATGATCGCCAGAGGTCTATGCTCGAATGCGTGCATGCAATGATTGCAAGAGGTCTATGCTTGAATGCACGCTTGTAATGAGTGTAAGAGGTCTATGCTCGAATGCGTGCTTGTAATGATAGCGAGAGGTCTATGCTCGAATGCGTGCTTGCAGCGATTGCAAGAGGTCTATGCCCGAATGCGTGCTTGTAATGAGTGCAAGAGGTCTATGCTCGAATGCGTGCTTGCAATGATTGCAAGAGGTCTATGCTCGAATGCGTGCTTGCAACGATTGCAAGAGGTCTATGCTCGAATGCGTGCTAGTAATAAGTGCAAGAGGTCTATGCTCGAATGCGTGCTTGTAATGATTGCGAGAAGTCTATGTCTGGATGCGTGCTTGCAACGATTGCAAGAAGTCTACGCTTGGATGTGTGTTTGCAACGATTGCAAGAAATCTACGCTTGTATGTGGAGAAAACAGCGAGACACGCCTAAACGAAGCTGTGTTTTCCCTTTTGAGGCAATCTATAATGAAATGAGGCCGAGGAGCAAGGCCCCTGGCAGGCATCCAAACATTGAAGAATCAACTGGACCCAAGCCGGGAAGCGGTATGTGACAGTGAAATGAGAGAACTTGCCATGACAGAGATCCGGATCGCCATGCCACAACTTGCGACCGAGCACGAAACGGATTCTGGAGCATGTACTGAAATGAGGCCATTCCTGGGGCACGCCGAGACGAATTTGGTACACAGATGTGACTATTCGTACCGGAACGTGATAGGTGAAATGAAATGAAAAACCCATGACAAAGACAAGAATCAGAGGACGAGCCCTTGAACCAAACAGATGAATCCTGTCTTTGGAGCATGTACTGAAATGAGGCGTAGCAGCTGGGCACACCAGAACGAATCGGTGCATAAGGAATGCGACAGGATTCGAATTGGAGCGTAATAAGTGACAGAAATGATATGCCATGACAGAGACAAGATTCAACGACTGGACTGATGGTTACAACAAAGAATCCGTCTCTGGAGCATGTACTGAAATGAGGCGTAGCAGCTGGGCACACCAGAACGAATCGGTGCATAAAAGAATGCGACAGGATTCGAATTGGAGTGTAATAAGTGACAGAAATGATATCCCATGACAGAGACCGGATTCAACGACTGGACTGCAGGTTACGAAAAAAGAATCCATCTCTGGAGCATGTACCGAAATGAGGCGTAGCAGCTGGGCACACCAGGACGAATCGGTGCATAGAAGAATGCGACAGGATTCGAATTGGAGCGTAATAAGTGACAGAAATGGTATGCCATGACAAAGACAAGAATCAGGGACCGTGCGTGAACCTGCGAGTGACTCAGTCTCTGGAGCATGTACAGAAATGAGGCCGAACCCTGGGGCACTTCAAAGCGAATCGGTGCACCAGAGGTGCGACAGGATTCGCGCCGGAGCGCGGCTAGTGACAGAAATGATTTGAAACGGTAGAAATGAGTGGGACTGAAATGACTTGAAATGAGATGAAATGAGATACATAACACAACTGCATGAATGATGAGATATATTCGAACTGGAGCAGACCAACCGATACGTGCGGACTGCTTGCTTTGTCGTAACAAGCAGTCGGCTGTGAGTCGAACGATTCGACCGATACTAATAGAAATGCTCGGGGAGTCGAACGGTTTCGAATGTCGTACCTGCGAATGAATCGCCTGACGTGGCGTGATCGACCGAAGGTGATAACGACTACATCGAAAGTAGAAACAGTGACATGAGTACGAGAGCCACAGTAAAACATCCGAGCGGTTCGTGAGTTCAGGGAATGTTGATGGGACATCGTAATACATGAACCGAAAAGGGGGTGCCGAAGCCCTACCTGCGACAGCCGGCCCGACGTGTAACGACAAATTCGATGGGTAAGACGACACTCCGACGGCGAAACCCACGGACGCTGATGAACGGGAAGACGGTCAAGACGGAGACGAACAACGCGGGAACTCACGAACGGGCTCACTGCGTCTGGTCTAGGATAGTCGGCCCTTGATATCTGACGTATCAGGTATCGCGCACCGGAACCGACGAGGAAGACGGGCGGACGGCTGGTTATATATTCCACCGGGCTTCTCCCATAATTTCAGGCCACCATACTGGCCTTTCTATATATATATGTATATATATATATATATATATATATATATATATATATAGCATTTTAGAATATTTATTTGTAACTGTTTTACTGATTACATGAGCTCAGTCTATTATTATTATTATTATTATTATTATTACGGTAATAAATTATTATGAAAACGACAAATAGAACATTTTATTGGACTTTTTTGCTGACTGCTGATTACTAGTGATGTCTAATATTACATATTCATTTTAATATTTTTTACTTCCAAGAGTGGATACTTTTTGCTTTCAATAAATGCTGATGATTATTATTATTATTATTATAGAAAAAATATCATATTATTATATTTATGTATTATATTATATATTATTATTAACATTTTTGTTATTATTATTGAAAAAAAAATGAATCTTTATTTGCATCTGTTTGGCTGATTACATGAGCTCAATGCAATATTATTAACAATATTAAATAGAGCTCATGTAATAATAATAATTATAATAATATGTTTCTCATAATAATGAGTTAAGCTCATGTGGTCAGGCAAATAAAGATTAAAACATGAATATATGACAGGTGAAGTGGCAGGCTGCACAGTGGCCTCCACAAACCCACCTCCCTTCTCTCCCTGGTCCATGGAGGGGTTGTCTTCCGTGAGGCCGGTCCTTGGTGACGGGGAGGTTTGGGACATTGCTCTATTCTACAAGCACAGAGGACTTTCCAATATTTGCTCATCTTTAATCTTTCACACCCAACACTATTCCATTTTGCTGACCATAAGTCACCTTTTTGGCTTCAGAGCATCTCATAATGCCAACTGGATTGCTGAGATTATGATGGTCAGTTCCAAGGCTACTGAGACTTCCAAGGCTACTGACACATTCAACCACCTTATTACCAGCCTGTAAAGCTCCTTAATTACCAGGATATTTTCAGGATATTTTCGCTCAAGCATCACTGAACCCAAATACATTTTATAATAGTTTATCGGGACACGTAGAGCTTTGGTGGTATTTAATAACTGCTGTTTTTTGTTTTGTTTTTTATTTTACTGTAGAAAGGAAAAAAATACCAAAATGTTGCAAAAAATGAAAAACTCCCCTTCCCCCGTAGAAACTAAGAATAGTAGGTCACAACATCCACATAATACAGTAAAACCTTGGATTGGAAAAGTGTTTGTAATCCAAAGCACTCAAATATTAAAGCAAATTTCCCAATATAAAATAATGGAAACTCAGATGATTCGTTCCATAGCCTTTTATTCTTAAGTCCTTCAGTCTGTAGTCCATATAAAAAGACTATAGCAATGTGACTTCAAGGTAACTTTGAGGCAACCTCCATTAAAGTCTATGGGCATAAGTTGGATAGAAGTCACCTTGAAGTAGTACTGGAACCTTTCCTTAAAGTGGAAGTAAACCCTTCTATCGTTTTCAGGCAAGGAAGCCGCCATCTTGGCCTCTAATGATTCTTCAACTGCCATAATGCTGCACATGTGATCAGTTATGAAACCAGCCATTGGATGGTTTAAAAAGTTTGGTTGAGAGCACAACCAATGTGAAAGTTAGCATTTCCGGCATGCCATGTTTTTTGAAACTGGGTTTACTCCGGCTTCAGTGGTGCCAATTAAGACAGTTCTCATTGGCTAAAATGGGTTTTCCCATCACACGACTTGGAGTTGGATCCCAAGTCGCGGCAGTGTGGTCCGAGCCTAAATGTTGTACCTTCATTAAGGCTGGGTTGACACCATTGGGAATTCACAATAGGAGGAGATTTTGATTGGCTCTCTATGGAGCGGGTTCACATATCCCCGCAGCGGGTCCGGTGCGTTTTGCACAGCATCTTTTGGTCAGTTTCAGGTCCCAATTCAGCCCAAAATTCGGGCTGAAATCGGACCTGAAACAGTGAACCAGCACGCATCAGACTCCTGCGGTGAGCCGCATGCCACTCATATATGAACCCAGCCTGAATAGAGCCATATTGAGACACTAATACCGCGTACAAAGGTTGGATTTTCCAACAGGAAAGGTTAGATGTTAGCTTTTTGTAGGAAATTCCCACTGTGTGTAAGCTCCATCCGAAAATTTTCCGCCAGAATTTCCGACAAACAAAATTTGAGATCTAGATCTCACATTTTCCGACAACAAAATCCGTTGTTCTAAATTCCGATCGTGTGTACACAATTCGGACGCACAAAATTCCACGCATTCTCGGAATCAAGAAGAGCCACGCTGGCTATTGAACTTCATTTTTCTCGGCTCGTCATACGTGTTGTACATCAGAACGTTCTCGGTGATCGGAATTTCTGACAAGATTTGCGTGTATGCAAGACAAGTTTGAGCCAACATCCGTGTTGTCAGAATGTGCGATAGTGTGTACGCGGCATTAGAGGCGCCTCTCTTCTCAGTTGTAATGTGACGCTACTTGTTTTGCAAGACCTCACTTGTTTATCAAGTTAAAATGTATTTTAAAAAAATATGTTTCTCGTCCTGTAAAACACTCGCAGACCAAGTTACTTGCAATCCAAGGTTTTACTGTAATCCCTTTTTGGAAAGTAAAGGCCCCAAGGTGAGCTAATTTTTGCAGAAGCCAAACTATTAGGATAAAAACACAAAAATCAGCAAAAGGGACATATTTTACAGTGTCCCTTGTGCTGATGCCTCTTCTGTGCGGTGCAATCCTCCTTCCATGCCCTAGCCCCACCCCACTCCACCCATGCTTCTATAATTTTCCTGTGTACAGTAAATAGATGAATAAAACTTCTGCCCTTTCCACCCAGTTCCACCATTCATAGAAGCCATACTACCCATTACTTCCACTTTATTCCTCTTCAGGATGGGCAGTGAATCCTGTGGTCACCTTCACCCCAAACTGGAGGAAGATCTTCACAGAAGAGTCTATAAAAATGACGTGTGATGTGGGGATCACTGAAGGAAGAAGTCTGACCTATTACTGGTACAAAGATGGTAAAAGGATACATACAGGAAAAATCTTTACCATCGGATCTGCAGACACTGAGGATACCGGGGACTACAGATGTCAGGCTGGTACAGAAAGAAGCGGCACTGCCAGACTGGATGTTGTCACTGGTCAGTTGGAAATATAAAAAATAATGTGTTTTTGCCATTCTAGACAAAATAAGAGAAATATTAGCAAAGCAGGAGTGATGAGCTACAGGTTTGATCCATGTGATGTCACAGACCAAATAGTTTTTTGTCCATAGTTTGTCAGTATTACCCAGGATACCCTTAATGAGCCCATCTCTCAGCAATATATTTATTAGCATACAGTATAAGTACTGCACCACTGATTAGCTCTTTGTGCTGATTTTTCCTCTCCTGATCTGAGCTCTGCTGCACAAGGGACCATCAAAGGAGAGTCAAATCCAGATACACTACTTGCCTTCAAAAATATGATGTAGCTCAGTAGATTGCTTTAACCACTTGCCAACCAGCCGCTGCAGTTTTACTGTGGCAGAATGACATGGCTGGGCAAAAAAGACGTTGACACGGGACACTGATGTATGCGGGGGCTCTCTGGGGACCCATATCTATGGGGGCTCTCTGGGACCCAGATGTATGGGGGGCTCTCTGGGGACCCTGATGTATGGGGGCTCTCTGGAGACCCTGATGTATGGGGGGGGCTCTCTGAGGACCCTGATATAAGGGGAGGCTCTCTGGGGACCCTGATGTGTGGGTGCTCTCTGGGAACCCTGAGGTATGGGGGGCTCTCTTAAGACCCTGATATAAGGGGAGGCTCTCTGGGGACCCTGATATAAGAGGGGCTCTCTGGAGACCCTGATGTAAGGGGGGTCTCTCTGGGGACCCTGATGTAAGGGGGGTCGGGGGCTCTCTGGGGACCCTGATGTAAGGGGGGCTCTCCGGGGACCCTGATGTAAGGGGGGCTCTCTGGTGACCCTGATGTAAGGGGGGGCTCTCTGGGGACCCTGATGTAAGGGGGGCTTTCTGGGGACCCTGATGTAAGGGGAGGCTCTCTGGGGACCCTGATGTAAGGGGAGGCTCTCTGGGGACCCTGATGTAAGGGGAGGAGGCTCTCTGGGGACTTGTTTACATCGGCAGACCACCGTTAGAATAGATCGGCGGGGCGCGCCGGACCTGCTGATGAGCTCTCGGTGTGTCCAATCAAAGAAGCGCGCAGACCCGCAAGTGCAGAATCAAGTACCTGTGCGTGTTTCTGCTCACAGGAGACGCAGCCCTGCAGTAAATGTACGTGGTTAATGCGAGTTTATTTTTCTTTATTTTCTTAACTCTTTAAACATTTATTTTGAACATACAGTAGAGAAATTCTGTGACCAATGCATGTAATATAGCAGTGCAATATATATACGTGGTGGGCCTTGTGAGGGTGTGGCTTGAGTGTGGCTGGGGGGGGGACAAAGGGGGCCCCATGATCCCCTATTGCCCGGGGGCACCATGAGTTGTCAGTCTGCCCCTGCATGCATAGCAGCAAATAAACAAACACTACAGATTAACCAGGCTGGCTACCACTCAGCATAACTAAAGTTACCTGCAACCCTATTCTAGGACGAGGGTTCTACATTATTATGTACAGTCTGGAGGAAAAGAAGAGAAAGGGGAGACATGATTAAAACCTTTAATTCAATCAAGGGGGTGAATAAGGTTCAGGAAGGCGGTCTTTTTCACTATGAAACCAAAATCAAGAACACGGGGCATGACCTCAAACCAGTGCCGGGACAAGGTCATCCAGAGCCCAGGGCAAAGATGCCAAACTGCGCCCTCCTTTCCCTTAGGTTTAGGGTCAGGGTGCCCCCTACCCCTGCAATAAACCATTGCTCCAGGGGCAGCCGCCCCTCCTGCCCACCCCTTGTCCTGGCCCTGCCTCAAACTAACTGAAGGAAAGTTCAAAACTAATCTTAGAAAAATGGGCAGACTCAATGGACTACTCTGTCTTTTTCTACCATAATTTTTCAGTTTCTATATACTTATATTATAAATGTATTTGGTTGTGGAGCAATACTATGTTACTCATGTAACCTTCATCTTCTCATATGATGTGTTCCAGACCCACTGATCCTGAGGGTTCCTCTCTACGTTCATGAAGGAGACGATCTGACTCTGAGATGTCACCACCGTTCTGGCTTCAAGTCAACATTCATCACCTTTTACAAGGAAAATTCTACCATTCATGATCAGAGATACACATCCGTATTACATGTAGAAACTGTAAACGTGACGGACTCCGGGAGATACAAATGTACGGATAATCATCCTTTGTATACATATGTAAATTTACAAGATGACGTTATCATCTACATACAAAGTAAGTCATAAGATATATCTCAGCTTTAAAGTGGAACTTCATTCTCCATATTAACATTGAGTATTTTTAATCCTCATGCTGCTATCATTAGTAAATAGATTTATTTTTTTCTAATTTCTTCAGTTACTTCCTGGTTTCTTGCCTAGGCCAATTTTGTTATACATCCCAGGAGTCT
Source organism: Lithobates pipiens (assembly GCF_037356315.1). Classification (NCBI taxonomy): domain Eukaryota; kingdom Metazoa; phylum Chordata; class Amphibia; order Anura; family Ranidae; genus Lithobates; species Lithobates pipiens. The sequence goes on along the minus strand of NW_027507884.1, from coordinate 720,894 downwards.
TAAGGAGGGAAGCAGGGGTTTTCTCAGCTAAGCACATTCTCCTGCACACATGCTTAAACTAAGGGCAGATGCATTCCAAGGAAGTAAATGCTACATGAATCATCAGCCCTTACTCAAGATGGCCGCAACCAGAAATGCTAGGGGGTGTTTTTTTTAAAGTGATTAAATAAAGCATGGAGACATTAATGGATGGGGGATTTTGCTTTGAATATTATAAATGAATTAACCACTTTAGTCCCAGACCAATTTGCAGCCAAAGGACCAGGCTCCTTTTTTGCGATTCGGTACTGCGTCGCTTTAACTGACAATTTGCGCAGTCGTGCGAAGTGGCTCCCAAACAAAATTGGCGTTCTTTTTTTCCCACAAATAGAGCTTTCTTTTGGTGGTATTTGATCACCTCTGCGGTTTTTATTTTTTGCGCTATAAACAAAAATAGAGCGTCAATTTTGAAAAAAATTCTATATTTTTTACTTTTTGCTATAATAAATATATAAAAAAAACATTTTTTTTCCTCAGTTTAGGCCAATACGTATTCTTCTACATATTTTCGGCAAAAAAAAATGCAATTAGCGATTATTGATTGGTTTGCGCAAAAGTTATAGCGTCTATAAAATAGGGGATAGTTTTATAGCATTTTTATTATTTTTTTTTTACTAGTAATGGCGGCGATCAGCAATTTTTATTGTGATTGCGACATTATGGTGGACACATCGGACATTTTTGACACATTTTTGGGATCATTGTCATTTATACAGCAATCAGTGCTATTTAAATGAACTGATTCCTGTGTAAATGACACTGGCAATGAAGGAGTTAACCACTAGGGGGCGAGGAGGGGTTATGTGTGACGTTGTGTGTTTTTTTACTGTAGGGGGGGTGGCTTGGCGTGTGACATCACTGATCGTCTTTCCCTATAACAGGGAACAGACGATCGGTGACAGCCACACAAGGAAGCACGGGCAGAGGTTTGTTTACACAGACCTCTCCTCGTTCTTCAGCTCTGTGACCCGATCGTGGGACACCAGCGGCGAATAGGTCCACAGGTCCCATAGCCCACGGCAGGGCACTTAAAGAACAACGTACCTGTACGTGCTTGTGCCCAGCCGTGCCATTCTGCCAATGTAAATGTGCAGGAGGCGGTCCTTAAGCGGTTAAATCGAGTTTTATTGGTTTGTGGTGTTCACATGCAGTGAAGATCTGCTTTAATTAAGCTAGCAGATTTTTTTTTAAACTTTTGCTTCCATTAAAAAAAAAAAATTTTGCACACATGTTTAAATGCACATTTTAGGTCTGAAGACCAGTTAAACCCCCAAACAGTGTACACTCACCAGCCACTTTATTATGTACACCTTGCTAGTACCGGTCTGGACCCCGTTTTGCCTTCAGAACTGCCTTAATTCTTGGTGGCATAGATTCAACAAGATGTTGGAAACATTCCTTACAGATTTTGGTCCATAGTGACACGATAGCAGTTGCTGCAGATTTGTCGGCTGCACATCCATGATGCCAATTTCCTGTTCCACCACATCCCACAGGTGCTGTATTGGATTGAGATCTGGTGAGTGTGGAGGCCATTGGATGAGATCTGGTGAGTGTGGAGGCCATTGGAGTACAGTGACCTTATTATCCAGTGGTGAGATGATTTTAGCTTTGTGACATGGTGCATTATCCTGCTGGAAGGAGCCATCAGGAGATGGGGACACTGTAGTCATAAAGGGATGGACATGGTCAGCAACAATACTCAGGTAGGCCGTGGGGTTTAAACCATGCTCAATTGGTACTAAGGGGCTCAAAGTGTGCCAAGAAAATATCCCCCCGCCATTACACTACCAGCCAGAACTGGTGATACAAGGCAGGATAGATCCATGCTTTCATGTTGTTTACACCAAATTCTGACCCCACCATCAGAATGTTGCAGCTGAAATCGAGACTCATCAGACCAGGCAACATTTTTCCAATCTTCTATTCTCCAATTTTGGTGGCCTGTACAAATTGTAGCCTCAGTTTCCTGTTCTTAACTGACAGGAGTGGCACCCGATGTGGTCTTCTGCTGCCGTAGCCCATCTGCTTCAAGGTTTGATGTGTTGTGTGTTTGTATTCTGCATACCATGGTTGCAACGAGTGGTTATTGGAGTTACTGTTTGCCTTTCTATCATTTCAAACCAGTCTGCCCATTCTCCTCTGACATCAAAAACGCATTTTCCTTCACACAACTGCCGCTCACTGGATATATTCGCTTCTTCGGGACCATTCTCTGTAAACCCGAGAGATGGTTGTGCGTGAAAATGTGCTGCAAGTTAACAAGACTTACAATTCAACACTGCCACAAATTTGTGGCAAGTTATCCATGGTATCTGGGGTACTACTTATGCCCATGGCAGTGATAGGGTTAAATAAAAGAGGGTGCTCTGAGCAAAATAAAAACACCTGCAGCAGCCCAAGTTGTTCAGGTGCGTTTGAATTCTGCACTCAGTAGTGATCAATACAAAAGGTACACTACTAATACCGTTTGTCGATATCATTATTTTATAGAGTTATATGAAATTCCAAAGATAAAAGTGACCCCGTATCCAGTGGTAGAAGGTGATGAGATGACCCTGACATGTGACACTCGTCTCAACCCGCTCAGACCGAGGACACAACTGAAATTAGCTTTTCACAAAGATGGACGGAATGTCAGAGAATTCACTTCATATACCGTATATACTCGAGTATAGGCCGACCCGAATATAAGCCGGGGCCCCCAATTTACCCCCAAAAAACTGGAAAACTTATTGACTCGTGTATAAGCCGAGGGTGAGACATGGCTGTCCATCCCTGTGTGTCCGTCCATCCCTGTGTGTGTGTCCGTCCATCCATCCCTGTGTGTGTGTCCATCCATCCATCCATCCATCCATCCCTGTGTGTGTGTCCGTCCATCCATCCCTGTGTGTGTATCCATCCATCCATCCATCCCTGTGTGTGTGTGTGTGTGTGTGTGTGTGTGTGTGTGTATTCATCCATCCATCCATCCCTGTGTGTGTGTGTGTGTGTGTGTGTGTATCCATCCATCCATCCATCCATCCCTGTGTGTGTGTGTGTGTGTGTGTGTGTGTGTGTGTGTGTGTGTGTCCGTGCAGCCTTGTGTGTGTGTCCAGCCTACCTGTGTCCCAAGCCTCCGTCCCGAGCCGCCGTCGTCCCGAGCCTCCTCTGTCCCGTGCCTCCTCTGTCCCGTGCCTCCTCTGTCCCGTGCCTCCTCTGTCCCGTGCCTCCTCCGTTCCGTGCCTCCTCCGTCCCGTGTCGTGCCGATGGATCGCCGCTCTTCTCGGCGGCCATTCTACAATTCAAAAGCCGCGCCTCTGTCCTCCGCCTGTGATAGGCGGAACACTCAATTTCCCAGCAGCCTGTGTTCCGCCTATCACGGACATCCTCTCATACTCGTCCGTAGTATGAGAATGAACGGATGTCCGTGATAGGCGGAACACTGACTGCTGGGAAATTCAGTGTTCCGCCTATCACAGGCGGAGGCGGAGAAGGAGGCGCGGCTTTTGAATTTTAATGTCCGCCGTCTGTCTGCTCGATACGCTGATCGAGCAGTCAGACAGCGGTGACTCGAGTATAAGCCGAGGGGGCACTTTCAGCCTCAAAAAAGAGGCTGAAAATCTCGGCTTATACTCGAGTATATACGGTAATCAATATGGAGTTCAGTCCGCTCAGGTGAAGGACTCTGGGAAATATTCCTGTGAAGTGACAACTGCAACCAACAGTGTAAAGAAGAGGAGTCAGGAGATATTGGTCGAGATAAACGGTGAGTCAGTCATAGGACCAACCGAGGGATTAAATAACATTTCATGAACCCAATTCAGCATTTAATAATTCATGAATTAATGAGCCATCGTCTAACTCCAAACTTTCTTAGTAATGATGCCCAGTCTGAGCTGTATTAGTCCCAAAATAAACACCAGATGGCCAAACCTCTTTGTAGCACCCCCTCACCTGTTAAAGGAAGTTAGGGATCCCCAAGTGGCTCGCTGGACTGACATTTATGCTCAAGGTTGGATCATTGACTTATGGGGTGGAAGAAATTGCCTAATGTTCAAATTTGTTTACCTAAGATTACCACTAAAAGCAGCTCTTAACACTCAGTGCCAGATTTAGAAGGGGGCAAAAGGGACAATTGCCCCAGTTCCCCATGTCAGAGGGGGCTCTAGACTTCCATTAAAAAGAAAAAAACTATTTTTACCTCAAGACTTTAGTATTATGTCTGTTGAGGAGATTGTCCAGTTTGATGCCTTTGCCAAGCTCCATTTACACTATATTGTCAAAAGTATCGGGACACTTGCCTTTACACGCACATGAACTTTAATGGCATTCTAGTCTTAGTCCGTAGAGTTTAAAATTGAGTTGGTTCACTCTTTCACAGCTATAAGCCCTTGTACACACGGTCGGACATTCTGACAACCAAATCCGTTGGATTTTGTCCGAAACTGTTGCATACACACGGTCGGACAAAGTTGTCAGAAAATCTGATTGTACATAACATGATGACGTTATTTCGTTACAACAGGACTACGTTCAGGCTAGTAGCCAATAGCTTTATTCTAGGAATTTGATCTGAGCATGCGTGGCACTTTGTCCGTCGGAGTAGGCTACACATGATCGGAGTATGTCCGATCGGAGCATTTTGTCGGAAAATTTTACGGACAAGTTGGAAAACTTGGTCCGTCGGATACTCCGACGGAAACAGTCCGATGGAGACCACACACAGTCGGATTATCCGACAAAACGGTCCGATAGGACACATTCGGTCGATATCTCCGACCGTGTGTACAAGGGCTAACAGCTTCAACTCTTCTGGGAAAGCTGTCCACAAGGTTTATGAGTGTGTCTATGGGAATCTTTGACCATTCTTCCAGAAGCGCATTTACACGCACATGTGTATATTGGAAGTTAAAAAAATTACATAAAAATGTAAGTCCCAGTGAAAACATTGAGTCTATGCAAGGAAGAGTCACCCTAGAAGATCACCACTGTAAGTAAAGAGTGAAGGCTTACCAGATATTGTTGACCCTCCCATAGAAAGAGTCTCAAATCTCATATAGTGATCCACATACAACTGCACACTTGTTCCAGGGGTCCCAAAAAGTAAAATCAATGCATCCCACAACTTCCAAGCTTCCACACAGCACTCCAGGCAAAGATGTTATATAGGGAAATAAAAGACACCTTCCATAGTATAAAATTGTATACACAGCAACATTTAATAGAAAAGAATGCACTTACAAAGTCATAATGTTATACAAGCCATTAAGGTCCACGTGTATCCCGTTTTCCCCAAACTAAGATGGCCACAGCTCAATCGCGCATGAGCAGTGGTGTGTGTTCCGGCTCCGCCCTATGAGTTTTGTCATATGTGATCGTCAGGAACAACTGTGCGGTTGTATGTGGATCTTTATACGTGCTGTGAGACCCTTCTTTGGGAGGGTAACAATATCCGGTAAGCCTCCACTCTTAAGTCATGGTGGTGTCTTCTGGGGTGACTCTTTGTTACACAGACTAAATATTTTCTCTGGGACTTTATCATTTCAAACCAGTGTGCCCATTCTCCTCTGACATCAAAAAGGCATTTTCCTCCACACAACTGCCGCTCACTGGATATTTTCTCTGGTTGTGCGTGAAAATGTGCAGCAAGATAACAAGACTTACAATTCAACACTGCCACAAATTTGTGGCAAGTTATCCATGGTATCTGGGGTACTACTTATACCCATGGCAGTGATAGGGTTAAATAAAAGAGGGCGCTCTGTGCAAAATAAAAACACCTGCAGCAGCCCAAGTTGTACAGGTGCGATTTGAATTCTGCACTCAGTAGTGATCAATACAAAAGGTACATTACTAATACCATTTGTCGATATCATTATTTTATAGCGCTATATGAAATTCCAAAGATAAAAGTGACCTCGTATCCAGTGGTAGAAGGTGATGAGATGACCCTGACATGTAATACTAGTCTCAGTCCGCTCAGACTGAAGACACAACTGAAATTTGCTTTTCAAAAAGATGGACGGAATGTCAGAGAATTCACTTCATATAATCAATATGGAGTTCAGTCCGCTCAGGTGAAGGACTCTGGGAATTATTCCTGTGAAGTGACAACTGCAACCAACAGTGTGAAGAAGAGGAGTCCGGAGATATTGGTGAAGATAAACGGTGAGTCAGTCATAGGACCAACCGAGGGATTAAATAACATTTCATAACCCCAATTCAGAATTTAATAATTCATTAATTAATGAGCCATCATCTAACTGCAAACTTTCTTAGTAATGATGCCCAGTCTGAGCTGTATTAGTCCCAAAAAAAAACAACGGATTGCCAAACCTCTTTGTAGCACCCCCTCACCTGTTAAAGGAAGTTAGGGATCCCTAAGTGGCTCGGTGGGCTGACATTTATGCTCAAGTTTGGATCATTGACTTGTGGGGTGGAAGAAATTGCCTAACGTTCAAATTTGTTTACCTAAGCTTACCACTAAAAGCAGCTCTTAACACTCAGTGCCAGATTTAGAAGGGGGCAAAAGGGGACAATTGCCCCAGTTCCCCATGTCAGAGGGGGCCCTAACTTCCATTAAAAAAAAAAAGTTTTTTTACCTTGAGACTTTAGTATTATGTCTGTTGAGGAGATTGTTCAGTTTGATGCCTTTTCCAAGCTCCATTTACACTATATTGTCAAAAGTATTGTCGCCTGTCACTACACACACATGGACTTTAATGGCATCCCAGTCTTAGTCCGTAGGGTTCAATATTGAGTTGGCCCATCCTTTTGCAGCTATTAAAGCTTCAACTCTTCTGGGAAGGCCGTCCACAAGGTTTAGGAGGGTGTCTATGGGAATCTTTGACCATTCTTCCAGAAGCTCATTTACACGCACATTTGTATATTGGAAGTTAAAAAGATTACATAAAAATGTAAGTCCCAGTGAAAACATTCAGTCTATGCAAGGAAGAATCACCCTAGAAGATCACCACTGTAAGTAAAGAGTGAAGGCTTACCAGATATTGTTGACCCTCCCATAGAAGGGTCTCAAATCTCATATAGTGATCCACATACAACTGCACAATTGTTCCAGGGGTCCCAAAAACGTACATCAAGGCGTCCCATAACTCCCAAGATTCCACTTAGCACTCCAGCCAAAGATGTTATATAAGGAAATAAAAGACACCTTCCATAGCATAAAACTGTATACACAGCAACATTTAATAGAAAACAATGCACTTACAAATTCATAATGTTATACAAGCCATTAAGGTCCACATGTACTCCGTTTTCCCCGAACTAAGATGGCTACGGCTCAATCACACATGAGCAGTGGCGTGTGTTCCCGGCTCTGCCCTACGTGTTTTGCCATTTGTGATCGTCAGGAACAACTGTGTGGTTGTATGTGGATCACTATATGTGCTTTGAGACCCTTCTTTGGGAGAGCAACAATATCAGGTAGGCTTCCACTCTTCAGTCATGGTGGTGGTCTTCTGGGTTGACTCTTTGTTGCACAGACTAAATATTTTTACTGGGACCTACTGTACATTTTTATGTAATCTTCTGCACTGTATTAATTCAAATGTTTTCTTTGGAACCTAACTTATATTTTTTTTAAATAAATGTGGTTTATCATTTACTTCAGTTCACTTTTATATTTCTCATATAATTCAATCATGGTGGTATCTTCTGGGGTGACTCTTTGTTGCACAGACTAAATATTTTCACTGGGACATACATTTGACTTGAAGTGTCTCGGGCCCCTCCAAGGTCTAAATACTGCACCTCCTTCCTTCCAACTCTAAACATTTAACTCTTAATCTGTCCTTCAATATTTAACCTCCAAACCCTTCCATGTACAGTACATCTAATCCTAAACCCTTGTACACATGGTCGGAGATTCCGACGGAATGTGTCCTATTGGACCATTTTGTCGGATAATCCGACTGTGTGTGGTCTCCATTGGACTGTTTCGGTCGGAGTATCCGACGGACCAAGTTTTCCAACTTGTCCATAAAATTTTCCGACAAAATGCTCAGATCGGACATACTCCGATCATGTGTAGCCTACTCCGACGGACAAAGTGCCACGCATGCTCAGATCAAATTCCTAGACCAAAGCTATTGGCTACTAGCCTGAACGTAGTCCCGTCGTAACTGAATAACGTCACCATGTTATGTACAATCGGATTTTCCGACAACTTAGTCCGACTGTGTGTATGCAACAGTTTCGGACAAAATCTGTCGGACAAAATCCAACGGATTTGGTTGTCAGAATGTCCGACCGTGTGTACAAGGGCTTAGAACAGAAACTCTAAATGCAATTTACCAGTCCTTAGATGTGGAGGCTGGTGGCAGTGGCTTCCATCTATATAAAGGAGATAAGGAATAGATTCTGATTGTGTAGTCCAAATCCGAAGAGTAGCCTAAGGTGACAATGCTGCTCCTCCATAAATACAGTAGGGCAATTTAACATTGTCACTCTAGGAAAGAAAGTGTGTTATTGGCAGGATTAAAAAGGTTAAAATAATAGGTAAAAAAAAATCTGAAAAAAATAACGCAGCCACAAAATCCAAGGACTGGTAAGCTGCAATATATTATTCTTTGTATGTTTTGCGTTTAGATATGATTTATCCTTACCCCTATTAGATGAGTCCTTAACATTTAACCTCACCATATAATCCCCAAAAACTGAACCCCAAGCCCAGCACAAACCAACAAAACCTCTAAATTAAACCATGACATTAACTGCTGTGCCTTGAAAAAGTATTCATACCCCTTGACATTTTCCACATTTTGTCATGTTACACCCAAAAAACGTAAATGTATTTTATTGGATTTTTTTTTTTTGTTCAAGTAAATATGTGAAAAGAGTGGCATGTATTTTATTCAGCCCCCTTTACTCTGATAGCCCTGACTAAAATGCAGTGTAACCAATCGCTTTCAGACGTCACCTAATTTGTAAATAGAGTCCATCTGTGTGTAATTTAATCTCAGTATAAATACAGCTGTTCTGTGAAGCCCTCATTGGTTTGTTAGAGAATTATAGTGAACCAAAAGCATCATGAAAGCCAAGGAACACACCAGACAGGTCAGGGATACATTTGGAGAAGTTTAAAGCAGTGTTAGGTTATAAGAAAATATCCCAAGCTTTGAACATCTCACAGAGCTCTGTTTAACCACTTTCAGACCGGACCATTTTGCTGGTCAAAGACCAGACCACTTTTTGCGATTCGGCACTGCGTCACTTTAACTGACAATTGCACGGTCGTGCGACGTGGCTCCCAAACAAAATTGACGTCCTTTTTTTCCCACAAATAGAGCTTTCTTTTGGTGGTATTTGATCACCCCTGCGGTTTTTATTTTTTGCGCTATAAACAAAAATAGAGCGACAATTTTGAAAAAAACGCATTATTTTTTACTTTTTGTTATAATAAATATCCCCCAAAAATATATATAAAAACATTTTTTTCCCTCAGTTTAGGCCGATACGTATTCTTCTACATATTTTTGGTAAAAAAAATCGCAATAAGCGATTATTGATTGGTTTGCACAAAAGTTATAGCGTTTACAAAATAGGGATAGTTTTATAGCATTTTTATTAATAATTTTTTATTATTTTTTTTTTACTAGTAATGGCGGCGATCAGCGATTTTTATTGTGACTGCGACATTGTGGGGGACCCATCAGACATTTTTGACACATTTTTGGGACCATTGTCATTTATACAGTAATCACTGCTATATAAATGCAGTGATTCCTGTGTAAATGACACTGGCAGTGAAGGGGTTAACCAGTGGGTGGCAGTGTAGGGGTTAAGTGTTCCTAGGGGTGTGTTACTAACTGTGGGGGGGTTGGGCTTTCATTTAGTGAACACTGATCTCTGCTCCAATCACATGGAGCAGAGATCAGCGTCACTAGTTGCTAGGCAGAATGGAGAAATGCTGTTTACAACGGCATTTCTTCATTTGGCCGCTCCGTGAGACGATCGCGGGTATGCCCGGGGCGATCAAGTCCACGGGTCCCGCGACCGGACTCACGGGGGTCCCGACCAGCGTGGGAGCTCGCCGCCGCCGGCACGCTCCCGATGGCAGGGCGGCAAATTTAAAGGGACGTAAATGTACGCCCATTTGCCTGCCCGTGCCATTCTGTCGACGTACATCGGCGTGCGCTGGTCGGCAAGTGGTTAATCTATCATCCGAAAATGGAAATAGTATGGCACAACTGAAAACCTACCAAGACATGGCCGTCCACCTAAACTGACAGGCCGGGCAAGGAGAGAATTCATCAGAGAAGCAGCCAAGATGTCCATGGTAACTCTGGAGGAGCTGCAGAGATCCACAGCTCAGTTGGGAGAATCTGTCCACTGCCATGGACATTCTACTTATGCCCATGGCAGTGATAGGGTTAAATAAAAGAGGGCACTCTGTGCAAAATAAAAACACCTGCAGCAGCCCAATTTGTTCAGGTGCGATTTGAATTCTGCACTCAGTAGTGATCAATACAAAAGGTACACTACTAATACTGTTTGTCGATATCATTATTTTATAGCGCTATATGAAATTCCAAAGATAAAAGTGACCCCGTATCCAGTGGTAGAAGGTGATGAGATGACCCTGACATGTAACACTAGTCTCAGCCCGCTCAGACCGAGGACACAACTGAAATTTGCTTTTCACAAAGATGGACGGAATGTCCGAGAATTGTTTTCAAATAATCAATATGGAGTTCAGTCCACTCAGGTGAAGGACTCTGGGAATTATTCCTGTGACGTGACAACTGCAACCAACAGTGTGAAGAAGAGGAGTCCGGAGATATTGGTCGAGATAAACGGTGAGTCAGTCATAGGACCAACCGAGGGATTAAATAACATTTCATAAACCCAATTCAGCATTTAATAATTAATGAATTAATGAGCCATCATCTAACTCTAAACTTTCTTGGTAATGATGCCCAGTCTGAGCTGTATTAGCCCAAAAAAAACAACAGATGGCCAAACCCCTTTGTAGCACCCCCTCACCTGCTGGAGGACGTTAGGGATCCCCAAGTGGCTCGGTGGGCTGACATTTATTCTCAAGGTTGGAGCATTGACTTGCGGGGTGGAAGAAATTGCCTAATGCCGCGTACACGCGATCGGACTTTCCGGCAGACTTGGTCCGGCGGACCAGAATCCATTGGACAATTCGATCATGTGTGGGCTCTATCTGACTTTTTCTTCCCAAAAATCTGATGGACCTAGAAATAGAACATGTTTTAAATCTTGGTCCGACGGACCAAGTTCCTATCGGGAAGCCCTTTCGTCTGACCAAATACAATGCAAGGGCAGCTACAGCACCTGCCCACGAGAATGTTTCCAGCGTGATCCTATCACGCTGGTTCTCAGCTGCAGGATACTGTACATCTCACGCTCACTGCAATAAGAAAAACACATTATCCTATCGCAGTGTGCACGAGGGGGAATGCCCCTCCAGGGGCATACCAGGTCCTTAGACGACTTATATAGGCACAAGGGGCGGGGTCACCGGGTGATGTCACCCGGTGACCCCACCCCTTATAACGTCACAGTCCCGGGGCATGCTGGGGCTGTGACGTCATAAGGGGTGGGATCCCCCCAGTTGACATCACCTGGTGATCCCACCCCTTATGCCTATATAAGTCTTTGCACACCTTGTCAACGATATTACAGCTGGAGAGAGCATTGTTTCAACATCGGAAGAACAGAAGAAGGAAGAAGAAGACAGCGATGACGACCACGAAGGAGAAAGCCAGGCCACTGCTAGCAAAAGAGTGACAAAAGAGCAGAAGATAGTGGAGGAGCCCGGGAGAAGAAACGCAAAGCGCAGAGAAGTTGGAAAAAGACACCTGGAGCTGCCTAATAAACTACTTTAAAAACCTGTGTAGTGTGTTTTTTTATTGACACTTTTTCCCCCAGGTGAATGGGTAGGAGTACAAAGTACCCCATAATTATTCATATAGGGTGGTGGGCTGGGATCTGGGGCCCCCTTATTAAAGGGGGCTCCCGGATTCCGATAATCCCCCTCCCGCCCGGAGTCTCTGACAACCAACGGCCAGGGTTGTCGCGAAGAGGACCTTGTCCTCATCAACATGGGGACAAGGTGCTTTGGGGTGGGGGGACCGCATGGTGCCCCCTTCCCCAAAGCACCCACCCCCCCATGTTGAGGGCATGAGGCCTGGTACGGTTCAGGAGGGGGCGCTCTCTCGTCCCCACCCCCTTTCCTGACCGGCCGGGCTGCGTGCTCGGATAAGGGTCTGATATGGACTTTGGGGGACCCCCACGCCATTTTTTTCGGCATAGGGGGTTCCTCTTAAAATCCATAGCAGGCGATGGGGCTCTCAAGGTGTCAATCTCACCGATGAAAGCTGCAAGATTGACTTCCCTTTCTAGCCCCATCATACCTGGAGTCACGTTCAAAATTAACAGACTTTAGTCCATGTGTGGGCAAGTCCATTTGTTTTGAAAGTCGGGAAGTCCGTCAGACCTAGTCTACCAGAAAGTACGTTCATGTGTACGCAAGTCAGCTTGTTTGGAAAGTCCGTCGGACATCCACCGAAAGTCAGTCGAAAAGTACGGTCGTGTGTGCACGGCATAATTCTCGAATTTGCTTAGCTAAGCTTACCACTAAAAGCAGCTCTTAACACTCAGTGCCAGATTTAGAAGGGGGTAAAATCAACAATTGCCCCAGGCCCCCATGTCAGAGGGGGCCCTGACTTCCATTAAGAAAAAATGACTTTTTTTACCTTGAGACTTTAGTAGTATGTCAGTTGAGGAGATTGTTCAGTTTGATGCCTTTTTCAAACTCCATTTTCCCTATATTGTCAACAGTATTGGCGCCTGCCATTACACGCACATGAACTTTAATGGCATCCTAGTCTTAGTCCGTAGGGTTCAATATTGAGTTGGCCCACCCTTTGCAGCTATAACAGCTTCAACTCTTCTGGGAAGGCTGTCCACAAGGTTTAGGAGTGTGTCTATGGGAATGTTTGATCATTCTCTCAGAAGCGCAGATGAGTCCTTAATATTTAACCCCACAATGTAATCCCCAAAAACTGAACCCCAAGCCTAGTACAAACCAACAAAACCTCTAAACTAAATAAAAAACGTAAATGTATTTTATTGGAATTGTATGTGATAGACCAACACAAAGTGGCACATAATTGTGATGTGGAAGGAAAATCATAAATGGTTTTCAATTTTATTTACAAATAAATATATGAAAAATATGGCGTGCATTTTTATTCAGCCCCCATTACTCTGATACCGTTAAATAAAATTTAGTGGAACCAATTGCCCTTAAAAGTCACCTAATAACTAAATAGAGTCCACATGTGTGTAATTGAATCTCAGTATAAATACAGCTGTTCTGTGAAGCCCTCAGAGGTTAGTTAGAGAACCTTAGTGGACAAACAGCATCATCAAGGCCACGGAACACACCAGACAGGTAAGGGATAAAGTTGGAGAAGTTTAAAGCAGGGTTAGGTTATAAAAAAATATCCCAAGCTTTGAACATCTCATGGAGCTCTATTCAATCTAGCATCCAAAAATGGAAAGAGCATGGCACAACTACAAACCTTCCAAGACATGGCCGTCCACCTAAACTGACAGGCCGGACAAGAAGAGCAATAATGAGAGAAGCAGCCAAGAGGCCCATGGTAACTCTGAAGGAGCTGCAGAGATCCACAGCTCAAGTGGGAGAATCTATCCACTGCCAAGGGTATTCTACTTATGCCCATGGCAGTGATAGGGTTAAAAAAAAGACCTGCAGCAGCCCAATTTGTTCAGGTGCGATTTGAATTCTGCACTCAGTAGTGATCAATACAAAAGGTACACTACTAATACCATTTGTTGATATCATTATTTTATAGAGCTATATGAAATTCCAAAGATAAAGGTGACCCCGTATCCAGTGGCAGAAGGTGATGAGATGACCCTGACATGTGACACTAGTCTCAGCCCTCTCAGACCGAGGACACAACTGAAATTTGCTTTTCACAAAGATGGACGGAATGTCAGAGAATTCACTTCCAATAATCAATATGGAGTTCAGTCCGCTCAGGTGAAGGACTCTGGGAATTATTCCTGTGAAGTGACAACTACAACCAACAGTGTGAAGAAGAGGCATCAGGAGATATTGGTCGAGATAAACGGTGAGTCAGTCATAGGACCAACCGAGGGATTAAATAATCCCAATTCAGAATTTAATAATTAATGAATTAATGAGCCATCGTCTAACTCCAAACTTTCTTAGTAATGATGCCCAGTCTGAGCTGTATTAGTCCCAAAAAAACCACCAAATGGCCAAACCTCTTTGTAGCACCCCCTCACCTGCTGGAGGAAGTTAGGGATCCCCAAGTGGCTCGGTGGACTGACATTTATGCTCAAGGTTGGATCATTGACTTGTGGGGTGGAAGAAATTGCCTAACTCTCAAATTGTTTTAGCTAAGCTTACCACTAAAAGCAGCTCTTAACACTCAGTGCCAGATTTAGAAGGGGGCAAAAGGGACAATTGCCCCAGTTCCCCATGTCAGAGGGGGCCCTGACTTCCATTAAAAAGAAAAAACTTTTTTTTACCTCAAGACTTTAGTATTATGTCTGTTGAGGAGATTGTCCAGTTTGATGCCTTTTCCAAGCTCCATTTACACTATATTGTCAAAAGTATTGGCACCTGCCATTACACACACATGACTTTAATGGCATCCCAGTCTTAACCCTTGTACACACGGTCGGAGATTCCGACAACCAAATCCGTCGGATTTTGTCCGACGCATCTTGTCCGAAACTGTTGCATACACACGGTCGGACAAAGTTGTCGGAAAATCCGATCTTTCAGAACGTGATGATGTAATTTCGTTACGATGGGACTACGTTCAGGCTAGTAGCCAATAGCTTTGATGTAGGAATTTGTTCTGAGCATGCGTGGCACTTTGTCCGATCGGATTTTTCTACACATGATCGGAGTATGTCCGATCGGAGCATTTTGTCGGAAATTATTTCCGGCAAGTTGGAAAATTTGGTCCGACGGATATTCAGACGGAAACAGTCCGATGCAGACCACACACAGTCGGAATATCCGACAAAACGCTCCGATCGGACACATTCCGTCGGAATCTCCGACCCTGTGTACAAGGGCTTAGTCTGTAGGGTTCAATATTGAGTTGGCCCACCCTTTGCAGCTATAACAGCTTCAACTCTTCTGGGAAGGCCGTCCACAAGGTTTAGGAGTGTGTCTATGGGAATGTTTGAATACAAAGAAGGGGAAGGCGCACTGACCTAGTGCATTACCATAAAATAGCTTTATTTAAAATTGAATCAAATAGCAAAATGGCTACTCACAAACGAGTATTGATCACAGGCAAAATCAATACAAATAAGTCCATCGCACCAAACGTTTGGCGACTCCAGACCAGATGTCCGAGGAATTTGATGAGTACCTCTACGGAAATGGCTAATGCGGTACTCATCAAATTCCTCAGACATCTGGTCTGGAGTCGCCAAACGTTTGGTGCGATGGACTTATTTGTATTGATTTTGCCTGTGATCAATACTTGTTTGTGAGTAGCCATTTTGCTATTTGATTCAATTTTAAATAAAGCTGTTTTATGGTAATGCACTAGGTCAGTGCGCCTTCCCCTTCTTTGTATTCTCTCTTTTTAGTATTTGAACACCCAATGTTCTAAAGGAGGGCTGCAAGACGTAGTGACTACACCATTCCAAACTGTTTATATCACATTTAAAGACCAAGAAACCAGAGCGCAGGAGAATTTGCTGTTTTTGTACTGTTTGTTTTATGGGAATGTTTGACCATTCTTCCAGAAGCACATTTACATGCACATGTGTATATTAGAAGTTAAAAAGATTACATAAAAATGTAAGTCCCAGTGAAAACATTTAGTCTATGCAAGGAAGAGTCACCCTAGAAGATCACCACTGTAAGTAAAGAGTGAAGACTTACCAAATATTGTTGACCCTCTCATAGAAGGGTCTCAAGTCGCATATAGTGATCCACATACAACTGCACAATTGTTCCAGGGGTCCCAAAAAGTTACATCAATGCGTCCCACAACTCCCAAGATTCCACTCAGCACTCCAGGCAAAGATGTTATATAGGGAAATAAAAGACACCTTCCATAGCATAAAACTGTATACACGGCATCATTTAATAGAAAATAATGCACTTACAAATACACAATGTTATACAAGCCATTAAGGTCCACATGTATTCCGTTTTCCCCAAACTAAGATGGCCACAGCTCAATCACACATGAGCAGCGGCATGTGTTCCGGCTCCACCGTACGCGTTTTGTCATATGTGATCGTCAGGAACAACTGTGCTCTTGTACGTGGATCACTATATGTGCTTTGAGGGAGGGCAACAATATCCGGGAAGCCTCCACTCTTCACTCATGGTGGTGGTCTTCTGGGGTGACTCTTTGTTGCACAGACTAAATATTTTCACTGGGACTTACATTTCACTTGAAGTGTCTCGGGCCCCTCCAGGGTCTAAATCCTGCACCCCCTTCCTCCCAACTCTAAACATTTAACTCTTAATCTGTCCTTCAGTATTTAACCTTCAAACCCTACCATTTAGAGTACATCCTAGAAGATCACCACTGTAAGTAAAGAGTGAAGACTTACCAGATGTTGTTGACTCTCCCATAGAAGGGTCTCAAGTCGCATATAGTGATCCACATACAACTGCACAATTGTTCCAGGGGTCCCAAAAAGTTACATCAATGCTGCGTCCCACAACTCCCAAGAATCCACACAGCACCCCATGCAAAGATGTTATATAGGGAGATAATAGACATCTTCCATAGCATAAAACTGTATACACGGCATCATTAAATAGAAAATAATGTACTTACAAATACACAATGTTATACAAGCCATTAAGGTCCACATGTATTCTGTTTTCCTCAAACTAACATGGCCATGGCTCAATCGCGCATGAGCAGTGGAGTGTGTTACGGCTCTTCCCTGCGCGTTTTGTCATATATGAACGTCAGGAATAACCATGCAGTTGTATGTGGATCAGTACATGTGCTTAAGACCCTTCTTTGGGAGGGCAACAATATCCGGTAAGTCTCCACTATTCAGTCATGGTGGTGGTCTTCGTTGCACAGACTAAATATTTTTCACTGGGACTTAAATTTGTATGTAATCTTCTGCACTCTATATATTCAAGTGTCTTCTTTGGAACCTAACTTATATTTTTTTAAATAAATGTGGTTTATCATTTATTTCAGTTCACTTTTTTATTTCTCATATAATAAAATTTCTACATTGAGGGTCCCCCGACTTGAAGTTTCTCGGACCCCTCCAGGGTCTAAATGTTGCCCCCCCAGTTTCTCCCAACTTCTCCAAACTCTAAACATTTAACTCTTAATCTGTCCTTCAATATTTAACCTTAAAACCCTTCAATTTATAGTACATCTAATCCTAAGAACAGAAACTCCAAATGCAATTTACCAGTCCTTAGATGTGGAGGCTGGTGGCAGTGGCTTCCTTCTATACTGTATATAAAGGAGGTAAGGAGAAGAGGAGGATTTTGCAGTCCAAATCAGAAGATGACAATGCTGCTCCTCCATAAATACAGTAGGGCAATTTAACATTGTCACTCTAGGAAAGAAAGTGTGTTATTGGCAGGATTAAAAGGTGAAATTAATAGGAAAAAGTCTGAAAATCCAAGGACTGGTAAGCAGCAATGTATTATTCTTTTTATATTTTGTGTTTAGATATGATTTATCCTTACCCCTATTAGATGAGTCCTCAAAATTGAACCTCACCATGTAATCCCCAAAAACTGAACCCCAAGCCCAGCACAAACAAACCAAACCTCTAAACTAAACCATGACATTAACTGCCGTGCCTTGAAAAAGTATTCATACCCCTTGAAATTTCCCACATTTTGTCATGTTACACCCAAAAAACGTAAATGTATTTTATTGGGATTTTATGTGATAGACCAACACAAAGTGGCACATCATTGTGAAGTGGAATGAAAATGATAAATGGTTTTCAATTTTTTTTTTTACAAATAAATATGTGAAAAATGTGGTGTGCATTTGTAATCAGCCCCATTTACTCTGATACCCCTAAATAAAATCTAGTGGAACCAATTGCCCTTAAAAGTCACCTAATAACAAAATAAAGTCCACAGGTGTGTAATTTAATCTATGTATAAATACATCTGTTCTGTGAAGCCCTCAGAGGTTAGTTAGAGAACCTTATTGAACAAACAGCATCATGAAGGCCAAGGAACACACCAGACAGGTCAGGGATAAAGTTGTGGAGAAGTTTAAAGTGAGGTTAGGTTATAAAAAAAAGTACCCCAAGCTTTGAACATCTCATGGAGCTCTGTTTAATCCATCATCCAAAAATGGAAAGAGTATGGCACAACTGCCAACCTACCAAGACATGGCCGTCCACCTAAACTGACAGGCTGGGCAAGGAGAGCAATAATGATAGAAGCGGCCAAGAGGCCCATGGAAACTCTGGGGGAGCTGTAGAGATCCACAGCTCAGGTGGGAGAATCTGTCCACAGGACAACTATTAGTTGTGCTCTCCACAAATCTTTCAGCAGGACAACGACCCAAAACATACAGACAGAGCTACAATGGAATGGTTTAGAGCAAATCATATTCATGTGTTAGAATGGCCCAGTCAAAGTCCAGACCTAAATCCAATTGAGAATCTGTGGCAAGACTTGAAAATTGCTGTTCACAGACGCTCTCCATCCAATCTGACAGAGCTTGAGCAATTTTGCAAAGTAGAATGTGCAAAAATGTCCCTCTCTAGATGTGCAAAGCTGGTAGAGACATCCCCAAAAAGACTTGCAGCTGTAATTGCAGAGAAAGGCGGTTCTACAAAGTATTGACTCCGGGGGGCGCTATACAAATGCACCCCCCACACTTTTCACGTTTATTTGTAAAAAAAAAATTGAAAACAATTCATCATTTTGGTTCCACTTCACAATTATGTGACACTTTGTGTTGGTCTATCACAGTGATGGCGAACCTTGGCACCCCAGATGGAACTACATATCCCATGATGCTCTGGTAACTACACTGCAGAGTGCATGAGCATCATGGGAAATGTAGTTTCAAAACATCCGGGGTGCCAAGGTTCACCAATCACTGGTCTATCATATAAAATCCCAACAAAATACATTTACGTTTTTGGTTGTAAATTGGCAAAATTTGGAAAATGGCAAAATTTGGAAAATGCCATTATTATTGCTTTTTAAAGCCACTGTAAATCCTTGTTGCTCTACATCAGCCTTTCTCAACCTTTTCAACACAGAGGAACCCTTGAAATGGTTCTCCAGTCTCTGGCAACCCCTGCTAAAAATTTGAGATCTGCAATTCATGATAAATTAGTGTGATGGTCAGTGGGAAGAATGGTCCTTATACTTGTGGTCATTGGGAAGAATAACCTCCTTACAGATAGCTAAAAAGATCAATGGAATCTTGAGAACTTATCTAAGAGGCAGAAATTGCCCAATGCGGAAGGAACCCCTAGCAACCTCTGGAGGAACCCTAGGGTTCCACGGAACCTTGGTTGAGAATCACTGGTCTACATGGTCACCTCACCCTGTGTAAGCCCTTGTACACACGGTCGGAGATTCCGACAACCAAATCCGTCGGATCTTGTCCGCAACTGTTGCATACACACGATCGGACAAAGTTGTCGGAAAATCCGAAGTGATGACTAATTCCGTTACGACGGGACTACGTTCAGGCTAGTAGCCAATAGCTTTGGTGTAGGAATTTGATCTGAGCATGCGTGGCACTTTGTCCGATCGGAATTCTCTACACATGATTGGAGTATGTCCGATCGGAGCATTTTGTCGGAAAATTTCCCCAACAAGTTGGAAAACCTGGTCCGTCGGATACTCAGACGGAAACAGTCCGATGGAGACCACACACAGTCGGAATATCCAACAAAATAGTCTGATCGGACACATTCCGTCGGAATCTCCGATCGTGTGTATAAGGGCTTAGCATGCTGGTTTCTCCTGTTTCACCTGTTGTATTTTTACATAGAAAAGCATTTATATGTTCCTCCTTGGTTTCCTTTTCT
Organism: Lithobates pipiens; assembly: GCF_037356315.1. NCBI lineage: Eukaryota > Metazoa > Chordata > Amphibia > Anura > Ranidae > Lithobates > Lithobates pipiens. The sequence continues at coordinate 700,788 of NW_027507884.1, read as the reverse complement.
GCAGAGCTGTTCATGAATCCAAGAATCATAGGAATCCAATATCATACTATAGAAGGAGATCAAATGATCCTGGTATGTAACACAAGTCTCAGTCCACTCAGACAGAGGACAGAACTGTGGTTTGCTTTCTACAGAGATGGACGGAATGTTCAGCTATTCAGCTTATCCGATCAATACGGAGTCCAGTCCGCCCAACTGGAGGATTCTGGGAATTATTCCTGTGATGTGAGAGCTTTGAATGGCAAAGTGATAAAGAGTAGTCACCTCATCCCTATTACGATAAAAGGTAATTCATTCCTGAACAGATCACAAATGTACCACCAGCTTTTAGGTACATGGTGTTCTGTGCAATTACAGACTGTCGCCCAGTATGCACTTTAAGGCTGGGTTCACACCTAAAACGGCCGCAGATCGCACAGGAAAGCTGTGCATCCCTGTTCTCCATTTCAGACAGGGGCGGACTGACCATTCGGCCACTCGGGCACTGCCCAAGGGCCCCGGGCCACTAGGGGGTCCCATCAGGGGTGCTAGCCTCTGTAAAACCAGGGACAGTTTGTAAGAATCTGTGTTTTTTTTACATATGTCTCTGAAATGTCCCTTACCGACATCCTTTTGGTCTAAAAATCCCAAGATTATAGCTGCCCCACCTCTCCAGTACCTTCTCAGCCAATAGAAACATGTCTGTGTATACTGTGTGTACATGTATGTGTATACTGTGTGATTGTATACTGTGTGTGTGTGTGTTTGTGTATACTGTGTGGCCCCATAATCTCTGATTGCCTGGGGGTCCCATAATCTCCTAGTGCCCAAAGGCCCCATGAGTTGTCCGTCCGCTTCTGGTTTCAGGGACAGATCTTTGCCTGAATTCGGCCCTGAAACTGAGCCAAAGATGCACAGTGTTTCTGTGCAAGCCGCACCACAGCCGCCCCGGAGATATGTGAACCGGCTGTCAGAAACCATGAAATCAGACCGAGACAGAAGTACAATTAAATCGCAATTGTTTAATAATAAAAGTAAAAAGAACAAACATAGTCAAAACATAGCCAAAGTTCAGTAACCAGAACTCATAGTCAGCCAAGCCAGAAGTCAGGGATCAATGTAGTGGAACAATAAGCAGGATCTGGAGCCAGAAGGAATGTCATCAAAGCAAGTGTTTAACCAGGGATACAGGAGAGGCTCTGTGATGTTGACCAAGGCGAAGGCAGAGATCCTTTGGGCTGGATGGCTTAAGTAGGCAGGAATGACAAGCAGGATATCATCAACATCTGAGTAACTGTGGCGAGATAGGTGCTGGCAATTAGCCGACAGCTGAGTGGCCAGCTCTGAGAAGGAAGGGCTGAGCCCAACCCTGAGACTGGCTTCAATGAGAGCTGGTCACATTATCCTGTCATGCGAATTGGATGCAGAGAAAACCACATCCAATTCACATAGGCCGCGTACACACGCGGGGACTGTTCGCTCAACTTTGTCCGCTGAACAGTGTTTCAGCGGACAGTCCGCTCGTGTGTGGGCTTCAGCGGACAGTTTCAGCGGACAGTTTGACGAACAAAGTTTTTCGGAAATCCCGAAAAACTGTCCGCTGAAACTTGGTTTGAGCGGACAGTCCCCGCGTGTGTAGGCTTGTTCGTCAAACTAAGTTCCGCGCATGCTCAGAAAGAATTTATACGCCGAAGGTTGCATTGCAGTGTATAGGACGTCGTTTTCTAGTCCCGTCGTACGTGCCGTTCACGTCATCGCGCAGGGTTTCAGCGGACTGTTCGTTCGTCGTGTGTGCTAATTTTGAGCGGACTGTCTGCTGAAACTGTTTGACGAACAAAGTTGAGCGAACAGTCCCCGCGTGTGTACGCGGCCATAGATGTGAACCCAGCCTAAGACTTGCATCTTTTTGCCCCCTTCCCCTGACCTACCCTAACCCACCCTCCCCCTCCACAGATGCATTGGTTCAGCTGTTCCATTACATCCAGCGATATGCAGATTTGGCTGGTTCAGTATTAGTGTACCTGATGCCGCGTACACACGATTGAATTGTCCAGCGGACTTAGTCCACCGGACCGCATTACGCCGGACAATTCGATCATGTGTGGGCTCCAGCGGACTTTTTCATCATTCTTAGAAAGTAGTTTTGACTCAAAATTTGTCCGCCGGACTTGGCTTTCAGCGGACAATCCGTTCGTCAGTGTGCTAGTCCAGCAGACTAAGAATGATGCATGCTCAGAAGCAAGAACGAGAAGGAAGCTATTGGCCACTGGCTATTGAACTTCCTTTTTCTAGTCCCGTCGTACGTGCTGTACGTCATCGTGTTAGAAATCGCCGGACTTTCAGAGTGTCCGTGTGTGGCCATGTCCATTCGTTAGAAAGTCCGGCGGATTGTTTGCCGGATTGTTTGCCGGAACTAAGTCTGCCGGACAATTCGATCATGTGTACGCGGCATTAGACTTCTATGGGGATAAGTCTTGAGGCCGGAGACTATCAGCGACATCCCCATAGAAATATTCTGTCGTAGCCAGGACAGCGGAGATTTGAGGTGCTGGTTGTAAACAAACTTGCTGTGGAATTGAGGTAAGTATCTATGCATCTGTGGAGAGGTACAGTAGGTTAAGTCAGGGGAAAGGAGCAAAAAGGATAAGTGAACCTTGTCTTTAAAGTGCATTTATCCTTTACTCTAATAGAAATTTATAGTGATGAGCTGCAATTTCAATTGTTTTGAACATTCTTTGAAATTCAGTCCCCTAATTGACTCCAGAACTAATATTGCCTTTGTGGACGGGGTCATCTGTGCTCATGCATTTGGGGGTACATTTTGAGCGGTCATGTGAAGAATCTAACATTAAGGCAGTTTCCCAACTTAGAGATGAGCCTTCACTGTGTGCAGTAATAAAGTGCAGAGTTTCTTAGAAAGGTAACTTGTCCCATGTCACTAAACACTGTAACTTGTGTGTTTGTATTAGGAGCAAAGGCGGACTGACCATTCGGGCATTTGGGCAGTGTCCAAGGGCCCAGGGCCATTAGGGGGTCCAATGAGAGGCTCATGGCTGTGCCAGGGGGGAATTTTTTTTTGCCAGCTGTAGTCCCTGGTGGAGTGATGTGCAGGGAAGGAGGAGGGAGCGAGGCAGACAGCGGGGAGAGGGGATTGAGCCTACTTTACAGCTCTCTGGTGCTGGCATCTCCACCTCTGGCAAGAACTTCACACTATACAGTGGAGGGGAAGGAGCCTAGCGGGCACCAGTTTTAGTACATACTACACAAGTGAGAGAGCTGCCGATCAGTAGTGCAGTAGAGTTTTGTGTGTGTGGGAAGGGGGCAAAGATATACAAGTGGGTACAGAGATATACAAGTGGGTACAGAGGGGTTTTAGTGGTTTAAGGGGTGCAGAGGTTTGTAGTGGAGCACAAATATATGCTGGGGGGGTGCAGAGACTTGCTAAGGGATGCAGAGGTGTACTAGGGACACAGAAGTGGGGGGGGGTGCAGAGATGTGTGGTGGAGTACATGGATGTATGGATGTGCCAGGGGTTACAGAGTCATGCTGGGGGTTACACATGAGGTGTACTGGGGGATATATAGGATGCTAGGAGATAGAGGTGTGTGGGGGTGCATGGTGGGGGAGACAGAGATGTGCAGCAGAGTACATGTGCTGAGGGGTGTTGAGGATATGGCAGCATGCTGAAGGATACAGTGGATTCTGGGGGTGCAGAGGTGTACAATGGGGTACAGCAGTATGCTGGGGGTGCAGATGCATGTTGGAGGGGGTGCAGAAGCCTGCTAGGGGTAAAAAAGGCTTGCTGGGGAGTGCAAAGGCATGCTGGGGGTGCAGAGGTGTGTGGCAGGCTGTAAAGGTGTGCTAAGGGTATACTTTGGATACTGAGTATTCTGAGGAGTGCAAAGGTGTGTGAAGGGTATAGATATGTGCTGGGGGGCTGTAAAGGTGTGCAAAGGGGCTGCAGAGGTGTGCAAGGGAGTGCAGAGGTATAATGGGGGTATTTGCCATTTTTTGGGGATATGGAGATGTGCTGGGGCACATAGGCATGCTAAGGGGTTCAGAGGCATTCTGGGGGGTGCAGAGATGTGCAAATGGGTACAGAAGTGTGCTGGGGTACAGAGATATGCTGGAAGGTACGGAAGTGTTCTGGGGCTTCAAAGATTTGCTGAGGGGCTACAGAGGTGTGTTAGGGGCACAAAGATGTACTGGGGGTTTTGAGGTGTTCTGGGAGGGGGGTTATGGGGTGTTTTGGAGCTGCAGAGATGTGCAGGGGGATATGGAAGTGTGCTGCTAGGTATGGAGGCATGCTGTCCTAGTAGTGGAGAAACTGTAATATTTGTGGAGCACGCTGCAGTATTTGTGGTGGAGCAACGGGGTGGGGATTGCATTGTGCAGGAGAAGGGGGCGGTGGGAGGCGGGCTGCAAAATGCACCTTTGCCTGTGTAGGCAAAAATCCTTGCATCGGCCCTGACTTCTGGTACCTTTATTGGGTCACCAGCTTTAAGTGTCCGCTTCTCTGGACCCTCGACCTCCTCAGCCCCGCTCCTCCCTCTTCAGCCTATTGCAATTCTCCCAGTTTTGGTCCTCTAGAGGATCCTCGTGACCTGGCCATAGATCTCCAGAACGAGGGGTTAGAATCTGGTTTCTATTGAATACCAACCACTAGAGACAAAGACCCCCACTCTTGCTTGTAGCTTGTTCCTTCACTTGATAACCCATAGCAACTACATTCCTCTTCTTGTCTTGCCAATTTAACCTTTTGTAGTGGTGTTACTTCATACCCCTTTGTGCTTTACAGACCCTGGTTCTTTAAATAGGCCAAAACCAACCTGCACCCCTTTGAATAATTTCAGACCAGGCTCATAACAGTTAATGTAACTTTACTGAACAAATGTGGCAGAACAGTTCAATACGAACAACGCCCTTCCCGTAATCCGAACTAGAATAGTGTAGTGGCCCAGGCATACCTCCATGAGGTGAGAGTCCATAACGGCTTTGTCCACCGCTTGGATGCCTTCAGCAGCTGTAACTCCCTGGACCCACCAGAACCCGGTACTCCTGGACCTCAGGTGTCCCCTTTTTATAGCACAGATGGGCTGGCTAGGACCAAAAGCCTCGGAACTGAGCAGAAAACATTTAACCATTTCCCCAGCCTGGGCCTGCCACTGGCTCACTATACTATATACAATTCAACCTGCCTACACCTTCGTTAAATTTTTTGGACATTTTCGGTAAAATGTATTGATATTAATTAAAGACATACACATTTCATCAATATTTCACATATTTTTTTTTTAATCATTCATTTTTTTAGAACTGTTTTTCACCCCAGTGCTAAATGTAAGCACTATCAAAGTCTTAGAAGAAATCAACTTGACCCTGACATGTGACACACATCTGAGTCCATTCAGACAGAGGACAGAACTGCATTTTGCCTTCTACAGAGATGGACAGAATATCCAGGAATTCAGTTTATTTTATCAATATGGTATCCGATCTGCTCGGCTGGAGGATTCTGGGAATTATTCCTGTAAAGTGAGGTCTGCATCCAACATTTCTAAGAAGAGCGAGGATGTGTTTGTCCAGATAGAAGGTGAGTTTTTCAGTGATTGTAAAGCTTTTTTGAGATAGAGGAGAGAGCTGTTGCTTTTGTGCACGGTGCTGGATCAAGAATGGGCTCAGGTAAGTATAATGGGGGGGGGAGGGTTGGGGGGACTGATCCCTCCTTAAAGGTATAAGGCCGCACAGGACACCCAGCAAGGGCACAATGGCAGTTGAAGATACCCGCACTAATACACAAACTACAAACAACTTGCAACCACCCCAACCAATAACTAGGCACAGCAAGGAGCTCATAGAAGGGCAACACACAACAAAAACCAAGAAAAAATTTCCCAGCTCACTTACCAGCCAGCCTGCAACAAAACCAAGTTGGTCCTGTCTAACAGTTCACATTAAAAACAAGGATTTTAGCGTATGTCACAGTGGCCACATCAAGGCACCCCACTTTACTGCGGTCCTAACTCTATCATTCTGAGAGTCTCCCAAATTGGAGCACATATAGTATATAGCAGTTGGATAGATTAAGGACAGGTGAGCCTGGAGGGAGCCCACCCCTTCTTAAACGTAAAGGGAAGCATGGAGGGTCCCTATACCTATTCTATGTGTCCCTATACCTCTAGGAGGGCTGGCATCCCTCCAGACACATCTGTACCTTAATCTATCCAATTGCTATAAATATGCTCCAATTTGGGAGACTCTCAAAATTATAGCATTAGGAACGCAGTAAACTGGGGTGCCTTGACGTAACAACTGTGGCTTAGACATATGTTAGCAAATGTGTGTGTCAGAAACCATGAAATCTGGCCGAGACAAAAGTACAGTTAAATCACATTTGTTTAATAGTAAAAAGAACAAACATAGTCAAAACATAGCCAAAGTTCGGTAACCAGAATGGATAGTCAGCCAAGCCAGAAGTCAGGGGTCAATGTAGTGGAACAGCAAGCAGGATCTGGAGCCAGAAGGGATGTCAGCAAAGCCAGTCTTGAATAGGATCACAGGAGATCGTTTCTGTGATGTTGACCAAGGCAAAGACAGAGATCCTCTGGATTGGACGGCTTAAGTAGGCAGGACTGACGAGCAGGATATCATCAACAGCTGAGTAACTGTGGAGAAATAGGAGCTGGCAATTAGCCTACAGCTGAGTGGCCAGCTCAGAGAAGGAAGGGCTGAGCCCAGCCCTGACAGTGTGGGACTAAACCCCTTGCTTTGTTTTGTTTTTTTAACGTTACATTTTATTGAAATTTTGATAATACAAAGTAAGAATAGCAGAATGTGCGACATGCTGAACTGTGAGAAGGAGAATTTGCATCTCAAGGATTACAAATAAGGTTTCTAACAGAAAAATAGGAACCTATGAAAAAACAAAAAAGGTTCTGTGAAACCCTTGTTTTTAACGTGAACTGTTAGCCCTTGTACACACGGTCGGAGAATCCGTCGGAATGTGTCCTATCGGACCGTGTTGTCAGATAATCCGACTGTATGTGGTATGCATCGGACTGATTCCATCGGAATATCTGTCGGACCCAATTTTCCAACTTGTTGGAAATATTTTCTGACCAACTGGTTCGATCGGACATACTCCGATCATGTGTAGAGAATTTTGATCGGACCAAGTGCCACGCATGCTCAGATCAAATTCCTACATCAAAGCTATTGGCTACTAGCCTGAACGTAGTCCCATCATAACAAAATTACGTCACCATGTTTCCGACCGTGTGTACAAGGGCTTAAACAGGGCCAATTGGTTTTGTTGCAGGCTAGCTGGTAAGTGAGCTGGGAAATGTTTGTTTTTGTATAGTATTCAGTATTCCCTTTTACATTAGAGGCCAGTTAAATAGTCCACTTTACATTAGATTTAAGAGTGACCACCCGCTTTTCATTAGAGTAAATATGAATTGTCCACTTTACAATTAGCATTCGGAGGAATCCTCTACTTTTCTTTTCAAACATTTTTATTGAAGTTCAGATAACAACATAGTCATTGTAAATACAGTAATAGCAGTCAAAACCATATACAAATTTAATAAGCAACTGTCCTCCTAAACACAGAAATATCAGTATATCCTCTATTGCTTTTTTTATCTTGTATTAATACTGTATATTATATTGTAGACCGATTGTTTAGGACGTGTTATAGACAGAAGAGTACAAAATGTTGTAGACTTTAAATGATAGGCAACTAATTGTAAGTCGGGTAGGGGACTAGCGAGTCCAGAAATCCTCTACTTTTCATTGGAGTTCAGAAGAATTAATCACTTTACTTTACTTTAAAGCCATCATTTTTTGGGAATTTGGAAGGGGGTCCACACAAACTCCATGCAAATATAGTCCTTTGCAAAAATGGAACTAAGGACCTCCCAGCTTAAAGCTTATGTATGTCAAAAACTTTTTTTTTTAGTTTTGGGTAGAACTGGGGAAAAAAAAAAACTTTTTCTAGTCTTGTATATGGGGTATATATATATATTTCATATGCTCCTTTTTAATGCTTTGTAGGTGGCAAGGACATGGATTACACGTTACAGAACAAAATTCGACTGTTGGCATCTGGGATTTTATTACTTTTAATGGCCTTTTTTTCTACTGGAATATGAAGATTGCTTGGTTGGCCAAAACTAAAGATGACAAAGATGCTTGGATGGAGAGAGTGGGAAAACACCAATTGTCATCTCAATGACCCTATGGCACCAACCATATTTTGACAGTAACAGGGGGTTATAGGAAAGAAGTTGGATGGTTTAGCTGGTTTATTCCTAAAGCTGATTTCTAGGCAAACATAAAATACACAAATTAATGCAGCTCTATTGTCATTAATACATTGTCAAATGCATTTTTAAACGACAAACAGTGTAAGTTCCCAAATGTGACCCAATATCAGCCTCTTATAGCCCATGTACAGAGTGTGAGAGGAAGAGCGGCACATGGAGAAAATGCGTTAACTTGCTGACATGAAGTATGCTGATAGGGGCAAAGCAGAGTTACGGAAGGATGGCCTTTCACTGTCCAGTCACAGGTTGGGGGCTGGTCCGGGATGCCTTGGGCTCAGAGGAAGTGGTTTGAATGATGTTGGCCATGACTGAGGACATTTATCAGCAGAAAATAAGTACTGAGGTGAACACTGAAAGGGTCATGAAAAAAAAACCCTTGTAATTTGTATTCTGATACACGACTGTTCCTTTTAGCCCTTGTACACATGGTCGGACATTCCGACAACAAAATCCGTCAGATTTTGTCAGATGGATTTTGTCCGAAACTTGTGTTGCATACACACGGTCGGACAGAGTTGTCGGAAAATCAGATCGTACGTAACGCAATGATGTTATTTCGTTACGACGGGACTACGTTCAGGCTAGTAGCCAATAGCTTTGGTCTAGGAATTTGATCTGAGCATGCGTGCCACTTTGTCCGATCGGAATTCTCTACACACAATCGGACAAAGTCTGGTCGGATCATGTTGTCGGAAATTTTCATAGCCCAGCTCTAAAACTTTGTCCGTCGGATATTCCGACGGAAACAGTCCGATGGAGCCCACACACAGTCGGATTATCCGACAACACGGTCTGATTGGACATTTTCCATCAGAATGTCCAACCGTGTGTGCAAGGGCTAAAAGTTATCACTTTGCTGATTAAGTAAAAAGTATGTGTTGTTGTATAAAGGGGTCTTGTGTTGAAAACAAAACCAGACATAGGAAGTTACGTATGTGTAATGCAATGTCTGCATTTAAATCAGACATAATAATAATGTAACATGATGGGTTTGCTTAATGACTGTGATTGGTTGTATGTTAAAAGGGAAATGTGTCAACAATGGCAAAAGGCACTCAACGTCACATATGCGTCAGCCAAAAGCGTAAACCTATGGGAGTTAAACCCAAAAATTCTTACTTAGGTGGTATTTACCCCCTATAGAATTTCACGCTTCTGCCGCAGTACCTCTGCGACTTGTTGGGAAGCATAGGCACGTTATACCATACAATTTTGGTCAGCAGTATCCAGGCTGCTCACGCAAATATTAATGATTAGAACAACACTAGAACTCTGTTATCATTAACCATAGAATAATTTCCAGTAGAACTCAGGACAATAGCCACCCATATTCTATTGAGCGCAAGACTAGTGATAGTACGCCATTGGAAAGACCAGGAACCTCCCTCGTTCCAAGAGGTTTGGACAGTTGTGGAGGCAACATGGACTCTCGTGGTACGGTATAAACTTACAACAGTCAATTTACAAAAATATATAAATTTATTATGCACACATCATAAAAAGCCTTCTATAGTAGATAAATTACATTAGATGATGCTAATCATGCAGCATCCACTTGTCTGACACAAATTGGAAGAACTTAGATTTATATATAATAATCCTGCACTGTTTGACCCCTTTCACACGAACGGACCGTCTATCCATTTTTCTTCCATCCGTTAACGGAAGACCAATGCATTCCTATAGGCAAATGGATGACCATCCGTTACCATCCATTAACCTCCACTAGTTTTTATCCATTTTTTTTAACGTACATGGCTACGTCCAGATCGGATAGCAACTGACGTTAACGGACAATGTCCGTCAACGTCTGATCAGTTAAGATCCATTTTGAAGAAATAATTTTTTTTGTTTATCTGTATGGGAGGAGCAATGCTTTCTGGGTAATTTCCTTAAAGGCACAGAAACTTCTGTAAACAGATCTAAGCGGATACAAAAACGGATGAAAAAACGGATGTAAACATGTACATTAATGGATGAAAACAAAGATTAATGGAACGGAAGACGGATGAAGCAATGGATAAGAACTTATACGTTTTTAACGTGGCTAAACTGGCTAAACTGATGGTGACTATGTGAAAGGGGCCTTACACACGGAGATTTGTTCTTCCAGTTACACACTCTACATGTTTCGGGGGTTACTCCCTTCTTCAGGAGTATATTAGGTCAGAAAATGATCCACAAGAAAGCAAATACCGTATTTATCGGCATATAACACGCACAGGTGTATAACACGCACATTCATTTTAAGAGGGAAGTTTCAGGAAAAACTTACATTTTTGTATTGGCGTATAACACACACACGCTATTTGCACCCGATTTTCATGGTGGAAAAAGTGAGTGTTATATGCCAATAAATACAGTAAATCAAATATACAGTAGAATTAAAAACACATAACTAATAACCATCCTTTATGGTATACTGTCATGTAGAATGGATGTATACAAAGTTTTCCAAAGGATTAATTTCCCTCTAAATAATAGAAAACCAGCCTTACTAATACACACTGTGGTGAAGAGTCGTACATAGTTACTTTTCTCTACTACAGTTCAGAATTAGGTTTATCTTTTCTGCGACAACTACCCAGATTTCCCAAATGTTAATGTTGACATATTATTATTATTATTATAATACAGGTTTTATATAGCGCCAACAGTTTGCTCAGCGCTTTACAACATGAGGGCAGACATTACAGTTACATTACAATTTGGTACAAGAGGAATCAGAGGGCCCTGCTCGTTAGAGCTTACAATCTAAAAAGGAAGGGGCAATTGATACAAAAGGTAATAGCTGTGGAGGGATGACCTGATGGAGGAAGTAAAACAGTGTTAGTTAGAAGCAGGATAGGCTTCTTTGAAGAGAAGGGTTTTCAGGGATCGTCTAAAGATGGATAGATTAGGGGACAGATTGGGGTAGGGAGTTCCAAAGGATGGGAGACGCTCTGGAGAAATCCTGGAGGAGAGTATTGGAGGAGGTGACAAGGGAGCTATAGAGCAGGGGGTCTTGGGAGGACCGAAGAGAGCGGCTTGGTTGGTATTTTGGGACTAGGTTAGTGATGTATCTGGGAGCAGAGTTATGGATGGCTTTGTAAATTATTGTTAGTACTTTGAATTTTATTAGTTGGGTGAGTGGAAGCCAGTGCAGGGATTGGCAGAGAGGGGTGGAGGACACTGAATGGTTGGTAAGGTGGATGAGTCTTGCAGCGGCATTCATTATGGACTGAAGGGGGGATAGTCTATGTAAAGGTAATCCAACGAGAAGTGAGTTGCAGTAGTCGAGGAGAGAGATGACCAGGGAGTGAATTAGAAGCTTGGTGGTGTCTTTATTTAAAAAGGGGCGTATTCTGGAAATGTTGCAGAGGCTAAGGTGGCATGATTTGGACAGGGATTGGATGTGGGCCTGAAAGGACATTTCGGAGACTAAGGTTACCCCTAGCACCCTGGCATGTGGGGACGGACTGATAGATGTGCCATTGATCTTGACAGAGAAGTCAGGGGAAGGGGCACGTGGGGGAGGAAATATTAAGAGCTCAGTTTTTGATAGATTAAGTTTGAGGAAGTGGTGTGACATCCAGGCTGATATGTCTGTTAGTAGATCAGTGATGTGTGAGGAGATTGATGGGGTGAGCTGAGGGGCAGAGAGATAGATTTGGGTGTCATTAGCAAAAAAAAGGTAGTGAAAGCCATGGGAGGCTATCAGCTGACCCAGGGAGGATGTGTAGATCGAGAATAGTAGAGGTCCAAGGGCAGAACCTTGGGGGACCCCAACGGAAAGGGGAATAGGAGAAGAGGAAGTGGAGTTGTAAGACATATGATGACAATACCAACAGAATAAACTTGATGTTCATGTCTATGGGCAACAACCTTGGGTCCTCGCCCTCCAAGGCACATGTTGTTCCCCTTGGGGCATCAGGAGAGAGGTGACCCATCTAGATAAGTATAAAAAGACTTAAGCCCCATACACACTATCAGATTTTCTGCAGATTTTTTCCTTCAGATTTACCAAAACCATATAATATGAGGTCAAACCTTAGGAGTCTCAATGTGGATGCAATCAGGTAGGTCCATGCACTACATGGTTTTGGTAAATCTGAAGACAAAAATCAACAGAAAATCTGATAGTGTGTATGGAGCGTAAGTCATATTTCTCTGCTCTATGTCACCGTGATAGCATTTATGTCTCTGAACAATTACCACTGCTTAAGATTCAACTAGTGATGCATTATTCACTCCTGAGATAGTGGCTGCTATATCCTTGCTTTCTTTATTATTTTTTTCTGTTATCACCCAATTTTTTTTTTCAATAAAAACGTATTGAAATTAAAAAGGAAATGTGTCATTTGAATATGTTCCCCTTATTGGTGGAAGGTGGCCGGTAACGCCCATGTTTTATCCATACTTAACATCATGTCGGGGATAATAAAAGTGGAACAATGTATCGTAGAGCAACGTGTCTTGTGTCAATCATTGAGTCCCCTATATGTAGAGATAGACTTGGATATAAAAGCAACGGAATCGGCCAATGAAGGGTAATTTATTATAATTAGATAAGAAGATGATAGTCAGAACTAGTGTTTCAAGGTGAAAATGCACCTTTCAAACACTGTAAGAAAAATATTATTTTTATTTTATCTGTTATTGGGCTATTCAATTATATCTTGTCATTTTTGGTTGGTGTTACGCTTTACCAAGTATAATTATAACAGTTTCTGCTCTTGACAATATCTAGTAATATATGACAATGTAGGTTTATATAGTCACAAATACATTTTCAAAAAGGCAAAAACTTTAATTCTCTTAAGCCATTGCTTACCTCATACGTGGCAGTGTAGACACAGATTAGTGTGGAAAAATGTTGAGGAAAAAAAAAAAAGGGTACTCGAAGAGTAACCAAAGGTAGGACTTTAAGGGCATTGAAACAATGGAGAAGTATAAAAAATAACAATATTTATTGAAAAAAAAAAGTACATAATATAATCGCAGTGTTCACGAGTGTTAAAAATCATGTAAAATTATACAGTTTGTACAGTGAGCCCTTGTGCGGCTACATGTTTCACCGTTAGTCTTCTTCAGGAGTCAGGACACGATCCAGGTTCAAAAAAATAACAAAAAGAGAGAACAAGTCTCACTGTCTTGTTAATAGACCAAGCCTCACATACAAAAAAAAAAAAAAAAAAAAAATATATATATATATATATATATATATATATATATATATATTCTTTTAACGTTTCATATATATATATATATATACACTACACTAATATATATATATATATATATATATATATATATATATATATATATATATATATATATATATACATATATATATATATATATATATATATATACATATATATATATATATATATATATATACATATATATATATATATATATATATATATATATATATATATATATATATATATATATATATATATATATATATATATATATATATATATATATATATATAGATAATAAACTATATCTTTATATACACACACACACACACACATATATATATTTATATATATATATATATATATATATATATACACACACATACACACATATTCATATATATATATATATATACAAAGCAAAGAAGGAGGAAGTTATTGCTTGGGGGCTTCACATGCCCACAACAAAAATGACATTGGCCGATCATTAAGGATATAAATAAAAATTTTAAGCAAAAACGGCCATGCTTCAGTGAGAAATCAAAGAAAAGTAAGCTTTTTTATTTAAAAACAGACATTTTAAAGCGTAACCAAGAAAAAAAAAATGTCAGCAGTGCAGAACCGCTTTAAAGGGGTTGTAAAGTCTCAGTTTTTTTCACTTTAATGCATTCTACGCATTAAGGTGAAAAACTTCCTGTGCTGCAAATTGCCTCCCAGAGCCCCCCTTTTACTTACCTGAACCCAATTGTTCCAGCATCGAGAACGAGCACAGCAGCTCCAGCCGCTGTCTCGATTCCTCATTGGATAGATTGACAGCAGCGGGAGACAATGGCTTCTGTGGCTATTAATCAAATCTGGTGAAACGGGAGCCAGGGGGCGGGCTGAGTCCTGCTGTCTGTCATTTGGATCAAGCAACCAATGTCATTTGAAGTAAAACACATAGCCAAGTAGTATTCTACACAATTTTTATTTATTGTGCACTAAAAAAACCAAAAAAAAACAAATACAATTAGACACGCTATCTGCCTTTAGAACTACAAACCAAAAAGTGCATTCTATGCATTAAAAAATATAACAAATCAAATCATTATTTAAGCAAAAAATAACAGCCTCATGCATGTGTCCTGCTTCTTAATATAGTGGGTCAACAATGCCAAGAATTGGTGAAAGCAGGGGTCTATCATCCGGAGATAATTTCAAAAACATCCGGATTATTCTCCTGGAGCTCCCGCAGCAAAGACATAATTGGTCACGATTAATAAAGCAACCAATTTTTGGTTCAAGAACAACTCTTCCTGTTCCTGGACTGGACTTGAGTCAAAGCAATAACTCCAAGGCCAATAATAAATAACATATTTTCTCCTCTGATGCTGCAACATGTCTGGTTGATGAACGACCGCTCAAAAACTAACTGAAAAGTGCTAAATGAAAAGAGTGAATCAACACTCGCCAAACTTCTACTAACACGAAATTAGCAGAAGGAGCCCAAAGGGGGTGGCATTAAAGAGCTGAAAAACCACGTAGTACGTCACTTCATTCATGTTTGTTGGCTGACAATTCCTTGCTGTTTGTATGCAAGACAAAATCCAGGTACACACCTTCGGACAAAAGTCCAGGGTTTTGTCTGAGGAAAATTTGAATGTGTGTACGAGGCTTTAGAGTCCTTTTTTTAGCAAGCCAATAGTGTGTCCAGCTTTTAAACAATTAAATATCTGACATTGTTGCTTCCTGTATTTAAACCTGGCTCTCCCCCATATCACTTTAGAAAGAAGCGCGCATGCTCTGAAACGCGTTGTACTTTGCAATCCTCTCGGTTACATCATACGCCGCCTGGTGCTGCGTTCCAAGGCGCTCTCCTCCATCCACAAATGGAAAGGACTTGGACTTGCCAGTCAATGTCCCAAACATCTCCCTGTCACACAGTGGTACTCCGCCACCTTGGACTGAAAGCGCTGGACACGCACCCTTACTGGTTATCACCAACAGATGAGCCTTTTATCTTTTTAACCCATGTGAGTTTATAATTGATGGTACGTTTAAGCTACAATAAATACACTTAGAGGCGCTCTTCTGTTTTCCTTTTATACCATTCTTGTTGAACGTCCTGTAACCGAGTCCAAGCCTCTTCATTATGGGATCCCTACAATGGTTTGGGGATATGTATAAAGTCCCACACCATGTCATCCCACTATGCACGAGAGTCCTCGATGATGTCCATGATGTGTTGTGGGACATAAGGATAATCCAAATGGAGCCACAGAGAATAGCGCACATATACACACAAAAAACAGTTGTTTTCAAATCTTGTAAAGCCTCATACACACGATAGGACTTTGTACAAACTTTCCCTTGGATTTTTGTACAAAGGGCGTTGGCTCTGAACTTGTATTGCATACACACAGCAGGACTTTTTCAGCCAACTTTCACCAAATCATGTGGTTTTTCTGCTCTTTACCGCCACCTTTGGTCAACTTCTATATTGTTGTCTGATCTTTTGCATTGGTTCTGAGCATGCCTGTTTGTACTTTGTACAAAAGTCCTATGGTGTTCTGTACACACGATCAGACTTTGCTCCATCGGACTTTTGTTGCCAGAAAGTTTGTCCATTCGCACAGCCAACAAAAGTCAGATGAAAACCAAAAAAGTTTGTCCGATGGAGCGTACACACGGTCGGATGTTGCTCCAAAACAGCTAATTTGCATGTTTGTTGTCAAAAAGTCTGATCGTGTGTATGGGCCTTAATGGTGATGCTGCTATGAGGAGCAATACACAAATAGAGCCTCAGAGAATAGTGCGCACATACACAAAAAAAAGGTTGCTTTTAAATCTTGCAAGGTTACTTAAGGCCCATACACACTATCAGACTTTTTGACAACAAACATGCAAATTAGCTGTTTTGAAGCAACATCCGACCGTGTGTACGCTCCATCAGACAAACTTTTTTGGTTTTCATCTGACTTTTGTTGGCTGTGCAAACGGACAAACTTTTTGACAACATAAGTCCGATGGAGCAAAGTCCGATCGTGTGTAAGCAAAAGCATCGGACTTTTGTACAAGGTACAAACACGCATACTCAGAACCAATGCAAAAGATCAGACTACAATACAGAAGTTGACCAAAGGTGGCGCTGGAGTCATTGAACGTCCTCTTTTGAAGTGTCATCAGTACGTTGAAACGTCACTACGTTCATGTTTGTTGCCTAAAAAGTCCTGCCGTGTGTATGCAATACAAACTTGTGGACTACGCCCTTTGTACAAAAGTCCACGGGAAAGTTTGTACAAAGTCTGATCGTGTGTATGAGGCTTAATATGAATGCATAATTAGTGGTGGGCTTAAGCACAGTATGGCCATATAGTGTGATTAAATCCCCATATTTACTCAATATCGGATGTTTTTAAGTAGCCTTGCAAGATTTGAAAGCAAGGCTTTTTTTATGTATGTGTGCACTATTCTCTGTGGCTCTATTTGTGTATTGGTCTTTATAGCAGCACCAACCTTAGAAATGTATGTTTAGGGTGTGCCCCCCAACCCTTTGTTACATAAGGATAATCCAGGCTCCATTCTAGCTGCACCTCCATCTGAAACTGGGAAGAACGTTGGACGCTCCTGTGGTTTTTCTTTCCCAGGAAAGACACAGACATGGGGGGACCTCACTACTTCTGGTCTGAGTCTTGGATGGTTGGTTCTGGAACCAGTGTCGGACACAGATAGGGGTCTGCAAAGATCTTTTGGCCCTCCTCAGCTGGCTCTGGCACATCTGACACCTCTGAAAGCACCTCCACATCTTCCTGAGGGTCTCCCCACTCCCATTCTTCTTCTGAGCTGCTATGTGATGACCATTCTTCCCAGTCGGTATCTATGGGTCCGAATTCTGCTTGCAGTCAGTAGTGATGGACGAACTTCCGACGGGACGTTTCGCGAAAGCGAAATGCGAACGGACCCAAACGTTCGCGAAACCGAACGTTCGCCGCGGGCCCCATTGACTTCAATGGGAGGCGAACTTTGCAAACCTTCATGTCGAATTTGCGGCCACGTGGTAATTATTAGGGGGTAAAACGTAGTCCCACCATCTGGACAATGACATAATACATGTATGAGGTGAATTTGGGATCGATAACTACAAGCATTTTTATTTTATTTGGGAAATTGTTCTAACAATTCAGGACTATGGAGCTAATGAAGGCAATGGAGGAGAGGGAAGGTCAGGGACCAGGGTAGGCAAAGAAGAGGGTGCAGGAGATGATCACCAGCAGCGTGACATACCGGAATGACACATGCACCGTGATAGAGGCATCTGACAGCAGCACCGTAATACAGAGCACTGACAGCAGCACCGTGACATACAGCGCTGACAGCAGCACCGTGACATACAGCGCTGACAGCAGCACCGTGACATACAGCGCTGACAGCAGCACCGTGACATACAGCGCTGACAGCAGCACCGTGACATACAGCGCTGACAGCAGCACCGTGACATACAGCGCTGACAGCAGCACCGTGACATACAGCGCTGACAGCAGCACCGTGACATACAGCGCTGACAGCAGCACCGTGACATACAGCGCTGACAGCAGCACCGTGACATACAGCGCTGACAGCAGCACCGTGACATACAGCACTGACAGCAGCACCGTAAGCAGCCCCAGGAGGAAGTCAGCACAGCACAGGGATGGTGTGATCCCCTCATAATAAGAACCCCCAGGAGGAAGTCAGCACAGCACAGGGATAGTGTGATCCCTTCATAATAAGAACCCCCAGGAGGAAGTCAGCACAGCACAGGGATATCATAAGCAGCCCCAGTAGAAATATGACACCGCTCAACCTCTTCAAAGAGGAGGGTAGGGGCATATAGTACGGTGTGCTTTTTTGGGTCAAGGAAGTGAGCCAAATGAATTAAGAAGGTCTGTGTGCTTGATTAAAAAAATAGTTTATAGACATATACATGGTCTACTGGTCACATGTGTTGAATTCCTCCGAGATCCATGCCTCATTCATTTTTAGAAATGTGAGGTAGTTAACACTGTCGTGAGCTAGGCGAGTACGCTTATCGGTCACAATCCCCCCTGCTGCGCTGAACGTCCTTTCGGACAGGACACTGGATGAGGGGCAAGCCAACAGTTCGATTGCAAATTGGGCAAGCTCTGGCCAGAGGTCAAGCCTGCCCACCCAGTAGTCTAGGGGTTCATCACTCCTCAGAGCGTCCACATCGGCCGTTAACCCAATGTAGTCGGACACCTGACGGTCTAGGCGTTCCCTGATGCTGGATCCGGATGACACCTGTCGATGGGTCGGCTGAAAGAATGACCTCATATCCGAAGTCACCAACACATCTTCAAACCGGCCTCTTCTTGCAGGCGCTGTTGGATTGGTACCCGCAAATCCTTCTCTGGGAGTGGGAATTGCTCCTCTGCCAGCGCACGCAAAAGCAGAATGCAGCATTTCTCGAAGCAAGGCCTGGAAGTGCTGCATTCTGACAGCCCTCTGCGACGGCGGTAACATTTCCGCCATTTTGTGTTTGTACCGGGGGTCTAAGTACGTTGCCACCCAGTACTGGTCCTTGACCCTCATGCTTTTTATACGGGGGTCCCTATTAAAACACTGGAGCATGAAGGCCCCCATTTGCACTAAAGTGGAAGCGGTGTGGTGGCCTGGCTCCTGCTCATCATCCAGGATAATGTCGTCCTCTTCATTCTCCTCTCCCCATCCTCGCACAACAGGGATCCCAGAAAGGTTTAAAGCATGCTCTTCTTGCTCCTGCTCATCCGCCCCGGCACCATCCTCCTCTGACTCCTCATCAGACTCCTGTTGTTGACTTGTCTCAGATAGAGTAGCCCCCCCTGGGAATTCATCCAGCATTGCGACTTCCTCATCTTCCCGCTCCTGCTCCTCCACAGCCTGATCAATGACACGACGCAATGCACGCTCCAGAAAGAAGGCATAAGGTACCATGTCACTGATGGCGCCATGGCTGCGACTGACCAGTTTGGTGATCTCCTCAAATGGCCGCAGAAGTCTGCATGTGTCGCGCATGAGCAGCCACTGGCGCGGTGAAAAAAAACCCAGCTCCCCAGAACCGTTTCTTTCGCAGAGTTCATACAGGTAGACGTTAACTGCACGTTTCTGCTGGAGCAGCCTATCAAGCATATAGAAGGTTGAGTTCCATCGCGTCGGGCAATCGCAAATAAGACGTCTGACCGGCAGATGGTGTCGCCGCTGAATGTCAGCAAGGCGAGCCATGGCCGTGTAAGATCTTCTGAAATGGGCCGAGATTTTCCTTGCCTGCCGCAAGATGTCCTGGACCCCAGGGTATTTGACAAGGAATCGCTGCACGACCAAGTTTAAGACGTGTGCCATGCACGGCACGTGCGTGATTTTGCCCTGTTTCAATGCGCTAAGCAGATTGGCACCGTTGTCACACACCACTTTACCAACTGTCAAATTGAGCGGTGTTAGCCACTCATCTGCCTGTGAACGCAAAGCTGAAAGGAGTGCCGGGCCAGTGTGGCTCTTTGCTTCCAGGCACAACAGACGCAGCACGGCATGGCAACGTCTCACCTGGCATGTGGAATAGGTTCTGGGGAGCTTGGGCGGTGCAGTGGAAGAGACGCTAGCAGCGGAAAAGGAGGAGGCAGCTGAGGAGGAGAGGGAGGAGGATGGAGTAGGAGGAGGAGAAGAAGAGTCAGGCCTGCATGCAATCCGTGGCGGTAAAACCAAATCTACACGGGTGCCACGGGTTACATGCTTGACGGCCGTCAGAAGGTTCACCCAGTGGGCAGTAAAACTGATATACCTTCCCTGCCCGTGTTTGCTAGACCACGTGTCTGTGGTCAGATGTATCTTGGCACCGACACTGTGTGCCAGAGATACATTCACTTGCCGCTGAACATGGCCATATAGCTCTGGGATGCCCTTCTCTGAGAAATACTTCCTTCCTGGGACCTTCCATTGTGGTGTTCCAATGGCCACAAATTTGCGAAAGGCCTCCGAGTCCACCAGTTTATATGGCAGTAGTTGGCGGGCTATGAGTTCTGACAAGCCAGCCGCCAACCGTTGGGCAAGAGGGTTATCCGGCGTCATCATTTTTTTACGCTCAAACATTAGGCCCACGGAAGCCTGCCTTTTTGCAGAAAAATGTGAGCTTGGCGTGATGGAAGGTGGAGTGGAGGACAATTGTGAGGAGAGAGGAGAAGGAGAAGTAGAAGACGAGGCTGGACGGTGAGAGCCTGCAGTGTGGCTTTGTGTGTTCCGTTGCTCCCACTGGGCTTGGTGATGGCTGCTCATGTGCCTTCTTAAGGCGGTCGTCCCTAGGTGAGTATTGGGCTTACCGCGACTAACGCGTTGACTGCAAAGATTGCAGATGGCAACGCTATTGTCAGCAGCGGACACGTTAAAAAAAGCCCACACTGCGGAGCCATGTGCCGGTGTCCTGGGAGCGCCAGATGTGACCGTACATGGTCGATGACTCGCTCCTGATACATTTGCAGTCTGCTTTGTCCCTGCTGTGCAATGTAAGTCATTGCTGCTTCTCCTCCCTATCTGCTGGTCCATATCTCCCTCTGAACTCCCCTCCTCTTCCTCTCTTGTGGGCACCCACGTGACATCACTAGACACGTCATCATCAACGTCACCTTCCCCACCGCTATAAGTAGAGATCTCGGAGTAGGCAGCAACACCGGGGACCAACCTCCTCCTTGGGCTGATCTGGGTACTGTCGTCAGACTGCTGAGTAGCGCTTGTTGCTACCTCCTCTTCCTGATCCAATACCAAGAGTGGCTGCGCATCAGAAATGTCCTCTTGATATGGATCGGAAAATAATTCCAGTGACTCAAGCGGAAGGTATGTGGTGGTGGTGGTGGTGGTCGTGTTGTTGGTGGTAGTGTCTTTGGGGGTGCACATAGCAGAGAGTGAAGAAGAGGGTGCAGATCGAGAGGATGAGGAGGGTGCAGAAGAGTAAGGCTGAGCGAGCCACTCAACCAAGTCTGGTGCATCCTTTAAAGTAATTGAACGCACCTTCTGCAACTTCCCACTTTGGCTCAAGCCTGTTGCTCCTGCCCTACCCCTACCACCCCTGCGGAAGGGCCTGCCTCTTCCTCTGCCTGTCATTTTTTAAATGACCCTGTGACAAAACTCTTAGTCCCTATACCGATGAAGGACTGCTGCAGTATAGGGCAGCAGTCAGCAGTGGTGCACGTCAACCCTATCTATTGTGGACCGATAGCGGTCCTTACAGAACAGCAGACTGTACCGCACTCAAGCCTATGTACCGTAGCACCCTATACCAAGTTACCAGTCCTTATAAGAACTTTTGTGGACCAAGCAGGTTGTGTATTAGTGTTTAGCAGACTGTACGTCAGTCCCTATACCGCTGAAGGACTGCTGCAGTATAGGGCAGCGGTCAGCAGTGGTGCACGTCAACCCTATCTATTGTGGACCGATAGCGGTCCTTACAGAACAGCAGACTGTACCGCACTCAAGCCTATGTACCGTAGCACCCTATACCAAGTTACCAGTCCTTATAAGAACTTTTGTGGAACAAGCAGGTTGTGTGTTAGTGATTAGCAGACTGTACGTCAGTCCCTATACCGCTGAAGGACTGCTGCAGTATAGGTGAGCGGTCAGCAGTGGTGCACGTCAACCCTATCTATTGTGGACCTATAGCGGTCCTTACAGAACAGCAGACTGTACCGCACTCAAGCCTATGTACCGTAGCACCCTATACCAAGTTACCAGTCCTTATAAGAACTTTTGTGGACCAAGCAGGTTGTGTATTAGTGTTTAGCAGACTGTACGTCAGTCCCTATACCGCTGAAGGACTGCTGCAGTATAGGGCAGCGGTCAGCAGTGGTGCACGTCAACCCTATCTATTGTGGACCTATAGCGGTCCTTACAGAACAGCAGACTGTACCGCACTCAAGCCTATGTACCGTAGCACCCTATACCAAGTTACCAGTCCTTATAAGAACTTTTGTGGACCAAGCAGGTTGTGTATTAGTGTTTAGCAGACTGTACGTCAGTCCCTATACCGCTGAAGGACTGCTGCAGTATAGGGCAGCGGTCAGCAGTGGTGCACGTCAACCCTATCTATTGTGGACCGATAGCGGTCCTTACAGAACAGCAGACTGTACCGCACTCAAGCCTATGTACCGTAGCACCCTATACCAAGTTACCAGTCCTTATAAGAACTTTTGTGGACCAAGCAGGTTGTGTATTAGTGTTTAGCAGACTGTACGTCAGTCCCTATACCGCTGAAGGACTGCTGCAGTATAGGGCAGCGGTCAGCAGTGGTGCACGTCAACCCTATCTATTGTGGACCGATAGCGGTCCTTACAGAACAGCAGACTGTACCGCACTCAAGCCTATGTACCGTAGCACCCTATACCAAGTTACCAGTCCTTATAAGAACTTTTGTGGAACAAGCAGGTTGTGTGTTAGTGATTAGCAGACTGTACGTCAGTCCCTATACCGCTGAAGGACTGCTGCAGTATAGGGCAGCGGTCAGCAGTGGTGCACGTCAACCCTATCTATTGTGGACCGATAGCGGTCCTTACAGAACAGCAGACTGTACCGCACTCAAGCCTATGTACCGTAGCACCCTATACCAAGTTACCAGTCCTTATAAGAACTTTTGTGGAACAAGTGAGTTGTGAATGTTTAGCAGACTGCAGCAGAAGGGCAGCAGTCAAGTATAATATCCTTTCTATATTTGGAAGAAAGAATATTATACATGTACAAGCCTATTACTGTACCACTGATACCAGTCCTGAAAAGAACCTTTGTGGAACTAATAATAACAGCAAGTCTTTAAAATTACCCTCACTGCCTGACAACACTGCTTCCTTCCTGTCCCTATACAAATTGGCAAAAAAAGAGAACGATTAGTGGTTACTGGAACAGCTCTTTTGTGGACCTTGATAGTAACAGCTAATGATGATGATGATGATGATGATGATGAAAGACTAATCTGGCTGTCCCTGTAGCATACACCGTCCTTTCCCTTTCTCTAAACTAACAAAAGACACTCAGGCTGCTGCAAGAATCAGCAGCACAGCAAACCTATCAACACCTAACACCTATACCAGTCCTGAAAAGAACTTTTGTGTACCAAATAGCTAGTGGTTTATCTCTCCCTACTCCACACAGGAACCTGTCCCTATCGTAACAGAAGAAAGAATGTAAAATGGCCACCGGATCGGGTGTATTTATAGGTTAGGGGGAATGTCCAAGTGTCCATGTGCTGTCATGTCTCAATTGGCTGTCCTGTATCACATGATAAACGTGTCACCAAAGGTTAAAGTTCTTGTATACATTAAACACGTAAGTCCGCCGCGGCGAACGACGGAAAAAGGCGTTCGAACGTGCGGACCGCGAATGTCGGAAATTCGCCGCGAAACGACCGCCGGGCGAAACGTTCGTCCATCACTAGCAGTCAGGTTGACCCCCCCCCCCCAGTCTATTGCCCTACCACTCCCTTCAGGCCCTACCACTCCCTTCAGGCTCACCTGAAGATGAGTTGTCTTCACATGCTGGCTCCTTACAGGTGGGCTTGACTGGGTGGATGGATACAGCCGGCCTTCTGCGGATATTATGACACCAAAATTTCTTTCTGGTTCCAAGCATTGCAGACAGTCATATAAAAATGAAATGACGGCATTTTTAAAATTTTGCTAATTTATTTTTCATCAAATATATGTTCTATTATTATTTTATTCCAATAATAAAGAAATAGTAAATTTATGATTACAATTGGTAAGGAAAATAAACATATCTCTAGAAATTAGATGTAATGAAAATGAGAGTAATTGTCAATTGGTGTTCAATATACAGTATCTGTAAAAAAGTGAGTACACCCCTCAAATTTTTGTAAATATTTTATTATATCTTTTCATGTGACAACACTGAAGAAATGACACTTTGCCACAATGTAAAGTAGTGAGTGTACAGCTTGTATAACAGTGTAAATTTGCTGTCCCCTCAAAATAACTCAACACACAGCCATTAATGTCTGAATCGCTGCCAACAATAGTGAGTACACCCCTAAGTGAAAATGTCCAAAGTGTGGCCACAATTATTTTCCAGCACTGCCTTAACCCTCTTGGGCATGGAGTTTACTAGAGCATCACAGGTCACCACTGGAGTCCTCTTCCCCTCCTCCACGATGACATCACGGAGCTGGTGGATGTTGGAGACCTTGCGCTCCTCCACCTTCCATTTGAGGATGCCCCACAGATGATCAATAGGGTTTAGGTCTAGAGACATGCTTGGCCAGTCCATCACCTTTGCCCTCAGCTTCTTTAGCAAGGCAGTGGTCATCTTCGAGGTGTGTTTGGAGTCGTTACCATGTTGAAATACTGCCCTGCGGCCCAGTCTCTGAAGGGAGGGGATCATGCTCTGCTTCAGTATGTCACAGTACATGTTGGCATTCATGGTTCCCTCAATGATCTGTAGCTCCCCAGTGCCGGCAGCACTCATGCAGCCCCAGACCATGACACTCCCACCACCATGCCTGACTGTAGGCAAGATACACTTGTCTTTGTCCTCCTCACCTGGTTGCCGCCACACACGCTTCACACCATCTGAACCAAATAAGTTTATCTTGTTCTTATCAGACCACAGGACATGGTTCCAGTAATCTATGTCCTTAGTCTGCTTGTCTGCAGCAAACTGTTTGTGGACTTTCTTGTGCATCATCCTTAGAAGAGGCTTCCTTTTGGGACAACAGCCATGCAGACCAATTTGATGTGGTGTGCGACGTATGGTCTGAGCACTGACAGGCTGACGCCCCACCCCTTCAACCTCTGCAGCAATGCTGGCAGCACTCATATGTCTATTTCCCAAAGATAACCTCTGGATATGACGCTGAGCACGTGCACTGATCTTCTTTGGTTGACCATGGCGAGGCCTGTTCTGAGTGGAACCTGTCCTGTTAAACCACTGTATGGTCTTGGTCACCATTCTGCAGCTCAGTTTCAGGGCCTTGGCAATCTTCTTATAGCCTAGGCCATCTTTATGTAGAGCAACAATTTTCAGATCCTCAGAGAGTTCTTTGCCATGAGGTGCCATGTTGAACTTCTAGTCACCAGTATGAGAGAGTGAGAGCGATAACACCAAATTTAACACACCTGCTCCCCATTCACACCTGAAACCTTGTAACACTAATGAGTCACATGACACCAGGGAGGGAAAATGGCTAATTGGGCCCAATCTAAACATTTTCACTTAGGAGTGTACTCACTTTTGTTGCCAGCGGTTTAGACATTAATGGCTGTGTGTTGAGTTATTTTGAGGGGACAGTAAATTTTCTACAATGTAAAGTAGTGAGTGTACAGCTTGGGAGTCTCCCACATACCTTTTCGCAAATTCAATACATGCCATTTTGTTTTTTTCTGAAAGTAATGGCTTTCTTCTGGCCACTCTGCCATAAAGCCCAACTCTATTTATAGTCGTCCTATGTACAGATACTCCAGTCTCTGCTGTGGAACTCTGCAGCTCCTCCAGGGTTACCTTAGGTCTCTGTGCTGCCTCTCTGATTAATGCCCTCCTTGCCCGGTCCGTGAGTTTCGGTGTGCAGACGTCTCTTGGCAAGTTTGCTGTTGTGCCATGTTCTTTCCATCTTGTTATGATAGATTTGATGGTGCTCCTAGGGATCAACAAAAATTGGATTTTTTTTTTATAACCTAACCCCGACTTGTACTTCTCAACAACTTACTTGTTCGGTGAGTTCCTTGGTCTTCATGGCAGTGTTTGGTTAGTGGTGCCTCTTGCTTAGGTGTTGCAGCCTCTGGGGCCTTTCAAAAAGGTGTGTCTATGTAATGACAGGTCATGTGACACTTAGATTGCACACAGGTGGACATCATTTCACTAATTATGTGACTTCTGAAGGTAATTGGTTGCACCAGAGCATTTTATGGACTTCATAACAAAGGGAGTGAATACATACGCACATGCCGATTATAATTTATTTATTTCTGAAAAATTTGTTTTATGTATATATTTTTCTAATTTTACTTCACCAACATAGACCATTGTGTTCTGATCCATCACATATAATTCAGATTAAAAAAAAACATTGAACTAAAGGCTGTATTGTAACAAAATAGGTAGAAAGCCAAGGGGGGTGAATGGTTTTGCAAGGCACTGTAAATGCACATTTAGCTTTAAAAAAAAATTCATCTTTCATTCACCACATCTCTAGTGGGTATTTCCTGTGTTTTATTTTTAGTTATGTTATTCATTTCTTTGATCTCTTTTGTGGGTGCTAAAAACATGAGCCCTCCATAGGTCCCGGAAAACCAAAAGCATTTTAAAAGTAATTTGTTCCTTCTACACTTACTAATACTGAACCGCAAATCTGCAATGACGGTCCAGTCCACAGCTCTGATAGTCTTCATCTGTAAGTATCTGCTTCGATTTTTTTCACTATTTTATTATCTTCCTATTTATCCATATATTTATTACTTCCTATCTATTTCCATATCTGAAATGCTATTGCTTATTCTAGTTTCTTAATCAATGAACAAATAACGAGTGACTTTTTTTTTAACCGAGCTGCAAAATCTAAAAAAAAATTTATTTGAAGTGGCCGGTCGTTGTCAGTTTTTCGGTAACGTAAAACACTCGAGCTCCCAGATCCGCCCACCTACTGCTGCCTTTATTATGGGGTCCCACTCTTTATTTACACGTCTAATTCAGCATATTATGGAGAAGTGGGGACACCTCTGTTGTAGTATGAGGAGTGAGACGACAAAGTGAAAACAGGGAAAAAAAAAAACTTTAGTTTAGAGATGTCACTGTTGGAGAAAAAAACCCCAAAAAACATGGGGTTATACAGTTGACCGGACTACTTTACCGCGTTGACCACCGTTTTTACCTCCTTAGGACCATGCCATTTTTTGCACTGCGCTAATTTAACTGATAATTGCGTGGTCATGCAAGACTGTACCTAAACAATTCAGTAAAACCTTGGATTGCGAGCATAATTCATCCCAGAAACATGCTTGTAATCCAAAGCACTTGTATATCAAAGAAAATTTCCCCATAAGAAATAATGGAAATTCAAAGGATTTGTTCCACAACCATTTATTCATAAGTCCTTCAGTTTATAGTCCATATAAAAAGATTTAAGCCATGTGATAGGTTGTGTAACCATAAAAAAAAGTTATATTGTATTGTATAGATGTATACATGTAGTGTGAGTTTATATGGCCATCTGTCAGCAGCTAGTTTAAGCACCCTTCAATGGGTTTTTGGTGGTTTTGCTGTTTTTTGCTGTGCTCAGGGGTTGAAAGAATGTGTCGACTAGCTTGCTGTGCAAACTCATGCCCTGATGAAGGGGATGAAGATACAAACATGTTATCATTGGAATACACTTGTGTATGGACTTGAATTCTTAATTACTCTTAATTATTAATAAACTCATAATTATTAATTCGATGTGCAGAATGAAAAAAAAAATTTTGTTTAGTTTCGACAAGTTATTTACATAATTTTAAATTAGTTTAACCCGTCTATTCGTATTCATATTGTTTCGTTTATTCTTATTCTAATTATTTTGAATTTTCTGAATTCGATTTTGAATCAATCCGAACAGTTTTCCAATCAATTTTGAATAGTTTTCAAATTCGAAAAATGTTATAGAATTCGATTCGTTTTCAAATTCGACTTTGAAAAGTTTTCCAACTCAAAAGGATTTCAAATTGGAATAGTTTGCGAATTCAAAAAAGTTTTCCAATTTCCAAAGACAAGAAAATATAATAGAAAAGAATACAACAGAAAATAAAAGAATATAATAGAGTAAAACAGAGCAAAATAGAATAGACAATAAAATAACTAAAATAGAATAGAATAGAAACAAATGGATTAAATTAGAAAGAATATATCTTCCTATTCTAATCTATTCTTTTAGATGCTATTCTTTTCATTTCAATTATTTTCTATTCCATCCTATTCCATTATTTTCTATTCAAATGTATTCTATTTGAAATTAGAATTTTGGAATATGGTTATATTCTTTTTATTCTATTGTTTTTTTTCTATACTATTCTGTTATTTTCTGTTCTATTATAATCTATTCTATTATTTTCTATTCATTCAAATTGATTCTATTTTGTATAAAAAATGTTTTTATTCTTTCTATTTTATTCTATTTTTTTATTCTATTCTTCTCTATTCAATACTTTTTTTCTATTTTTTTTTCTATTTTGTTCTGTTTTACTCTTATTATATTCTACTCTTTTATTTTTTGATATATTATTTTCTATTCTATTCTAATTTTTTTCTGTTCTGTTCCTCTATTTTGTATTCCATTTTATTCTCTTTGAAAAGTTTTCAAATTTGAATAGTTTTAAAATTTTCAAATTCGAAAACTATTAGAATTGATTAAAATTAAAATTCCATCTGAATTTATTTTTTTCGTCATTTCAGATTTGTTTAAATTTGGCACTATTGTAATTTGGTCATACGAATACATCTGAATTTCCCAAAAAATTTAATTTGTCCGTAATTCAATTCGGAACGAAACAAACTGCACATGTCTATTATAAATACATCCTACATTTATATTAATATATGTGAGATTTATTAAAGCTGTAGAGTGCAAAATCAGGTGCAGCTGTGCATGGTAGCCAATCAGCTTCTAACTTCAGCTTGTTCAATAAATTGGTTCCTATGCAGAACCGCACCAGATTTTGCACTCTCCAGTTTTAGTAAATCTCCCCCATTGAATAGCTCTTTCCAAAAACAATACAGTGTTTTTGCATAGACAGTTTGTATTTCAGACACGTAACAATTATTTATCTTATCTTACAGTCACAATGCTGAGCCACACAGGTGAGTCTTTATTTTAGATCTGTCATTCAATCAATCTATCAATCAATCAATTGCTATAGTAACATTCTAGAAATAGCAAAGTTGTAGAGGGAATTCCAGTAAGTAAATATCCCAATTCATCTTATATACACTGAAAATACTGGATTCTCCTGATTGAGTGTATATTTTTGTAATTGATCTTCACATTTGTACATCATAATTACAGCACATAGCCACCAGCTGCCCAATGGTGCCACCAGCTGCCCAATGATACCACCATCTGCCCAATGTTAGTAGAGACCTTGTGCTACATCATTGCCCTTATAAGGAAATCCTACACTATAAGAAAGCACCTGGTATGGAAAGGTACTCTATCCTTATTATGTGGGTGGTTTTCCAGGGACCCTGCCATTCTACATAATAGGGAACTGGTAAGTAGTCTTAAAAGCATAGCATCTGCCCACCACCACAGGCACCAGTCTATTCACTCCGGCTCCAAGAACACAGCCTAGGGGATGTCTTTTTAAGATTTATTTCTTGAAGAAACTCTAAACGAGAGAGGGGTTAGGGCATGGCATACTCCAAAAATGATTAGTACAAAGCAATTAGAGGACAATCTTCTCCTTAAGAAGACCTGAAGGTTGGACAGTGTAGATCCCATAGCTGAAGACCATGAGATAACTTTTTGAACAGACTAAACCCTCACAACTGAAGACCATGAAGACCATGAAGCAAGTTTCTTTGGCATCTGGTAGCCTTGCTCCTATGCACAAATAATGTTAGCCATTGTGATTTCCAGAACACTGCTCAGCCCCAGGGATCAGTTTAGGGGCTTTACTCACAAGAGTTTCCTTGTGGTGAGGTCCCGCAATGGGCTTCTTCCTCAGCCATGTCCATCATATTGATTGGACCCTTGGTAAAACATTTTCTTGTCCCACCCCCCCACCATGCAATATTGCTCTCCACCCCTACATCCCAAAAAACAAACAAACATAGACTTATCTATAAAAAAAAAACTTTAATAATGTAAAGATAAAGAACTGGTCCACAGTCCAAACCCGCTGATTGGTCCAGGCTTACTGTTTGTTGCTAGAGCAAGCAATGGGTGAGTGGTAATGATGTGCAGTAACCTCTAGTAACCAATCAGTGAGCAGTAAGGATGGGTGTTACTGCACATCCTTACGTCTCACTGATTGGTTTCTAGAAGTTACTTCACATCATTACTGCTCACTGATTGGTTACTAGTGGTTACTGCACATCATTACCGCTCGCCCATTGCTTGCTAGAGGTTACTGCACACAATTACTGCTCACTAATTTGTTGCTAGAGGTCACTGCACATTATTATTGCTCACTGATTGGTTGCTAGAGGTTACTGCGCATTATTACCACTCACCCACTGGTTGCTAGAGGTTACTCTGTGTGTTTGATTTCTGCACTGCTTCCCGGAGAAGAGAGGTGAGCATGAGGAACACAGATAGATGCTCTGTCTCACTTCCTGTCACAGTTACTCCAGTCCTGGCAGAGGGAGAATCAGGATGAGCGGGCTCTAACTCATACAGGCTACAGAGGCTGTGCCTCTCCCCTTTCACAGTGTTGCCGCTTGTATCAACCAGGCCAGAGAGCATATACTGTATATGTGGGCAGCTTTGAGCCCCACAATAATGACTGGGCCCAGGGCAATTTCCCTTTTGCCCTGCATAAAAGACGGCCCTGACATCACTGAGGCCTCAAGAACAGCTATAAAGTCCATGGGCTGCCGGAGGGTAGCAGCACCCTCAGGCTCTGGAACCCTCCTGGGGAAAAGGGACCCACTTTTCCAGTGCTTCAGACTTATCATCACCTTTCCAGCCCCCTTCTGGACAATCAAGGGGTACAACTTACAGTCAGTAGGCTATGTCTCTTGTGCTGATGCCTCTTCTTCTCTGTTCATGCCAAACCCCCCAACCCCCACGACTGTAAGTTGTGTTCCTTCTGCTGATTTTTGTGTTTTTTGTTTTGATTGCAGTTAAGCTTTAAGGAAAATTCAGAGGCAAGAGGTGAAGGGGTTAATGTACAGGCTACTTATAACGGGAAGACTAATATGAAGGGGTTAATATAAAAGTCACAGCAGAGACGCAGAAAACCAGATAATTCTCTTCAGAAAGCAGCCACAGCCTGAATGCCAGCATGCTGTGAAGAAGGACCCTTGTTCTCTGTGTGGAAGCAGTGGTCTCTCTGCAGAAGTGAGCCTTGAGCCGAGTCATGTTTATGGCTCTGCAAGCAGAAGAGCGCAGGTCTCCTGAAGACTGGAAAGCTATAGGTCTGACTCAGCAGGGGGCTTGTCTTCTGCAGAGAGACCACTGCTTCCACACACAGAGCAGGAGTCATTCTCTGCAGCATGTTGGCAGGGGACAACCTTTTAATGAACTATGCACATCCTTTGTTTTGATATACCTGGAAGTCATTTAGCTGAATCAGTTGACCTAGTTGTATAACAATATGTTATACTCTCTTAGCCCTTGTACACACGGTCGGATATTCCGATGGACAATGTCCGATCGGATCGTGTTGTCGGATAATCCGACTGTGTGTGGGCTCCATCGGACTGTTTCCGTCTGAATATTCGACCGACAAAGTTTTAGAGCTGGGCTATAACATTTTCCAACAACATGATCCGATCGGACTTTGTCCGATCGTTTGTAGAGAATTCCGATCGGACAAAGTGCCACGCACGCTCAGATCAAATTCCTAGACCAAAGCTATTGGCTACTAGCCTGATGTAGTCCCATCGTAACTAAATAACGTCATCACGTTCTGAACGATCGGATTTTCCGACAACGGATTTGGTTGTCGGAATGTCCGACCGTGTGTACAAGGGCTTAGAACATATTACATTTTACTGTTTCAAATGAACATGACAGAAGTTAATCCTACTTACCGCACTTTGAAGCGCCCTCTTGTGTTGCTTTACACTCTTAGAATACACTACTTTTTTTTTGTTTGAAATCAGCCAGACATAAATTAGAATTTCACTTGATTCTTCTTCAGGATGGGCAGTGAGCCCTGTGGTCACCTTCACCCCCAACTGGAGGAAGATCTTCACAGAGGAGTCTATAACAATGACGTGTGATGTGGGATTTACTGGAGGAGGAGATCTGACCTACCTCTGGAACAAAGATGGTAACTGGGTACATGCAGGGAAAATCTTTACCATCGGATCTGCAAACACTGAGGACAGCGGGGACTACAGATGCCAGGCCGGTGCAGAGAGAAGTAACACTGCCAGACTGGACGTCGTTATCGGTCAGTTCATCGTGCCACATTTGGAAATGTGATAGTTAATGCGTTCTTTGCCAGTTTAATAAGCGAAACGTTATGAGCTGCTCATTCGGTCCGATCCCCTAGGATGTCACTGACTGGCTTTCCGGTGTCCGTCCTGGGAGTGTGCACTCAGCACGGTTTCATGTTTAAATAAGGCCGCATATATGCGCCCGCTCGGCATGAATGCCAACTCATCGGGAGGCCTCATATCTGCATTCGGCCAGCGGCAAGAGGTTACTCAAGCTTGGCAAATTCCCTGTGTGTATGTGTTGATTTTTGATTTGCTTTAACCGCTTGCCAACCGCCTCACGACGATGGAAGCGCTCGTACATGCAAACGAACGTACCTGTAGGTTGCCCTTTAACCGCTCAACCCCCGGACCATTTTCCAGCTAAAGGACCAAGCCCCTTTTTGCGATTCGGCACTGCGTCATTTCAACTGACAATTTGGCGGTCGTGCGCCGGGGCTCCGAAACAAAATTGGCGTCCTTTTTTCCCACAAATAGATCTTTCTTTTGGTGGCATTTGATCACTCCTGCGGCTTTTATTTTTTGCGCTATAAACAAAAAAAGAGCGACAATTTTGAAAAAACTCATTATTTTTTAAATTTTGCTATAATAAATATCCCCCAAAAATATATATAAAAAACATTTTTTTCTCAGTTTTGTTTTTCAAAAACACTCCCCGCCTCAGTAATTCAGGCGCATGGCACCCAAAAAAGGGCTGTACGCCTGAATGGGGGGTGGCCGTGGCGGCCATGTATAGATTCATGCAATGCATGAATCTATACATAGTGCACAGAGGGGGTGGCAGGAGAGAGGGGGGCAGCACCCATGCTCCCTTAATGCACAGGCCGCCACTGTCTCCCACGCTGCACACCACATGTGACATTGCTAGTTTCTCCTCCTCTGGCCCCCCAGCTCTGCTGATCCTCTGCTGCTTAGTCCTATCTCTCTCCGTTCTCTGCTCACCTTCTGCTATAGCCTTCCCATGTTGCACACCACGTGTGTCATCTGCTAGTTCCCCCTCTATGGTCAGGACCCTGCTCTCCTTCCTGCTGCTCCACGCTGCACACCAGATGTGACATCTGGTTCTCTTGTTGGTTTCCCAGTGCCTGATTGTGGAACTATTACTATATTTGTCCTGTAACCTTCATCTTCTCATTTGATGTGGCTTTGTGTTCCAGACCCGGTGATCCTGAGGGTTCCTCTCGATGTTCATGAAGGAGATGATCTGACTCTGAGATGTCACCATCGTTCTGGCTTCATGTCAAAATTTATAACTTTTTATAAGGACAATTCTGTCATTCATGACCACAGATACACATCCATATTACATGTAGGAATTGTAAACATGACGGACTCTGGAAGATACAAATGTACAGATGAATATCCTTTGTATACAATGTTTGTAACTTTACAAGATGAAGTTATCATCGACATACAAAGTAAGTCATAGGATGTTTACATAATATATATATATATATATATATATATATATATATATATATATATATATATATATATATATATATATATAATATTTTACAGTATCTCACACAGGTGAGTACACCCCGTACATTTTTGTAAATATATTATATTATAACTTTTCATGTGACAACACTGAAGAAATGACACTTGTCTACAATGTAAAGTAGTGAGTGTACAGCTTGTATAACAGTGTAAATTTTCTGTCCCCTCAAAATAACTCAACACACAACCATTGATGTCTAAACCGCTGGCAACAAAAGTGAGTACATCCCTAAGTGAAAATGTCCAAACTGGGCCCAATATTTTGTCAATATTTTGTGTGGCCACTATTATTTTCCAGCACTGCCTTAACCCTCTTGGGCTCTTGGGCATGGAGGTCACCAGAGCTTCACAGGTTGCCACTGGAGTCCTCTTACACTCCTCCATGGCAACATTGCGGGGCTGGTGGATGTTGGAGACCTTGCGCTCCTCCACCTTCCATTTGAGGATGCCCCACAGATCCTCAATAGGGTTTAGGTCTGTAGAAATGCTTGGCCAGTCCATCACTTTTACCCTCAACTTTTTTGCAAGGCAGTGGTCATCTTGGAGGTGTGTTTATCATGTTGGAATACTGAACTGAGGCCCAGTCTCTGAAGGCATTGTGTCTACATGTTGGCATTCATGGTTCCCTCAATGATCTGTAGCTCCCCAGTGCCGGCAGCACTCATGCAGACCCAGACCATGACACTCCCACCACCATGCTTGACTGTAGACAAGACACACTTGTCTTTGTACTCCTCACCTGGTTGCCACCACACACGCTTGTCACCATCTGAACCAAGTAAGTTTATCTTGGTCTCATCAGACCACAGGACGTTGTTCCAGTAATCCATGTCCTTAGTCTGCTTGTCTTCAGCAAACTGTTTGCAGCAGGCTTTCTTGTGCATCATCTTTAGGAGAGGACGACAGCAATGCAGACTAATTTGATGTAGCGTGCAGCGTATGGTCTGAGCACTGACAGACTGACCCCCAACCACTTCAATCTCTGCAGCAATGCTGGTGGGACCCATATGTCTATTTCCCAAAGACAACCTCTAAATATGACGCTGAGCACGTGACCTCAACTTCTTTGGTCGACCATGGGGAGGTCTGTTCTGAGTGGAACCTGTCCTGTTAAACCGCTGTATGGTCTTGGCCATCGTGCTGCAGCTCAGTTTCAGGGTGTTGGCAATCTTCTTATAGCCTAGGCCAGAGCAACAATTCTTTTTTTCAGATCCTCAGAGAGTTCTTTGCCATGAGGTGCCATGTTGAACTTCCAGTGACCAGTATGAGAGTGTGAGAGCGATAACACCAAATGTAACACACCTGCTCCCCATTCACACCTGAAACCTTGTAACACTAATGAGTCACATGACACCAGGGAGGGAAAATGGCTAATTGGGTGCAATTTGGTGTGTTGAGTTATTTTGAGAGGACACAAATTAACACTGTTATACAAGCTGTACACTCGCTACTTTACATTGTAGCAAAGTGTCATTCTTCAGTGTTGTCACATGAAAAGATAGAATAAAATAGTTACAAAAATTTGAGGGGTGTACTCATTTTTGTGAGATACTGTATAAACATACATTCATACCCTTGACATTTTCCACATTTGGTCATGTTACAGCCAAAAACGTAAATGTACTTTATTCAGATTTTTTATGATAGACCAACACAAAGTGGCACATAATTGTGAAGTGGAAGGAAAATGATAAATGGTTTCCAGAAAAATATGTGAAAAGTGTGGGGTACATTTGTATTCAGCCCGCCGGAGTCAATACTTTGTAGAACCACCTTTTGCTGCAATTACAGCTGTAAGTTGGACTTGATGACTTTTCGAAACCTCACCTACTATGTAACTATGTAAGTCTTTTTGGGGATGTCTCTACCAGCTTTGCACATCTAGAGAGTGACCTTTTTGCCCATTCTTCTTTGCAAAATAGCTCAAGCTCTGTCAGATTGAATGGAGAGCGTCTGTGAACAGCAACTTTTAGGTCTTGACGCATATTCTCAGTTGAATTTAGGTCTGGACTTTGACTGAACCATTCTAACACATGGATATGCTTTGATCTAAGCCACTCCATTGTAGCTCTGGCTGTATGTTTCGGGTCATTGCCCTGTTGAAAGGTGAACCTCCGTCTCAAGTCTTTTGCAGGCTATAACAGATTTTCTTTTAAGATTGCCCTATATTTGGTTCCATCCATCTTCCCATCAACTCTGACCAGCTTCCCTGTCCCTGCTGAAGAAAAGCATCCCCACCACATGATGCTGCCACCACCATACTTTATGGTGGGGATGGTGTGTTCAGGGTGATGTGCAGTGTTAGTTTTCTGCCACACATAGCATTTTGTTTTTGGGCCAAAAAGTAAAATTTTGGTCTCATCTGACCAGAACACCTTCTTCCACATGTTTGCTGTGTCCCCCACATGGCTTCTCACAAACTGCAAACTGGACTTATTATGGATTTCTTTCATCAATGTCTTTCTTCTTGTCACTCTTCCATAAAGGGCAGATTTGTGGAGAGCACGACTAATAGTTGTCCTGTGGACAGATTCTCCCCCCTGAGCTGTGGATCTCTGCAGCTCCGCCAGAGTTACCATGGGCCTCTTGGCTCTTCTCTGATGAATGCTCTCCTTGCCCGGCCTGTCAGTTTAGGTGGACGGCCATGTCTTGGTAGGTTTGCAGTCGTGCCATACTCTTTCCATTTTCCCATTAAGAATTGAACAGAGCTCCGTGACATGTTCAAAGCTTGGGAATTTTTTTTTTTTTTATAACCTAACCCTGCTTTAAACTTCTCCACAACTTTATCCCTGACCTGTCTGTCTTAGTTAGGGGTATCAAAGTAAAAGGGGCTGAATACAAATGCACACCACACTTTTCACATATTTGTTGTGATATGGCTGAACCAGAGTGACTCCGTCTTTATAAGTTCACATAAGATTAACTGGGGTTAACCTATTAGTTAGCTTAGACTCTGTATCTGCAGACTATGGCAGGTTTTCTGTGGACATGCATATAAGAAAATATAGCTTGCATAGCCAGTTTTATTCTGTACTGTCTGAATAAAGAAATTGTGTCACAATATGTCTGGGCCACATATCCCATGACTGTGATTCAGAAGCAGGTGACATAATTAATGATATGTAATGATATGTAATGATGATATGTAATGTACGCCTCTGTATTAACCACACCCATGTTCTATACAATGATTGGCTGATAAAGGTGCATATAAAATGCAGCCCCTCCCACAATACACTAGACAACTGCTGAACTGTAATCTTGACTCATCCCTTCCTGTTGTCTCCTTAATACTGCAGTGTTAAGTAAAGGGTTTCGTGAGCATTGTAATTGCGTTAGTTATACCTCTAGCTGGTCTTTGTCAGGTATATAGAAATACCATTTTAATCACAACAATATTTATTTGTAAAATAATTTGGAAACCTTTTTTTCTTACACTTCACAATTATGTGCCACTTTGTGTTGGTCTCTCACATAAAATCCCAATAAAATACATTTATGTTTTTGGTTGTAACATGACAAAATGTGAAAAATTTCAAGCGGTATGAATACTTTTTCAAGATATTGTAATACCGTATATACTCGAGTATAAGCCGAGATTTTCAGCCTCTTTTTTGAGGCTGAAAGTGCCCCCCTCGGCTTATACTCGAGTCACCGCTGTCTGACTGCCCGAACAGCGTGTCGAGCAGACAGACAGCGGCCATGCTACCTTTCAAAAGCCGCGCCTCCGCCTCCGCCTCCGCCTGTGATAGGCGGAACACTCAATTTCCCAGCAGTCAGTGTTCCGCCTATCACGGACATCGGCTCATCCTCGGATGAGCCGATGT
The DNA here is from genome assembly GCF_037356315.1 of Lithobates pipiens. Taxonomy (NCBI): domain Eukaryota; kingdom Metazoa; phylum Chordata; class Amphibia; order Anura; family Ranidae; genus Lithobates; species Lithobates pipiens. The sequence goes on along the minus strand of NW_027507884.1, from coordinate 662,829 downwards.
CCGTGATAGGCGGAACACTGACTGCTGGGAAATTGAGTGTTCCGCCTATCACAGGCGGAGGCGGGGCTTTTGAACAGGGGAATGGCCGCCAGGGCGCCGACGAAGAGCGGCGATCCTGGCATGGGACGACACGGAGGCTCGGGACGGGACGACACGGAGGCTCGGGACGGGACGACACGGAGGCTCGGGACGGGACGACACGGAGGCTCGGGACGGGACGACACGGAGGCTCGGGACGGGACCGGACGGGACCGCTCGGGACACAGGTAGGCTGGACACACAAGGCTGCACGGACACACACACACACACACACACACACACACACACACACACACACACACACACGGATGGATGGATGGACACACACACACACACAGGGATGGATGGATGGATGGACACACACACACACACACACTCACACACACACACACACAGGGATGGATGGACGCACACACACACAGGGATGGATGGATGGACACACACACAGGGATGGATGGATGGACACACACACAGGGATGGATGGATGGACACACACACAGGGATGGACGGACACACATGGATGGACGGACACACACAGGGATGGACAGGCATATCTCACCCTCGGCTTATACACGAGTCAATAGGTTTCCCAGTTTTTTGGGGGTAAATTGGGGGCCTCGGCTTATACTCGGGTCGGCCTATACTCGAGTATATACGGTAGATACATTACAGTTTAAATATGTGATTTTTTTCAGAACTACTTGAAATTCCAGAGATAAAAGTGACCTCGTATCTAGTGGTAGAAGGTGATGAGATGACCCTGACATGTAACACTAGTCTCAGCCCGCTCAGACCGAGGACACAACTGAAATTAGCTTTTCACAAAGATGGACGGAATGTCAGAGAATTCACATCATATAATCAATATGGAGTTCAGTCCGCTCAGGTGAAGGACTCTGGGAATTATTCCTGTGACGTGACAACTACAACCAACAGTGTGAAGAAGAGGAGTCCGGAGAGATTGGTCGAGATAAACGGTGAGTCAACCTCAGGACCAACCAAAGGAATGAGTTATATTTCATAAACCCAAATCAGAGGACTCGGCATTTAATAGTAAATTAACCACTTAAGGACCGGAAAGGATTTGCTCCCTTAATGACCACGACACTTTTTTTTGCTATACGGCACTACATCGCTTTAACTGACAATTGCGCGTTCGCGCGACTCTGTACCCAAACAAAATTTACGTCCTTATTTTTAACCAACAAATAGAGATTTATTTTGGTGGTATTTGATCACTTCTGCGGTTTTTATTTTTTGCGCTATAAATATAAAAATATTTTAAATAAAAACAAAATTTTTAAATTTTTAGCTATGATAAAAGTTATAGTATCTACAAAATAGGGGATAGGTTTATGGCATTATTCTTATTTTTTTTTTTACTAGTAATGATGGTGATCAGCAATTTTTAGCATGACTCCTACATTGTGGAGGACGCATCGGTCACTTTTGATACTTTTTTAGGACCATTGACATTTATACAGCGATCAGAGCTACTGATTACTGATTAAATATCACTGGCAGGGAAGGTGTTAACACTAGGGGGCGATCAAGGGGTTAAATGTTCCCTAGGGAGGTGTTTCTAACTGTTGGGGCAGTGTAGTGAACAGAAGATCTGTCTATCCCCCCTGAAAGAACAGGGATCTTTCTGTTTACATTGACAGATCCCCGTTGTTTCTCTCAGGAGCGATCGCAGGTGGCCCGCGGCGTCATGCCCCCTAGTGGTCTTAAAGCGGCCGATGTACCATAATGGCGATTTGCCCAGGAGAGCCAACCTGCTGCAGTACCACTGCGGTGGCTGGTTCTTTAAGTGGTTAATGAGTAATCATCTAACTTCAAATTTGCGTAGTAATGATGCCCAGTCTGGGCTGTTATAGTTCCTAAAAAATAACAGGTGGATAAACTTCTTGGGATGTAGCATCCCCTCATCCCACTGAGGCAGTTTGGCCCCCCAAATGGCTTGGTGTGCTGACATTTCACCTCAGGGTTGGATCATTGACTTATTTTGGGGTGTGAAGAAATTGGCTGCCGGCTACTTTAGGACAGTTCAGTAGAGGATAAAATGGAACTTCGCCCAATAAACATTGATTATTTTGAATCCTCATGCTGCTAGCCTTAGTAAGTATATAGAAAGTATATCATATTTACTTGTTTTAAACTTTTTTTTTGTTTTACATTTCTTCAGTTACTTTCTGGTTTATTGCCTAGGCAAATTATGTCATACATCCCAGTATGTCAGTCTTCAGGAGGGTCAATGCTGGGTTAAGACTTTTTAAGTAACCCAAGAGTCTTCAGGAGGGGAGGAGGGGATTTCTCAGTTTAGCACATTCTCCTGCATGCATGCATGCCTAAGCTAAGGGCAGATGAATTCCGGGGAGTAAATCCTACATGAATAATTGGCCCTTACTCAAGATGGCCTCGGCCAGAAATGCTAGGGGTTGTTCAACGTGATTTCTCAACGAAATAAATCAAATAAACATGGATGGATGGGGAAGTTTGCTTTAAATATTAAGGCTTCATGTACATGAGCAGTTTAGGAGCTTTGGTGTTTTTTTTTTTGCCAAAGCTCTTAAAAGCCTAGGCTTTTAGTAGAGTTTAGGCACTATAGGGAGGTATAATGTGCATGGCATAAGTAGCTTGGGCTCCTGTAGTCCAGCTGGGCAGTGATGGTGGTCAGCAGTTCCCATAGTCTCTGGTGGTTTCCAAGGCTGAAGACGGTCACACAACAAGCACGTCAGCGCTAAAGGATGGGAGGCATGGTCAAGCTCATGTTCGGAGCATGCATGCTCCTTCATCAGGTGTCTTCAGTCTCGGAACCAAAATGGAACCTAGGACCTCATAGGTTTAAAGATTATCAATTTTTTTTTTTACATTTTGTGTAAAGCTTCTAGCATTTCACAACTTAATTTAAGACCCTACTCCAGTCATTTAAAAAAAATCTACCCTAGCAGTGAGGTCCCCCTGCACTACATGGGCTAACTGCTCCCTATGTTTAGGGGTACAGAAACAGGCAGGTTTACTTACCCTATGGTCCTCCACGGCTGGCTCCAATGTTGCCTCTTTTCTCCAAAGCTCCATTCTCTGGTTGTCATCTTGTACAGTGCAAAGCAATTAATCCCATATTGTACATAGTGGTGGTGGGTAGGGATGAGCCGAACACCCCCCGGAATCTGTTTGTAATTTGGAACAGGTACATTTCGTAAGTGTAGCTCCAGCCAAAAAATCTATTTTTACGTTTTTTGGAAAACATAGGAGAGGGTTATCACCCCTGTAACATTTGTTTTTCTGTCTGTGCCCCTATTCAGAAGATTTCACCTCACTATCTGTCCCAATGACAATTGGATTTTGAAAATTTTGGGTTTTTAGGGAAACAAGGATTGGTGATAAAGCATCCCATATTAACTCTTACAGGAGAGAATATCCCTTCCTAGGGGTAGATTTCCTCTCACTTCCTGTTGTCTCCCTCCATTTGTAAGTAGGAGTCGTTTGAAAGTCAGATGTTTGAAAGTAGGGGCCTGCCCTATATACTCTACAGAAATTTGGGCCTCAGGGGTTGGTGGTACCAGAATACTGTAAGCCCTCACAGTTACTCTTGGTGGGTGCAGGAATGAGCCCTGCTGTGAAATATTGTAATTACAGGCCCCTGTTGAACAGGGGCAGAAAAATTGGGCTTTAGGCAATGGTGCTGGTGCCACAACACTGCAGCCCCTCACAGATACTCTAGTTGAGCGCAGGAATAAGCCCTGCTGCAAAATATTACAGCAAAAATTGTAATTACACGCCCATGTTGAACAGAGGTAGAAAAATTGGGCTTTAGGCACTGGTGCTGGTGCCACAACACTGCAACCCCTCACAGATACTCTAGTAGAGCACAGGAACAGGCCCTGCTGCAAAATATTACAGCAAAAATTGTAATTACACTCCCCTGTTAAACAGCAGCAGAAAAATTTGGCCTTAGCCACTGGTGATGGTGCCCAGAACCAAAAATTTTCTTGCAAGCTATCAACATGAACATTGAGGAGGGATAGGATAGTCACTCAGCATAACAGTATAGTCACTCAGCATCAGCATAAGCAGTCTTGAAGGGGTATCGCATTCATAAAAAAATTATTCGGTTACATCAGTGTAAGGTGGTTGGTAGCTGGTGATCCAAGACTGATCCATTTTTATGAAGGTGAGCCGATCAACCGAGTTGGTGGACAGGCGCAATCTGTGATCAGTTACAAAGCCTCCAGCAGTACTGAATGTGCATTCTGAAAGAACGCTGGATGCAGGACAGGCCAGTAGCTCAATTGCATACTGTGCAAGCTGTGGCCAGTAATCCATCCTCAAGACCCAGTAACCCAGAGGATTTTCGGTTGGAAAGGTCTTCAAGTGTGATCTTACCCCTAGGTATTCCTGCACCATGTAAATCAGACTCTGACGATGGTTGCTGGTACCGATCAGACCTTGGGGCTGCGGACTAAAAAATTGTCTGAACGCATCTGTCAGATGGCCACCTTCTCCACTGCTCCTTCTGTGACTGACCGAAGCCTCAGAAACACGTTGTCAAGGACCAGGTATTTGTACCCTCCCAGGCTCTGGAAATGCATTGCACAAACCTTTCTGCAAGGCCTCCTGAAGATGTTTCATCCTCTGCTCCCTCTGCGACGGCAAGATAAGTTCCGCAACCTTACCCTTGTAATGTGGATCAAGGAGGGTTGCCAGCCGGTAATGATCTCTCTCCTTGATACTACGAATCCGAGGGTCCTTTCGCAGGCTTTGCAGGATCAAGGTAGCCATGCATCGTAGGTTTGCTGAGGTCTGGGTCACTAAGAACGACCTGATCCGCAGCCACCTCCTCCTAGCCACGTACAAGTCCATGGGTTTCTGGTGACTATAAACGATCCCTTGAAGACTGCTGCTGATGCTGAGTGCTAGGCTCCACCTCCATGCTGACAAAATCCTCCTCCTCCTCTTCCTGTGTGATCGGAGGAACACTGTCTGGATAAAGGGGGCCTTGAGAAGTAAGGAAGTCCTCCTCTTCCTCCCTCTGTTCTGCCTCAAGTGCCCTGTCCATTATTCCATTAGTCCATTATTATGTCCAGGGACAGTATCACGGATGCATGCACTGTCACTGCTCACCATCCTCGTGGCCTCCTCAAATGGTGACAGGACAGTGCATGCATCCTTGATCATGAGCCACTGGCGTGGCAAAAAAAAAGCCAAGCTCCCCTGACCTTGTCTTGGTGCCATAGTCGCACAGGTACTCATTGATGGCCTCTGCTGCGTGTGCAGCTGCTGCAGCATGGCCAACATTGAGTTACATATGGTGGGCATGTCACAGATTAGGCGGTTCTTTGGCAGGTTGTATTTCTTTTGGAGGTCAGCCAGCCAAGCACTGGCATTATATGACCAGCAGAAATGCACACAGACTTTCCTGGCCTGCCTCAGGAGATCTTGTAAGCCCGGGTACCTGCACAAGGACCGCTGCACCACCAAATTAAGGACGTGAGCCAAATAGGGAACATAGGTGAAGTGTCCCTGTCAGAGGGCGGAGAGGAGGTTGGTGCCATTGTCGCAAACCACCCTTCCTGCCTGAAGCTGGTGTGACGTCAACCACCTCTGAGCCTGCCCCTTCAGAGCTGACAGAATCTCTGCCCCAGTGTGGCTCCTGTACCCTAAGAACACCAGCTCAAGCACCGCATGGCAACTTTTTGTGTGCTTGCATAGCCCCTTGAATACCTCTGGAGCACCGCTGGTTCAGAGGACAAATATATAGAGGAAGAGGCCATGGAGGAAGAAGAAGAGGAGGGGTGGAGGAGAGAGGTGTTTCAGAATCACCACTGGTAGCATTTTGGAGGCATGGTGGCAGAACAAGCTCCAACAATACTGCACCCTGTCCTGCATCCTTCCCAGCTGCCAGCAGGGTCACCCAGTGCACCGTGAAAGATAGGTAACGTCCCTGTCCATGCCTGCTGCACCATGAGTCAGTGGTATTACCGCTGAACGCCCTGTCCAACGAGGCCAAGACATTGCCTTCCACATGCCGGTAGAGAGCCGGAATAGCTTTCCGTGAAAAAAAGTGGCGTTTGGAAACCTGCCACTGAGGTAGCGCACATTACACAAATTCACAAAAGGGGGCAGAGTCTACCAGCTGAGAAGGCAGCAGTTGGAGTGCTAACAATTTAGCCAAGCTAGTATTCAGCCGCTGGGCATGTGGATGACTTGGACCAAATTTATTTCACCGGTTTAGCAACTGGGGTAGGGAAATTTGCCTGCTACAATTGGACGTTAGTGTAGTGATAGCAGATTGCCCACAAGTACTTGACACACCTAATTCTACACCTTCATTCCTCTGAGTGCAGGTTTCTGGGGGAACTGAAGGTATAATGGGGTTGGAGATCCCAGCTGATGAGGAGCAAGGAGAAGTCCGCCTTGTTCTTTGGTGTTGGCCTTTTAAGTATACTTGCCAATGGACTGCATGGGAGTTCGACATATGTCTGGTCAAGCATGTGGTGCCCAAGCGGCTGCTCTTTTGGCCACGCTTGATACGCTTCAGACATATGTTGCAAACGGCAACGGTGCAATCTGCTGCACACGTCTCAAAATAGGCCCACACCAAAGAACTTTTGCAAAAAAATGCACGGAGTAAGCAGCGCCCTGCACATGCGGAGCTCTGCAGTGTGATGCAGTCGAGTGGCTGCCCTTAAGCTGGCCCCTGGAGGACATCCTGCCTCATTGGAGATGTGTCTCCTCCTCCCTCCTATCGTAGAGTCAGTGAACTCATCATCCCCTCCCTCCTTGTCACTAGAGCAAACCTGGCAGTATGCTGCAGCTGGGGGAACATGACTGCCAGTTTGTTGTCCTTCTTGGGCACCCCCTCTCTCTGAGCTCATGTTACTGCCTTCCTCAATCTGGGTACCATCATCGCAGCCTTCAAAACTCTGCGCATCCTCCTGAAGCATGTACTCAATACTGCGGTTGAACAGTCTGGGGGACTCCTCAGGGCATGATGGTGGGCCTAAGGAAGGAGTGACTGATGACATTGAGCCGATGGAAGAGGCCACTTTGGCAGCTGCATTGGCAGGCAAAGGACAAGCGTGCCCCATGACCACGGTCTGAGAATGGACCGTGTCCATGACCAGCAATGTTGGCTGTAGACACAGACCCTGCGCCGCCGTCTTTAAGTGGCCTGTGAGCGTCTGCCTCTCCTTGTTGGCCTTCAAAACATACTGTATTTGATGTATTTGTAATGTATTTGAATAGGTACACCAGGAGATGTAGCTGCACGAAGCTGGGATGTAAATATATATATATATATATATATATATATATATATATATATATATATATATATATACACTGAATATACTGCAGATAACTGAATCAACGGTCTGCAGTGAAATCTAACTGCACAGGATACAGTACTCAATATATACTGCAGCTAACTGAGTCACCTGCCTGTAGTATATTAGGAAGAGAACAATAGGAACGGTCTGCAGTGAGATCTAGCTGCACAGGATACTGTACTGAATATACTGCAGCTAACTGAATCAACTGCCTGCCTGTATTATATTAGGAATAGAACAACAGGAATGGTGTGCAGCGAGATCTAGCTGCACAGGAAAAAGTACTGAATATACTGCAGCTAACTGAATCAACTGCTTGCCTGTAGTATATTAGGAACAGAACAACAGGAACGGTCTGCAGTGAGATCTAGCTAAACTGGATACAGTATACTGAATATACTGCAGCTAACTGAATGAACTGCCTGCCTGTAGTATATTAGAAACAGAACAACAGGAACGATCTGCAGTGAGATCTAGCTGCACAGGTTACAGTACTGAATATACTGCAGCTAACTGAATGAACTGCCTGCCTGTAGTATATTAGGAATAGTACACCAGGAACACTCTGCAGTGAGATCTAGCTAAACTGTATATAGTATATATATATATATATATATATATATATATATATATATATATATATATATATATATATATATATACAAAGCCTGGAATGTATATATATATATATATATATATATATATATATATACTAAATATACTGGAGCTAACTGAATCAACTGTCTGCTCAATCTATCTAAATGAAATTAAATGACACTCTCTCTCTCTCTCTCTCTCTCAACACCGGAACACACTACACACGGCCTTATATAGTGTGTACTTAATCCCCTGAGCCATAATTGGCCAAAGGCACCCTGCCTTTGGCCAATTATGGCTCTGTTTGCTTACGGCGCTGTGATTGGTCAAAGCATGCGGGTCATAGTGCATGCTTGGCCAATCATCAGCCAGCTAACCACTGCAATGACGCAGTGCATTATGGGCCGTGACGCGCTGCTTGAATTTGGCGCGAACGGCCCATAATGTTCGTTCTTCGTCAAACAATCAAACAGCCAATGTTCAAGTCGAACTCGAAGCTCATTCCTAGTGGTGAGCATGCAACAGCAGCTAGGAGCAACAAAGAGAGCCAAGGGATCCCACGAGTGGAGCCTCTTATGGCTCTTATGGCAGTAGCCATAGATCCACACATCCTGCCTCCTGCTTTCTGTCCTGAGGCTTCCTGGTCACCCCAGCTACCACACTCCACTCTTTGCAGCAGCAGCTCCATCTTGGGATCCTGGATGCCTCCTATTGTGTGCTGGATCCATCTCTCTACCTTGCTGCCCTTAGATTGGCACCCCCTTGCTGTCTTTCTTAGCTATTGCAGGTGTCATCCAGACCATGTCCATTGTGACAGTTTTCTTGGTGTCATTCCCAGTTGCGAATCCTTTTGAGAACCATGATAAGCATAGTTCGTTTTACTTTGTGTGAGTTGCAAATTGTCTTTATTTAATAAATGTCTACACACCCACTACACTTAGTCTGTGCATGACATACGAAGGACATATACCTCCAGTTTTCCTACCAAACCTCTTATCCCATAACCTCCAAACCGCCATTTACCCAATAAATGACGTGACAAGGTTTTGGAGTAAAATGGCTTGACGGCCTTTTATTTAAACAATTAACATAACTTAAATAGATAACATTGAAAATAACCATCAACCAAAACTTCTCAATACTTTGGTGGTCTTTGAGGGAAACGACACCAACTTGGTCACTGCAACCAACTTCTTATAAAACTTAGGCCTCCAGTCGCAAGTCACCAACTTGGAGACGGAACTTGACATATGCAGTGACCTACCATTTTTTAACCCCTTCCTGTTTAAACCCCTCATTAACCAGAAGGTACCCGGGAAACCCATACCACAGATGGGTCCCAACCACCTTGTATACCAGCCTTCTTCTCTTCCTCCAAAGACCCACCACTGCCGGGCTGGCCAGACACCCCAACTGTAATATTGACCAAACATTGGGAGGGTAGGTTGGAATCTTCACCCTCTCTGCTCTCGACTGACGTCACTTCCTGTTCCTCCTGAACACTTCCCCTAGGATCCTCCCGGCTCTAGACCACCAGCCTTTTTTTAAAGGGACCCTACTTATATCAGCCATTGCCTGTCCTTGCTGTCCACTTTTGTCATGCCTTCCCCGCGCCCATGCATTTTATTACATTACTGTTTAGAGAGCTCTTCGGTCTTTCAGAAGGGCTGTGTTAAGTGTGCTGGATTGGATTCTTTAGCGGGTTCCTAAAGCCATCGGTTTTATCCTGAAGGATCTAGACTGCACTGTACTTTCAATCAATGTAGTTTGTCTCACCCATCGTGCCATATTGACAATTGACCGATGGCAGTAAAACCTGAGAATAGTTCTATTCCCTTTTATCTGCTCTATGTAGTGATGGCCGAACGGTTCGCCCGGCGGTCGTTTCGCGGCGAATTTCCGACTTTCGCCGTCCGCGGGTTCGAACGCCTTTTTCCGTCGTTCGCCCCGGCGGACTTACGTGTTTAATGTATACAAGAACTTTAACCTTTCGTGACACGTTTATCATGTGTTACAGGACAACCAATTGAGACATGACAGCTCATGGACACTTGGACATTCCCCCTAACCTATAAATACACCCGATCCGGTGGCCATTTTACATTCTTTCTTCTGTCACTGTAGGGAAAGGATCCTGTGTGGAGTAGGGACAGAGAAAACGCTAGCTATTTGGTACACAAAAGTTCTTTTCAGGACTGGTATAGGTGTTAGGTCAGCAGCCTGAGTTTCTTTTGTCAGTTTAGATAAAGGGACAGAGCGCTGTATGCTGCTATTTTAGGGACAGCTCAGCCAGATTAGTCTTTCTTCATCATCATCATCATCATCATCATTAGCTGTTACTATCAGGTCCACAAAAGAGCTGTTCCAGCTAATCGTTCCAGCCTACTCTTTTTTGCCAATTTGTATAGGGACAGGCAGGAAGCAGTGTGTCAGGCAGTGAGGATAATTTTAAAGACTTGCTGTTACTATTAGTTCCACAAAGGTTCTTTTCAGGACTGGTATCAGTGGTACGGTAATAGGCTTGTACACGTATAATATTCTTTCTTCCAAATATAGAAAGAATATTATACTTGACTGCTGCCCTTCTGCTGCAGTCTGCTAATCATTCACAACTCACTTGTTCCACAAAGCTCTTTATCAGGACTGGTAACTTGGTCTGTCTAGGGTGCTACGGTACATAGGCTTGGGTGCGGTACAGTCTGCTGTTCTGTAAGGACCGCTATCGGTCCACAATACATAGGGTTGCCGTGCACTACTGCTGACCGCTGCCCTATACTGCAGCAGTCCTTCATTGGTATAGGGACTGACGTACAGTCTGCTAATCACTAACACACAACCTGCTTGGTCCACAAAAGTTCTTATAAGGACTGGTAACTTGGTATAGGGTGCTACGGTACATAGGCCTGAGTGCGTTACAGTCTGCTGTTCTGTAAGGACCGCTATCGGTCCACAATACATAGGGTTGCCGTGCACTACTGCTGACCGCTGCCCTATACTGCAGCAGTCCTTCAGCGGTATAGGGACTGACGCACAGTCTGCTAAACACTAACACACAACCTGCTTGGTCCACAAAAGTTTTTATAAGGACTGGTAACTTGGTATAGGGTGCTACGGTACATAGGCCTGAGTGCAGTACAGTCTGCTGTTCTGTAAGGACCGCTATCGGTCCACAATACATAGGGTTGCCGTGCACTACTGCTGACCGCTGCCCTATACTGCAGCAGTCCTTCATTGGTATAGGGACTGACGTACAGTCTGCTAATCACTAACACACAACCTGCTTGGTCCACAAAAGTTCTTATAAGGACTGGTAACTTGGTATAGGGTGCTACGGTACATAGGCCTGAGTGCGTTACAGTCTGCTGTTCTGTAAGGACCGCTATCGGTCCACAATACATAGGGTTGACGTGCACCACTGCTGACCGCTGCCCTATACTGCAGCAGTCCTTCAGCGGTATAGGGACTGACGTACAGTCTGCTAAACACTAATACACAACCTGCTTGGTCCACAAAAGTTCTTATAAGGACTGGTAACTTGGTATAGGGTGCTACGGTACATAGGCTTGAGTGCGGTACAGTCTGCTGTTCTGTAAGGACCGCTATCGGTCCACAATAGATAGGGTTGACGTGCACCACTGCTGACCGCTGCCCTATACTGCAGCAGTCCTTCAGCGGTATAGGGACTGACGCACAGTCTGCTAAACACTAACACACAACCTGCTTGGTCCACAAAAGTTTTTATAAGGACTGGTAACTTGGTATAGGGTGCTACGGTACATAGGCCTGAGTGCGTTACAGTCTGCTGTTCTGTAAGGACCGCTATCGGTCCACAATACATAGGGTTGCCGTGCACTACTGCTGACCGCTGCCCTATACTGCAGCAGTCCTTCATTGGTATAGGGACTGACGTACAGTCTGCTAATCACTAACACACAACCTGCTTGGTCCACAAAAGTTCTTATAAGGACTGGTAACTTGGTATAGGGTGCTACGGTACATAGGCCTGAGTGCGTTACAGTCTGCTGTTCTGTAAGGACCGCTATCGGTCCACAATACATAGGGTTGACGTGCACCACTGCTGACCGCTGCCCTATACTGCAGCAGTCCTTCAGCGGTATAGGGACTGACGTACAGTCTGCTAAACACTAATACACAACCTGCTTGGTCCACAAAAGTTCTTATAAGGACTGGTAACTTGGTATAGGGTGCTACGGTACATAGGCTTGAGTGCGGTACAGTCTGCTGTTCTGTAAGGACCGCTATCGGTCCACAATACATAGGGTTGCCGTGCACTACTGCTGACCGCTGCCCTATACTGCAGCAGTCCTTCATTGGTATAGGGACTGACGTACAGTCTGCTAATCACTAACACACAACCTGCTTGTTCCACAAAAGTTCTTATAAGGACTGGTAACTTGGTATAGGGTGCTACGGTACATAGGCTTGAGTGCGGTACAGTCTGCTGTTCTGTAAGGACCGCTATCGGTCCACAATAGATAGGGTTGACGTGCACCACTGCTGACCGCTCACCTATACTGCAGCAGTCCTTCAGCGGTATAGGGACTAAGAGTTTTGTCACAGGGTCATTTAAAAAATGACATGCAGAGGAAGAGGCAGGCCCTTCCGCAGGGGTGGTAGGGGTAGGGCAGGAGCAACAGGCTTGAGCCAAAGTGGGAAGTTGCAGAAGGTGCGTTCAATTACTTTAAAGGATGCACCAGACTTGGTTGAGTGGCTCGCTCAGCCTTACTCTTCTGCACCCTCCTCATCCTCTCGATCTGCACCCTCTTCTTCACTCTCTGCTATGTGCACCCCCAAAGACACTACCACCAACAACACGACCACCACCACCACCACCACATACCTTCCGCTTGAGTCACTGGAATTATTTTCCGATCCATATCAAGAGGACATTTCTGATGCGCAGCCACTCTTGGTATTGGATCAGGAAGAGGAGGTAGCAACAAGCGCTACTCAGCAGTCTGACGCCAGTACCCAGATCAGCCCAAGGAGGAGGTTGGTCCCCGGTGTTGCTGCCTACTCTACTTATAGCGGTGGGGAAGGTGACGTTGATGATGACGTGTCTAGTGATGTCACGTGGGTGCCCACAAGAGAGGAAGAGGAGGGGAGTTCAGAGGGAGATATGGACCAGCAGATAGGGAGGAGAAGCAGCAATGACTTACATTGCACAGCAGGGACAAAGCAGACTGCAAATGTATCAGGAGCGAGTCATCGACCATGTACGGTCACATCTGGCGCTCCCAGGACACCGGCACATGGCTCCGCAGTGTGGGCTTTTTTTAACGTGTCCGCTGCTGACAATAGCGTTGCCATCTGCAATCTTTGCAGTCAACGCGTTAGTCGCGGTAAGCCCAATACTCACCTAGGGACGACCGCCTTAAGAAGGCACATGAGCAGCCATCACCGAGCCCAGTGGGAGCAACGGAACACACAAAGCCACACTGCAGGCTCTCACCGTCCAGCCTCGTCTTCTACTTCTCCTTCTCCTCTCTCCTCACAATTGTCCTCCACTCCACCTTCCATCACGCCAAGCTCACATTTTTCTGCAAAAAGGCAGGCTTCCGTGGGCCTAATGTTTGAGCGTAAAAAAATGATGACGCCGGATAACCCTCTTGCCCAACGGTTGGCGGCTGGCTTGTCAGAACTCATAGCCCGCCAACTACTGCCATATAAACTGGTGGACTCGGAGGCCTTTCGCAAATTTGTGGCCATTGGAACACCACAATGGAAGGTCCCAGGAAGGAAGTATTTCTCAGAGAAGGGCATCCCAGAGCTATATGGCCATGTTCAGCGGCAAGTGAATGTATCTCTGGCACACAGTGTCGGTGCCAAGATACATCTGACCACAGACACGTGGTCTAGCAAACACGGGCAGGGAAGGTATATCAGTTTTACTGCCCACTGGGTGAACCTTCTGACGGCCGTCAAGCATGTAACCCGTGGCACCCGTGTAGATTTGGTTTTACCGCCACGGATTGCATGCAGGCCTGACTCTTCTTCTCCTCCTCCTACTCCATCCTCCTCCCTCTCCTCCTCAGCTGCCTCCTCCTTTTCCGCTGCTAGCGTCTCTTCCACTGCACCGCCCAAGCTCCCCAGAACCTATTCCACATGCCAGGTGAGACGTTGCCATGCCGTGCTGCGTCTGTTGTGCCTGGAAGCAAAGAGCCACACTGGCCCGGCACTCCTTTCAGCTTTGCGTTCACAGGCAGATGAGTGGCTAACACCGCTCAATTTGACAGTTGGTAAAGTGGTGTGTGACAACGGTGCCAATCTGCTTAGCGCATTGAAACAGGGCAAAATCACGCACGTGCCGTGCATGGCACACGTCTTAAACTTGGTCGTGCAGCGATTCCTTGTCAAATACCCTGGGGTCCAGGACATCTTGCGGCAGGCAAGGAAAATCTCGGCCCATTTCAGAAGATCTTACACGGCCATGGCTCGCCTTGCTGACATTCAGCGGCGACACCATCTGCCGGTCAGACGTCTTATTTGCGATTGCCCGACGCGATGGAACTCAACCTTCTATATGCTTGATAGGCTGCTCCAGCAGAAACGTGCAGTTAACGTCTACCTGTATGAACTCTGCGAAAGAAACGGTTCTGGGGAGCTGGGTTTTTTTTCACCGCGCCAGTGGCTGCTCATGCGCGACACATGCAGACTTCTGCGGCCATTTGAGGAGATCACCAAACTGGTCAGTCGCAGCCATGGCGCCATCAGTGACATGGTACCTTATGCCTTCTTTCTGGAGCGTGCATTGCGTCGTGTCATTGATCAGGCTGTGGAGGAGCAGGAGCGGGAAGATGAGGAAGTCGCAATGCTGGATGAATTCCCAGGGGGGGCTACTCTATCTGAGACAAGTCAACAACAGGAGTCTGATGAGGAGTCAGAGGAGGATGGTGCCGGGGCGGATGAGCAGGAGCAAGAAGAGCATGCTTTAAACCTTTCTGGGATCCCTGTTGTGCGAGGATGGGGAGAGGAGAATGAAGAGGACGACATTATCCTGGATGATGAGCAGGAGCCAGGCCACCACACCGCTTCCACTTTAGTGCAAATGGGGGCCTTCATGCTCCAGTGTTTTAATAGGGACCCCCGTATAAAAAGCATGAGGGTCAAGGACCAGTACTGGGTGGCAACGTACTTAGACCCCCGGTACAAACACAAAATGGCGGAAATGTTACCGCCGTCGCAGAGGGCTGTCAGAATGCAGCACTTCCAGGCCTTGCTTCGAGAAATGCTGCATTCTGCTTTTGCGTGCGCTGGCAGAGGAGCAATTCCCACTCCCAGAGAAGGATTTGCGGGTACCAATCCAACAGCGCCTGCAAGAAGAGGCCGGTTTGAAGATGTGTTGGTGACTTCGGATATGAGGTCATTCTTTCAGCCGACCCATCGACAGGTGTCATCCGGATCCAGCATCAGGGAACGCCTAGACCGTCAGGTGTCCGACTACATTGGGTTAACGGCCGATGTGGACGCTCTGAGGAGTGATGAACCCCTAGACTACTGGGTGGGCAGGCTTGACCTCTGGCCAGAGCTTGCCCAATTTGCAATCGAACTGTTGGCTTGCCCCTCATCCAGTGTCCTGTCCGAAAGGACGTTCAGCGCAGCAGGGGGGATTGTGACCGATAAGCGTACTCGCCTAGCTCACCACAGTGTTAACTACCTCACATTTCTAAAAATGAATGAGGCATGGATCTCGGAGGAATTCAACACATGTGATCAGTAGACCATGTATATGTCTATAAACAATTTTTGGAATCAAGCACACAGACCTTCTTAATTCATTTGGCTCACTTCCCTGACCCAAAAAAGCACACCGTACTATATGCCCCTACCCTCCTCTTTGAAGAGGTTGAGCGGTGTCATATTTCTACTGGGGCTGCTTATTATGAGGGGTTCCCACCATCCCTGTGCTGTGCTGACTTCCTCCTGGGTGTTCTTATTATGAGGGGCTCCCACCATCCCTGTGCTGTGCTGACTTCCTCCTGGGGGTTCTTATTATGAGGGGATCACACCATCCCTGTGCTGTGCTGACTTCCTCCTGGGGCTGCTTACGGTGCTGCTGTCAGCGCTGTATGTCACGGAGCTGCTGTCAGCGCTGTATGTCACGGAGCTGCTGTCAGCGCTGTATGTCACGGAGCTGCTGTCAGCGCTGTATGTCACGGAGCTGCTGTCAGCGCTGTATGTCACGGAGCTGCTGTCAGCGCTGTATGTCACGGAGCTGCTGTCAGCGCTGTATGTCACGGAGCTGCTGTCAGCGCTGTATGTCACGGAGCTGCTGTCAGCGCTGTATGTCACGGAGCTGCTGTCAGCGCTGTATGTCACGGAGCTGCTGTCAGCGCTGTATGTCACGGAGCTGCTGTCAGCGCTGTATGTCACGGAGCTGCTGTCAGCGCTGTATGTCACGGTGCTGCTGTCAGCGCTGTATGTCACGGAGCTGCTGTCAGCGCTGTATGTCACGGAGCTGCTGTCAGTGCTGTATGTCACGGAGCTGCTGTCAGCGCTGTATGTCACGGAGCTGCTGTCAGCGCTGTATGTCACGGAGCTGCTGTCAGCGCTGTATGTCACGGTGCTGCTGTCAGCGCTGTATGTCACGGAGCTGCTGTCAGCGCTGTATGTCACGGAGCTGCTGTCAGCGCTGTATGTCACGGAGCTGCTGTCAGCGCTGTATGTCACGGAGCTGCTGTCAGCGCTGTATGTCACGGAGCTGCTGTCAGCGCTGTATGTCACGGTGCTGCTGTCAGCGCTGTATGTCACGGAGCTGCTGTCAGCGCTGTATGTCACGGAGCTGCTGTCAGTGCTGTATGTCACGGAGCTGCTGTCAGCGCTGTATGTCACGGAGCTGCTGTCAGCGCTGTATGTCACGGAGCTGCTGTCAGCGCTGTATGTCACGGTGCTGCTGTCAGCGCTGTATGTCACGGAGCTGCTGTCAGCGCTGTATGTCACGGAGCTGCTGTCAGCGCTGTATGTCACGGAGCTGCTGTCAGCGCTGTATGTCACGGAGCTGCTGTCAGCGCTGTATGTCACGGAGCTGCTGTCAGCGCTGTATGTCACGGTGCTGATGTCAGTGCTCTGTATTACGGTGCTGCTGTCAGTGCTCTGTATCTCCTGCACCCTCTTGTTTGCCTACCCTGGTCCCTGACCTTCCCTCTCCTCCATTGCCTTCATTAGCTCCATAGTCCTGAATTGTCAGAACAATTTCCCAAATAAAAAAAAAATGCTTGTAGTTATCGATCCCAAATTCACCTCATACATGTATTATGCTATTGTCCAGGTGGTGGGACTACGTGCTACCCCCTAATAATTACCCCGTGGCCGCAAATTCGACCTAAAGGTTTGCGAAATTCGCCTCCCATTGAAGTCAATGGAGCCCGCGGCGAACGGTCGTTTTCGCGAACGTTTGTGTCCGTTCGCGTTTCGCGTTCGCGAAACGTCCCGTCGGAAGTTCGTCCATCACTAGCTCTATGCAAACTTAGGTAGAATCATGCTAAAGAAAGAACAGAAGCCACCATACCCCTATGTTACCCATTAATACATGAAGGAAAAGGGGAGTAATGTAAGTAATATGTAGACATTGTTAGACTTGGCACACTGCACTTTAAAGTATAACTAAAGGCAAGACTTTTTTTTTTGGCTGCAGTGGAGCGGGATTAGAGCACCTGCCAGTTTTTATTGCGGTTTTTGCCCCCATTAGGGAGACTCACCCTCTCTATTGGTCCTGTTTACCATTATTATTGAGAATTAAAGTAAAAGAAATTACCCAGATTTTGGGTTGCCTCCCGAAAAATAGAGGGAAAATCTGCCAATAGGTATACTAGTTCTTGTGACTTGGGGGTTCCCAAGAAATTCCCTTGATTTACAGGGATTTCCTCTCACTTTCTGTTTGGCTATGTGATAGGAAGTGAAGGGAAATTTCCGCAATAGGACACCGATGGCGGAATTTTTTTTAACACGGGTTATGTTCGTCCCTTGCTCTATTAAAAAAAAAAAAAAATGTGCCTATAGTCTTACTTTAAAGCTAAAATCTAATAGTGCTGACCAGTGACCACTGATATACCATGCTGCAATATAAAAATTACTGTTAAGGTTTTCCTTACCACTATTTTTTTGCTGATTGTGATAGATATTTCACATGTTCCTTTTTAATTTTTTCAGGTGTCAAGGATACGGATTACACGTTACAGAACATAATTCGACTGTTGGCATCTGGGATCTTATTACTTATAGGGGTGTTTATTTTCTACTTTAACATAAAGACTGGAAGGTCGGCCAAGACTAAGGATGACAAAGATGCTGAGGACAGAGTGGAAGAGGACCAATTGTCATCTCAATGACTCTTTGACGGACACCAACCATATGTTGTCAGTAACAGGAGGTTATGGGAAAGAAGATGGAGGTAGAAGCCATGATTCTTTAGCATTCTTAACCCCTTCCCGACCAACCGCTGCAGTTGTACTGCGGCAGGTTGGCTCCCCTGGGCGAAACAATGTTACCTTACTTAGCTTCGCCTTTTAACCACTAGGGAGTGCGCGCATGCCGCCGGAGCTGACGCGATGACCGTCGGGCACCCACGATCACTCGTGACAGAGCAAAAACCCTGACCTGTGTGTGTAAACACACAGATCTCAGTTCCCTCAGGGGAGAGGAGACAGATTATGTGTTCATAGTAAGTATGAACACCAATCTCTCTCTCCTCCTGGACAGTCCCACCCCCCCCCCCCCCACAGTTAGAACACACACTGAGGGAACACGGTTAACCCCTTGATCACCCCTAGTGTTAACCCCTTCCCTGCCAGTGACATTTATAAAGTAATTAGTGCATTTTAAAGAGGAAGTAGACCCTGATGGGTTTAATCCCTCTTAATCCCTCTTAGTCCCTGTACACACGGTCGGAGATTTCGACAACCAAATCCTTCGGATTTTGTCAGTCGGATCTTGTCCGAAACTGTTGCATACACACGGTCGGACTAAGTTGTCAAAAAATCCGATCTTTCAGAACGTGATGACGTAATTTCATTACGATGGGACTACATTCAGGCTAGTAGCCAATAGCTTTGATGTAGGAATTTGATCTGAGCATGCGTGGCACTTTGTCCGATCAAAATTCTCTACACATGATCGGAGTATGTCCGATTGAACCAGTTGGTCGGGAAATATTTCCAACAAGTTGGAAAATTGGGTCCGACGGATATTCCGACGGAATCAGTCCGATGCATACCACAAACAGTCGGATTATCCGACAACACGGTCCGATAGGACACATTCCGACGGATTCTCCGACCGTGTGTACAAGGCTTTAGTCTCCCTGCAAAGGTAAAGCCCTTACCTGACACAGGAGCCAGCGATGTCACCGCTGTCCCCTGTAGCACGGAGCATCCATCTTCTTCCAGGTATAGCTGCTCCGGCCACTCACAGCGCCGGAGCAGCAATGACGTCACTCCCGCGCATGTGCACGGGAGCCGCCACTAACGGCATGCGCCATAGACAGCGGTGCCTGTCGTTTGGTAAATATCTCCTAAACCGCTTAGACTGATAAACACTTGTGCACCCCAATGGACTTGACTCATAATGTATGCACTTCTTTTTCTCTTCATTTCTTACGAGAAATGGTTTACGTCACTTTCTTGTGACATTAAGCGGGAGCGTGAGTGCCCCAATTTGTTGTCCTTGTGATGTAATAAGACAATAACCTGGCATGTTAAGTCATATTTTTGTTGTATGTTTCTCTTCTGTTTAATAAAAAGATATTGAACAAAAAAATGGTCCAGACCTAAATCCAATTGAGAATCTGTGGCAAGACTTGAAAATTGCTGTTCACAGACGCTCTCCATCCAATCTTGAGCTATTTTGCCAAGAAGACTGGGCAAAAATGTCCCTCTCTAGGTCTGCAAAGCTGGTAGAGACATCCCCAAAAAAGACTTGCAGCTGTAATTGCAGAGAAAGGCGGTTCTGCAAAGTATTGACTCAGGGGGGCGCCATACAAATGCACACCACACTTTTCACATATTTATTTGTAAAAAATGTTGAAAGCCCTTTATCATTTTCCTTCCACTTCACAATTATGTGCCACTTTGTGTTGGTCTTTCACATAAAATCCCCAATAAAAACCATTTACGTTTTTTGGTTGTAACGTGACAAAATGTTGAAAATATTAAGGGGTGTGAATACTTTTTCATGGCACTTTTTCATGGCACAATGTAGGGTCTATATAAACATAAATACATTTTAAAAAGGCAAAACTGTAGTTTCTCGTCAGTCATTGCTTACCCCATATGTGGCAGTGTAGACCACAGACTAGCGTGGAAAAATGTTCAGACAGTGGTAGACCACGTATTTGTTCTTACCTTAATAACGTTTCTTTCTCATCAAAGCCTACAAGTATAAAAATATAACATATCTGTACATAGAGAATAATTTTGTTTTATTCCGGGTACAGGAAACTGTGTGACCACTAAGAGCTACAGTATAATTTTGTAAAATATGCGAATAAAGC
Organism: Lithobates pipiens; assembly: GCF_037356315.1. Lineage (NCBI taxonomy): Eukaryota > Metazoa > Chordata > Amphibia > Anura > Ranidae > Lithobates > Lithobates pipiens. Next base: position 642,354 of record NW_027507884.1, on the reverse strand, counting down.
TTTTATCTAAAGAAACTGTATTGTTGCTTTGATATGCACCGAGGTTTTAAGTCCAACCCTATCCAAAACGTATTTAGTCCAAGAAACAGTTTGTAAGGTTTAGAACCTCTTTCAAATTTTTATTATCACTTTTGTCCCTATTTAGGAGATTTCTCCTTACTTCCTGTGTGCTTAAATTATGTCAGATAGGACAGGATATAAGAGGAAATCATCCTCTACAGGGCACAGGCAGCAATTAAAACATTTTCCATTATAGTATGCAAGGGTTAAATTGAATTTTATTGTTATCTGTGCTCTCACGAGGAAAATTTCTGCTCAATTCTTGTTCAGGTAACAAAGTGGAGACAAAGTGGAGACAGCTTTTGTAAAATTTTTGGTTTGGTTTGACCACCTCCCACCCGTTGTAGGGTGAATTAATGGGTGCAAGGTGGCCCTCTCGTTCTGGGACGACGTCATATGACATGGCCAGGGCAAGACTTAGGGTGGTGGGCGCCTCTGGGCTTGAGTCACTTTGGGGCCCTACCTTCTATACATTACCGTATTTATTGGCGTATAACACGCACCCCAAGTTTAGGAGGGAATTTTAAGGAAAAAAACTTTTAGGAGGGAAGTTTAAGGAAAAAACTTACATTTAAATGTCCATCAATGCAGCCTTATCAGTGTCCATCTGCAGCCTTGCCAATCCATCTGCAGCCTTGTCCAGTGTCATAGAAGCCAAACATGTACAAATTTACCTGCTCTAAATAAAAAAAAACTATCTGCACTCCTAGCACACCAGAGGGTGCTACATATAATATAACTCTTACTAAATCCTTTTATACACAAACATAAAACACATGACATGACACATAAGGGGAGACAGACTGACAAGGGTACAAATCCAAATAATCCTTTATACCTTACCAAATAAACTACCTACTTCTTATTAAGCTTAGCTTAAACCTGACTGCTCACATTTTCTATTGCCAACTTGTGGGCTAGGTGCAGCCTGGTGCAGTGGCAGTAATCACATTGAGGCCCAATTAGCAGAAACCAATGCACTAAAGAATTTGCAAAACAGTGCAGCAGCCTGGCGGGGAGGCCAACCGACTCACAGTCCATGCAGCAAAGAATCAGTGGAAGTAGGCCCGAATTGTAGGAAGTACTTTCCAAGGGAGGTGGACTGGGGCATGGAGTGGGGCATGGGTCCAACCCAAGAGGGAGTTTGTGGAAGTGCAGATGTAGGCTCTGCTCTTTCCCTACTCCTCCAGAACAGCTCCCTACAACTAGTGCTGTCCCTAGCATACCGGTGTTCTCTCCCTACACTACCCACTTTGCAAATGCGCACCAGAACCTGGGGGCAGGGACTGAAAAAGTCTCTGCTTGACCCAAGATGGCTGCCAAAGTCACCTGCATGCAGCGTAGCCAACTGGACCACTGCTCCAGGGGACCAAGGAAATCATAGAGAAAACAAGGTTCTTTTGACTTCCTCCCCAGCTGCAGTACCACTCAGGTCAAGCACCACCTACAGTGAAGAAAACACACTGCACATGCCTACAAGCTCACCCTTGACCCCTTTACACACCTCTAACTTATATCTCTCAATTGTTGATTCCCTGTACCATTAACCTACTAACCCCCCCCCCCCCCCCCCTCCTTTTACAATCTGGATGTCCTCTTTCTCACCTTCTATCACCATCCTATCCCATCTTCTATCAACCAAATCATGTGGATTGGGATATTCTCACCCTAGCATCAAAACTAAACATGGGGGGGGTGGTGAAGCTGACCCTCAGTCTCCTTCCTAGTTTCTCAAATAGCTTCCTTTACTTCAAGTAAAGGAGTATAACTCATTTTAGTTTATAATTTGTGTAGGCTGGGAACTTCTCCTCCTGGACAGGAACAGGGTTTCCCCAGGCCCCAAACAATTTATGTACTCCCCAGCCACCTACTGGACACTCTCACCCCTGGGATCAGCTGATACTGTATAAATATTCAGTTCCCTGATGTGCCATTTCCAACCCACTACATTATAGAATCCTCCATAAGGTAGGGGGAAACAATCAATCCTGTAGCCAGTGCAGCCCAGAACAGCCCAAAGCAATCACAAACTGCTCCACTGATTACAAAGGACCCAAAAAGAACTACATTTACAAAATCACCCTTGCAACCTATCTAAGAGGGTGCTATATCTGGGAGAGATATGAAATGCTCTCTAACACTAAGTAAATATATTTTCCATAGAACAAAGAGATAAGTGGGAACAGGAAAAAGGTAAGGTGAGGTAAGTGGGTATCCCATCCTTTTCAAGCTTGTTTTATAGAATCAGAGGGTCTCTGTTGAAGGTAGGTGGAAAAAAAAAAAGGTCAGTTAACGGGTACAGATAGCCTCAAATTTATTCATAGTATCCGATTTTGCACATTTTTAATACAACAGTAACAAATATAGCTAACAAAATTAATACAAATTTTAAAAATAGCAGAAAAATAATAGCTAAAGAGGGAAGGAGGATAGGATTAATTAGGATAGAGTAGGGTTAGCTAGGAGGATGATAGATTTAATTAAAAAAAAACAAAGAAAAAAAAACTTTGGGTTGTTGGTAGGTCCTCATTGTCCTTAGGACTGCTGGCCTTGAAATTTCCTTGATGATGTCACAGTTGGGGGACTTATGGAGTGGAGAAGCCTGTGGGAGCAAGGAATAAGGCAAGTATAACTGCTTGCTGGCATCCACCTAGACAGAAAATAGCATTTATCCCTCGTCATTTGGGGTAAAGCCAATGCAAAGGTCGATTTTATTTTTTATTTTTTTAACCATACTTCAGCTTTAGAGAAAGAACATCACTACATTTCATTTGCTTATTTCCTGTGTTTTACTTTTAGGTATGCTCTTCGTTTCTTTGATCTTTTTTGCTAATACCATGAGCCCTTCACACGTCACGGAAAACCAAAAACGTCTTAAAATCCTCGTACCTTCTACACTCACAAAATTGCAATGATGGTCCTGTCCACAGCTCTGATAGTCTTCATCTGTAAGTATCTTCTTTTACTATTGTCAATATTTAATTATCTACCTGTGTACCTATCTATTTCTATATCTATTTTAAATGTTACTTATTCTAGTTACTTATTCAATGAACATGTATCTAGTAACTTTTTTCAATAGAGCTGCAAAAATAGAAAGTTTTATTTGAGGTCCCCAGTCATTGTCAGTTTGTCGGTAACATAATACCCTTGAGTTCCCAGATCTGCCCATCTACTGCTGACTTTATTATGGGGTCCCTCTCTCTTTGTGCATTTGCAAAGTGGGTAGTGTAGGGAGAGTACACCCGTATGCTATGGACAGCACTAGTGGTAGGGAGATGTTCTGGAAGAGTAGGGAAAAAGCAGAGCCTACATCTGCACTTCCACAAGCTCCCTCTTGGGTTGGACTGCCCTTGCCCCACTCCACCTAATGTAGAAGTAGGAACAGCTCTGTTGTAGGATTAGGAGTGAGACATCAAAGTGAAAAAAGCAAACAACTTTAGTGGGGAGAGGTCACTGCTGGAGGCTCCAAGAAGAAATCTGGGGCAATACAGTTGACCCGATTCTTTAAAACGGAATTCTAGTAGCTTTGATGCCAAGGAGAATGGGCAAAAACGTCACTCTCTAGATGTGCAAAGCTGGTAGAGACATCCCTAAAAAGACTTGCAGCAGAAGGTGATTCTAAAAAGTATTGAATACAAATGTACGCCACGCTTTTCACATATTTATTTGTAAAAAAAATTGAAAATTATTTATCATTTTCCTTCCACTTCACAAGCATGTGCCACTTTGTGTTGGTCTATCACATAAAATCCAAATAAAATACATTTACGTTTTTGGTTGTAACATGACAATGTGGAATATTTTAAGGGGTATGAATACTTTTTCAAGGCACTGTAGTTAGCCTAAGGCCTGGAACAGAGGCGTAATTGTCCTAGAGGAGGAGATCCCTTCTGGGAAGACCTGCCATGTGTCTGCTACTCATCAAGGCCCCAGCTGGGGACCTACCTTTTCTGCTGAATTTTGCTGGAGCTGACTGAGGGACTTGTTTCTGGGGATTTGGTTTGAAGACTTCACAGGAGAGGTGTCTGGAAGATATTTGAAGGAGGCATCCAATTACCCAATGACATTAGTGAGTACCGATTGGTGTGATCCCAGTGACAGTGTGCTGTTGCTATCCTTCTTGTGCTAATGTCCATGTTTCCTAACCACTTCTCCTTAGGTGGACGTCATATGATGTCCTGGAGTTTAAGTGGTTAAATCTGAATGATCTCTGTCATGTAAAACCAATCATAGCGGCTGTTAACTTGATTGTTTTTACAGGCGGCAGGAGGGGACACCCCCCCCCCCCCTGCGCCGCCCTCCGGTGCTTCTACCGACTCGTAGCATGAGATCGGAGATTCAGAGAAGGAAACCACCGGTGGCAGAAGTTTACCATAGAGCTCACCGAGGGCCAGATAATCCCAGGTCATCTTTATGACGTCACGTCCGGCCCACGGCAGTTGAAAGCGCTGCCGTGTATTTGGCTGGAGAGCCCTTAAATCATTTTTTTTTATTTTTTTATTTCAGGCTTTCCAGCACTTTCAACTGCCGTGTATTCGGCTGGAGAGCCCTTAATTCATTTTTTTTTTATTTCAGACTTTCCAGCCTAGAGGAGAGATGTGGAGATTTATAGACCCCACATCTCCCCATAAAGTGGACCTGTCATTCCCAATTCCAAGGGATGTTTACATTCCTTGTAATAGGGCTAAAAGTGATCAAAGCCTTTTTTTTTAAGAGAAAGTGTCAATATAAAAAATCAAAAGTGAAATAAACAATAATTTTTTTTTTAAAGCACCCCCATCCCCACGTGCTCGCACGCAGAAGCAAACACATACATACGTCGCGCCCGCATATGTAAATGACGTTCAAACCACATATGAGGGAGTATTGCCACGAACATTAGAGCAAGAGCAATAATTCTAGCCCAAGACCTCCTCTGTAACTCTAAACAGGTAACCTGTAAACATTTTTAAAGCATCGCCTATTGAGATTTTAAAGTATCGAAGTTTGGTGCCATTCCATGAGTGTGCGCAATTTTAGAGCATGACATGTTAGGTATCTATTTACTCGGCATAACATCGTCTTTCACATTATATAAAAAAAAATATAAAAAATCAGGCTAACTTTAATTTTTCTTTTTTTTAAATCATGAAAGGTTTTTTTTTCCCAAAAAAAAGGCGTTAGAAAACCATTTTATTCCCTAGGGTCTCTGCTAAAAAAATATATATGTTTGGGTAATTTTCTAGCAAAAAATTATTTTTACATGTAGGAGAGGAGTGCCAGAATAAGCCCAGTATGGAAGTGGACATTGTACTTGGATTCCTGGTGAAGCTCAGCACATTTTTTGCTGCTGAAATTACTGTGCTCAGATTCTTAGAAGGAAGATTTGTGTGCTCAAGTCACTTCTTAATGTGGCTGGCACAGTTACCCAGCACCCATACAAATTCAAGTTCTGCAATAAAGCGTCAAATGTTATTAGTATATTCCTAAACTGATTACTGAGCCAAAAAAGTGACATTGACTCTGTGCCTAGCTGCTAGTGCATCTACTGGGAAAGAGTCGAGGGATCTAAACAGCAGGCTCTTTCGGGGGTGAGCACTATAATTAATACATCAGGAGCACCCTCTAGTGTGTGCTAGATGTGGTGAGTAGAATAATAAAACCATTCCTTGACTCATATTGTACAATTGTGAGTCTTGGGTCAGGGTTATTAGAGGTTAGGGCTGGATGACTCATCCTGGAAGCCCTCTAGTGCCTCCCCCTGGTGTCTGAAAGGTTGGAGAACCTTCTATAATTAGTGGGTGGGGGTTAGGAGGAGCTGCCATATGTATTTATGAGGCCTCTGCCAATCCCCAGTATTAGCCTGGCAAGGGACTGAGTTGAGCTCATTAATAGACTTGGGCCATAACAGTGGGGCAGTCGGTAGAAGATGGAGATGTAGTGTTTAGGAGGCTGTTAGTGGCCCTGAGGTGTACCCACTTGTTTGGGGGGGGGGGGGGTGATCTGCCTTGGCCTGGGGCTTGGGTGCTGGACATATCCTGCCAAAGACACAAGAAGGAATCTTTCCTGGAGGCACAGGAGCAAGCAGAGAACAGAGTGAGTAGTTCAACTGTGGGCTTAAGTCTTCAGTCCTTCTCCTGAGAGATCTTCTGAGAGTCAGTCGGGTGGACTGGTGTGAAGAGGTAGCCAGGAGGGCTAGTGAGGCAGCTGCAGCCAGGTGGCCTGCAGGGCCTGAAGAGGTGGTGCTGGGATCAGTGACCACAAAGGAAGCAGAAGGAAAAGTTATATGCTGTGTCACTCCACGTGTGCTACTGTTAAGGGACTGCGAGCTCCTGCCTGTAATGGGCTGCTAGTGAACTGACAAGGAGACTGTCAAGTTTCCCCAGGAGTGTACCAGCAGAGGGCGAGCAAGAGAGAAGCCAAGTGTGTGAGGAAAGTGAAGAGAAGACTGTATATACCTGTATATAAGAAGTTGTCCCTGAAGTTTGTTGCAGTCAAGTGGGCATCCCATAACTTCCCATCTCTATCCAAGGTATATAGTCCAATAAACAACAAAAACAAAGCTACAGACTGTTTTCTGACCCTGTGAAGATTTGGTGTGTCCGATTGTGCAGGACAGGGGGATCCCTTTCATCTGAAGCTCCTACGTGGGGCATGCTACATTTGGGGGCTCGTCCGGGATATTGCCCAAGATAACCTGCACAGACTTTGCCCCTAGCAACCAAGATTCATCAAGCCAGAGGACTACACTTTGTTGCTGGGACCACTAAGGGGGTGAAACAGGAAGACAGAGTTATATGTATTGCCAGACTGGGGGAGTAGGGGATCCCTTTCATCTGCAGCTCCTACGTGGGGTGTGCTACACATCATATACAGTATTTATGATATTGAATAGTTCCTTTTCTAGAAACAATACAGTATTTTTGCATAGACTGCCGTTTGTATTTCAGACATGTAACAATTTTGTGTCTTATTCTACAGCCACAATCCTGGGACACACAGGTGAGTCTTAGATCTGTCATTCATTCAATTAATCTATCACTATATTAGAATTATAGAAATAGCAGCATCACAGAGGGAATTCCAGTAGGTACAGTACATGTTCCAATTCATCCTATCTACACTGAAAATACTGCATACTCCTGACTTTTTGGATAATTTTTTTCTTTCACTTAGTTTTTATTTAAAAAGCTAAATAAACACACAACCAGTATACGTGGAATGTTTGTATAAGATACAAATGTAGATGACCATTGTACAAAGTAACATACGGTAAGTGCTAAAATTTTATATGCTCTACACACCGACAGAGTTAGCAAGGGCTGTTGAAAAAGGTGAAGTTAAATAAATAACACATCAGTTAGTAAAAATTAACAGAAACGCATTAGTCCCAATGCTTTGGAACCAAGAGGAACAGCTAGGAAAATATCGCAAGAAAGGCCATGGACATATTAGGAAGCAAAGCTACAGTAAAGCACATATCTAATTGGCAATGTGTGATCGATTGGGAAATGTAAACACTTGCCTGTGGTCACCCATAAGTAAGTGAGGGTATGGAAAGATATTAAAAAGGTTTAAAAAAAAATAAAAAATGAACGCCCCCCCTCCAACCTAGTTGAGGGAGCCTGGCGTTATCCATCAAGAATGGAAAAGGAAGAAGACAAAAAAAGGAAAGGACAGAGAAAGAGAGAGAGAAAAATGGGGCAAGAGGGGGACAGGGAAGAGTAATAAAAGATGAAAGAAGAGATAAAAGGGAAGGGGAAGGAGAGACCGCAGAGGCCCGTGCTGACCGCGGCAGAAGAAATTACATATATAATCAAAGCTCCAGAAAGCGCACAGCCAATTGAGAGGATGGGAAGTGATGGAGCCAAGGCTGCCAGGTAGGTAAAAATGTATCATGGGTATCATTAAGAAGTGTCATAAGCTTTTCAATAATGTACTTAATGTTTTATCTTGTCGAACCTGAGAATCTGTGATTTCCACGTTTTCGCTATAGTCTGTTTTGTCGCCATGCAAATATGGGTAATTAACGTACATGCTCTACGAGTAACGTGTTCGATCGGTTGATGAAAGGGCGCTTCCCAGGGGTTCTTTCAGAGGTTAATAAAAAGTATCATATTGACCATAGCGTATACTTGTGTCCACGATCTCCAAACTTTAGGACACGTCCACCAGATGTGCTTCATATCTCCCAATTCCAGGTAACCTCAGAAATAAGAGGAAGAATAAGTAGGTAGACAACGTGCTATACTGGCATGAGTGTAATACCATTGAGACATAACTTTAAAGGAATTCTCCAAGGCCAGGACAATCTCCTTAATTGCGTAGTAAATCATATCAAAAAAAAATGCCAGGTCACAACTAACACCCCCAAAATAATCAGTTTTTGGAAAGTAGATATCCCGAGGTGATCTAATTATTTGCTACAATTGTTTGGGGAATTAGAGCTTAAGAACAGCCAAAAATGTTTTTTTTTTAAAAACCCACAAAAATCAACTCAGGGGATATAACTTACAACCAGTAGCAAATGTCCCTTGTGTTGATGTCTGCCACCCCCATCCGTCCCTTCTCCTGATTTTTGTGTTTTATGTTTTGGTTGCACATAAGCTTTAATGAAAATGCAGAGGAGGGAGGTGAAGGGGTTATTGCACAGGCTACATATAATGGGAAGATTGATATGAAGAGTTTAATATACAAAACACAGGAAATCAGATCATTTTCTTTAAAAATCTGCCACAGGCTAAGTAAAAGATCCTGCTCCCTGCCAGCATGCTGAAGAGAGGGACCCTTGCTCTCTGTGTGGAAGCAGGGGTCTCTCTGTGGAAGTCTGACATGCCTTGTGCTGAGCCACGTCTATGGCTCTGCAAACACAAAACCTCAGGCTTCCTGAAGATTGGAAGGCTATAGCTCTGACTCAACAGGGGGTATGTCAGATCTTTTGCTGAGAGACCACTGCTTCCACATACAGAGCAAGGGTCCTTCTCTGCAGCATGTTGGCAGGGGATAGGCATTTCAAAGAAATGTATAACTTTGCACACTTTATGTTTTGATGCACCTGGAATGTATTTACCAGAAATAAACTGAATCAGTTGAATTATAACCCTGTTGTATTGTGTGAAAATACCATGGCAGGAGTTAGAATTTCACTTTAATCTTCTTCAGGATGGGCAGTGAGCCCTGTGGTCACCTTCAACCCAAACTGGAGGAAGATCTTCACAGGAGAGTCTATAGCAATGACGTGTGATGTGGGGTCCTCTGGAGGAGAAGATCTGACCTACATCTGGTACAAAGATGGTACATGGGTACATACAGGAAAAATCTATACCATTACCTATGCAAACACTTGGGATAGCGGAAACTACAGATGCCAGGCCGGTTCAGAAAGTAGCTACATTGCCAGACTGGATGTTGTTGTTGGTCAGTTCATTGTGCTACCTTTGGAAATGTAACATTTAGTGCGTTCTTTGCTAGTTTAAGACCAAATAAGCTGCTCATTTGGTCTGATCTTCTAGATGTCACCAACCAAATTTGGGTGTGTTTTTATGTAGCGCTCAACCCGTAGGAGCCGCAGGAATGTTGCCTAGGTCTTCCCCAGATAGTTTGCACCACAGCCAGACACACAGGCTCATTCACTCGTCTAGGGTGTTGTTTTTCTTTTTGCAGAACTTGGATAGGGTTGAGGGAATGAGTGGGTTGCTCCAAAAACAAGAACTATGTACACTGGAGGACTTAGGTATTCTTCAAGACAAGCTATGTTAAAGTCTGTGCTTGAAACAAACAGTAGACTAACTTTGTTTAAGTAGCAGACTGAGCAGAGTCCCTTAAAGTAGGAGATGTTCTGGACAAAGCTCTTCAGGACACCAGCTAGCATCCCCTTTGAATAGGCCCACAGATGGCTATGTAGCAGCAGAGAGGTGGCAATAGAACACAGGTCCCCAAGATCTCTACAAAGTGTCTGTACTCACAAGGCCCAAGGACAGCTGGTAGCCTCCTCCCAACTTCCAATCGATATCCTCCAGTGATACCAGACTAAATCTTCAGCAGGCAGAGCCCCCCCCCCCCCCAGTAAGCTTTTCTTAGCCCCAGGCTCTCAGCATCCAGGTCCTCAGTTTGCCCACCTGAGGCCTCAAGGCAGCAAACACTGTCTGGGAGGCAAAGTGCCTTCACAGGCTGGACTAATCCACTCCAGGATGCCATCAGAGCCTGCCTTTCTGGGATAGGCCAGGTCTATATCATATTCATGCTGCCATCTGCAACTCCACACCTATCATCCAGAAACATCCATGCTGGATACAGAGGAAGCTATAAACTAGACTGGCATCAGCTGAGCACACAGAGCAGACATAACTAAATTACCATAGCTCACAAGTACCATGAGCTAGCTATGCTTTTACCTAACAACACTGACTACAGAATGGCAACTATGTACCCATCAAAATACACACTAATTCTATTTGACTATCCTAGCACCTACTGAGGAGGGTGCTACATCCATTCAGTCAATAGCATCATCTGAGAGACCCCTGAGGAGCTCATCTCTCTCTTCTCCTATCAACAAGATCCTTTTTAGCATATGATCACTGCAGCATAACTGATTAGCTCTTTTTGATGCGTTTTCCCTCCCCCAGTCTGAGCACAGTTGTACATCAGGTGCATACAAAGTCAATACAAAGTCAATAGGTGGACACAAAGTCAAATTCAGGTACTTACACTAAATAGAATCATTTTAACTATGCATTTCTGAAAAGAAAGTTGCATTCATTTGTTCCTTTTATATCTGCCTATGACACCATTTTTGGAAAATTGCACTTATTGCTCTGCATCAAGATGGAAGCAGCCCACAAATTGACTCTGCAACTAGTAGGATAAAACATTTGAGGCAGAAAAACCTCTTATAAAAGAAAATGTTGAATACTTAGTGTAGAGTGGTTGGAGTTTGGTCATAAGGGCCGATAAGGACCATACACTGGGACTTGTAGTGTTACAACTTAGTGGGGTAACCCTTGGCAGAACCCTGGAATGGGACTGTCAGCTTGCCACATTACATTGTAATGCTAAATGTATGAGACACCACAGCATAGCCCAAAATCCTGCCCAATGTAAAAAAGGAGTGCTATCACCTTGAAATGTTTTGCATTGCCATTTGATTAATGGAAAACTGCTGAAGAGGAGCTATACAATTTTGACAACTTTATTCAGTAAACTGAGTTGCTGGTTTAGTGAGTTGTCTGGTCTGATTTAATGGGAATACAGAGTGAGAATTAAATCCTACCGTGTATGGGGGATGAAGTGTAAACCTTCATATTAACCTCTTAGGTACTGGAGAGAGACAAGTAAAAGAGGAGGTAGTGGTGACTGGTGATGGAGGTTCTGTTGGAGGGGTGGAGGGGTGGATAGGTGGAGGTATAGTATGGTCTACCATTCTAAGCCCTTGTACACATGGTCGGACATTCCGACAACCAAATCTGTCGGATTTTGTCTGACAGATTTTGTCCGACAGATTTTGTCCGAAACTGGTGTTGCATACACATGGTCGGACAAAGTTGTCAGAAAATCTGATCGTTCCGAACGTGATGACGTTATTTAGTTACAACGGAACTACGTTCAGGCTAGTAGCCAATAGCTTTGGTCTAGGAATTTGATCTGAGCATGCGTGGCACTTTGTCCGATCGGAATTCTCTACAAATGATCGGACAAAGTCCAATCGGATCATGTTGTCGGAAAATTTTATAGCCCAGCTCTAAAACTTTGTCGGTTGGATATTCCAACGGAAACAGTCTGATGGAGCCCACACACTGTCGGATTATCTGACAACACGGTCCGATCGGACATTTTTCCGTCGGAATGTCTGATCTAAGAGGCAGGGACCTAAATTAGGGCCCACTGCATAGCAGAACCCTCATAGGCTAGACCACGAGTGTGTGAGGCCTCCCAAAGTATACAGCAGCTTCTCTCCATGCCCTCAGATTGAAGAGCAAGTGTAAACAGTAACGTGTGTAAAGAACTGGTGGAGGAAAAGCAGTGTTTCATGCTATCTCTCTCAAAATGACTATAGTCAGTGCCAGCATAGATGTCACTGGCAGGTGAAAAGACGTTATCCTTCCAGTGGGCGGCGTGGTATAGTGCTTTGGCCTCTGGCCACAAGGGGTGCTAACTCACACCTAAGAACAATTCCTTCATGCTAACACTTGGTGAAAGTAATTATAAAAAATCAATGGCCTGCAATTGCCCCATGCAAGCAAGGTAGTGCGCCTTGCTGAGCCCTAGGGCTCCCCAAAATGAGGCATATATTATAGAAGTCATGGGGGTTCAGCACAAAGGCATTCACTATATACCTATACTACAAATCTACCTGGTTGTGCAGGCAATGCTATGTCTGTCTTGTAACCTTTATCTTCTCATGTGATCTTCTCTGTGTTCCAGGCTGGTTGATCCTGAGGGTTCCTCTCAATGTTCATGAAGGAGATGATCTGACTCTGATATGTAACCATCATTCTGGCTACAAGGAAATCTATACTATATTCTACAAGGATGATTCTGCTTTTTCAAGCCGAAAATACACATTTGTATTGCCCTATAGGAATTGTAAACATGGGGGACTCCGGGAGATACAAATGTACAAAGGAAATAACTTTATATAAAGATGCCACTTTCACAGATGAAGCTTTTATCTCCATACAAGGTAGGTTAGAAGATATTTGCATATTTACTCTTTAAAGGGGTTGTAAAGGTTTGTTTTTTATTTTCTAAATAGGTTCCTTTAAGCTAGTGCATTGTTGGTTCACTTACCTTTTCCTTCGATTTCCCTTCTAAATGTTTTTTTTTTCTTTGTTTTCTTTGTCTGAATTTCTCACTTCCTGTTCCTCCTCAGTAAGCTGTTCTGGCTGACTAAACACCGCTCGGATGATGGTGAGAAGTTTACTGAGGAGAAACAGGAAGTGAGATATTCAGACAAAGGAAAAACATTTAGAAGGAAAATCGAAAGAAAAGGTAAGTGAACCAGTAATGCACTAGCTTAAAGGAACCTATTTAGAAAATAAAAAAACGAACCTTTACAACCCCTTTAACCACTTGCCGATCACCTACCGCAGATGTACTGCAGAAGGTTGGCTCTATTGTGCAAAATGACATACCTGTGTTGTCAGTTCATGCAACAGCCACTGGGAGGAGCGAATGTGCCACCGGAGGCATGACCACTGATTGAACACAGGGGATGCTAATCAGCAGGTCCAGTGGACCCGATGTCCACTGGCTAGCCGCGATCGTTCCCCAGAGAGGCAGAATGGCAATCTGCCTATGTAAACGAGGCAGATCGACATTCTAACAGAGAAGATAGAGATCAGTGTTCCTGCTTTGCATCTCTGTCTTCATCCAGTCAAAGTAATCCCCACACAGTTAGCAAGCACCAGCTAGGCACACATTTAACCCTTTGATCACCCCCTGATGTTAACGCCTTCCCTGTCAGTGTCATTAGTACAATAACAATGCATATTTTTAGCACTGTAATAATGTCACTGGTTCCCAAAAAAAGTGTCAAAATTGTCAGGTATCCGATTTGCCGCTGCAATGTCGCAGTCATGCTAAAAAATCGCTGATCGCCACAATTACTAGTAAAAAAAGAAAGAAAAATGCCATAAAAATATCCCATTGTTTGTAGACGCTATAACTTTTGTGCAAACCAATCAATATACGCTTATTGGGAATTTTTTTTTACCAAAAATATGTAGCAGAATAAATATTGGCCTAAATGAATGAAGAATTTTTTTATTGGACATGTTTTGTAGCAGAAAGTAAAAAATATAGTTTTTTTTTCTTCAGATTGGTCGCTCTTTTCTTGTTCATAGTGCAACGAAAATAAAAACCGCAGAGGTGATCAGATACCACCAAAAGAAAGCTCTATTTGTGGGGGAAAAGGGACCCCCCGTGCTCCCGTGCTGGTCGGGACCCCCGTGAGTCCGGTCGCGGGTCCCATGGACTCGATCGCCGCGGGCATACCCACGATCGTCTCGCGGGCGGCCGAATGAAGAAATGCCATTGTAAACAGCATTTCCCCATTCTGCCTAGCAACTAGTGACGCTGATCTCTGCTCCATGTGATTGGAGCAGAGATCGGTGTTCACTAAATGAAAAGCCCAGCCCCCAACAGTTAGTAACACACCCCTAGGAACACTTAACCCCTACACTGCCACCCACTGGTTAACCCTTTCACTGCCAGTGTCATTTACACAGGAATCACTGCATTTATATAGCAGTGATTGCGGTGTAAATGACAATGGTCCCAAAAATGTGTCAAAAATGTCCGATGTGTCCGCCATAATGTCGCAGTCACAATAAAAATTGCTGATCGCCGCCATTACTAGTAAAAAAAAAATTATTAATAAAAATGCCATAAAACTATCCCCTATTTTGTAAACGCTATAACTTTTGCGCAAACCATTCAATAATTGCTTATTGCGATTTTTTTACCAAAAATATGTAGAAGAATACGTATCGGCCTAAACTGAGGGAAAAAAATGTTTTTTTATATATTTTTGGGGGATATTTATTATAACAAAAAGTAAAAAATAATGTGTTTTTTTTCAAAATTGTCGCTCTATTTTTGTTTATAGCCTAAAAAATAAAAACAGCAGAGGTGACCAAATACCACCAAAAGAAAGCTCTATTTGTGGGGAAAAAAGGACGTCAATTTTCTTTGGGAGCCACGTCGCACGACCGCGCAATTGTCAGTTAAAGCGATGCAGTGCTGAATCACAAAAAGTGGTCTGGTCTTTGACCAGCAAAATGGTCCGGGCTGTAAGTGGTTAATATAGCTTGAAGTGGATGTAAACCTAAAAAAAAAAAAAAAAAAAACATTTTTAATGAAGACTTCTACCTGGTAAAGTAGAGGATGTCAAGTCACCCGTACCCAGTCTTGCCATGAAGAGTTAATCCAGCTCTGAGCAATCCTCTTGTCTTTTTGTAGTAAGATAAAAAACGACACACAGATCAGTTTGTTGTCGCAACATCCCCCACTGCTGCGACTGACATCTCATATCTTTATCTCATGCTGAGATAGAGAGATAGAGAGAGAGAGAGAGAGAGAGAGTTACGATTCCAGCTTCACATCCCTCCTCCTTTCTTCTTCAGCTCTCCCAGGATTGGCTGCTCCACACCTCAGCATGATTGGGCACGCTGAAGTCATGCAGTGGATTTTCTTGAGTTTTGACTGGATGTTACTCACAACTCAGGAATAGGAGAGTGTAGAGGTGGGCGTGGAGTCCCGTGACATCACAACTCCGCCCACTAAGCCCCCCCGGCAAAGAGACCCTCCCACCGATTCCAGAATTTTTGTTGGGCTCCTACTGCTGAAGTGAGTGACATTTGCAAATTAGGGATACATGCAGGAGGCGTGCATGTATATATATATATATATATATATATATTATATATATATATATATATACAGTGGTGTGAAAAAGTGTTTGCCCCCTTCCTCATTTCCTGTTCCTTTGCATGTTTGTCACACTTAAGTGTTTCGGAACATCAAACCAATTTAAACAATAGTCAAGGACAACACAAGTAAACACAAAATGCAATTTGTAAATGAAGGTGTTTATTATTAAAGGTGAAAAAAAATCCAAACCATCATGGCCCTGTGTGAAAAAGTGATTGCCCCCCTTGTTAAAACATACTATAACTGTGGTTGTCCACACCTGAGTTCAATTTCTCTAGCCACACCCAGGCCTGATTATTGCCACACCTGTTCACAATCAAGGCATCACTTAAATAGGAGCTGCTTGACACAGTAAGGTCCACCAGAAGATCCTTAAAAGCTACACATCATGCCGAGACCCAAAGAAATTCAGGAACAATTGAGAAAGAACGTAATTGAGATCTATCAGTCTGGAAAGGGTTATAAAGCCATTTCCAAAGCTTTGGGAATCCAGCGGACCACAGTGAGAGCCATTATCCACAAATGGCGAAGACATGGAACAGTGGTGAACCTTCCCAGGAGTGGCCGGCCGCCCAAAATTACCCCAAGAGCGCAGCGACGACTCATCCAAGAGGTCACAAAAGACCCCACAACAACGTCCAAGGAACTGCAGGCCTCACTTGCCTCAGTTAAGGTCAGCGTTCATGCCTCCACCATCAGGAAAAGACTGGGCAAAAATGGCCTGCATGGCAGAGTTCCAAGGAGAAAACCACTGCTGAGCAAAAAGAACATCAAAGCTCGTCTCAATTTCTCCACAACACATCTTGATGATCCCCAAGACTTTTGGGACAACATTCTGTGGACCGATGAGACAAAAGTGGAACTCTTTGGAAGGTGTGTGTCCAAGTATATCTGGCGTAGAAGGAACACTGCATTTCATAAAAAGAACATTATACCAACAGTAAAATATGGTGGTGGTAGTGTGATGGTCTGGGGCTGTTTTGCTGCTTCAGGACCTGGAAGACTTGCCGTGATAAAAGGAACTATGAATTCTGCTGTCCACCAAGAGATCCTGAAGGAGAATGTCCGACCATCTGTTCGTGTACTCAAGCTGAAACGAACTTGGGTTCTGCAGCAGGACAATGATCCTAAACACACCAGCAAGTCCACCACCGAATGGCTGAAGAAAAACAAAATGAAGACTTTGGAGTGGCCTAGCCAAAGTCCTGACCTGAATCCTATTGAGATGTTGTGGTATGACCTTAAAAAGGCCGTTCATGCTCGAAAACCCTCTAATGTAACTGAATTAGGACAATTCTGCAAAGATGAGTGGGCCAAAATTCCTCCAGGACGCTGTAAAAGCCTCATTGCACGTTATCGCAAACGCTTGGTTGCAGTTGTTGCTTCTAAGGGTGGCCCAACCAGTTATTAGGTTTAGGGGGCAATCACTTTTTCACACAGGGCCATGATGGTTTGGATTTTTTTTCACCTTTAATAATAAACACCTTCATTTACAAATTGCATTTTGTGTTTACTTGTGTTGTCCTTGACTATTGTTTAAATTGGTTTGATGTTCCGAAAACACTTAAGTGTGACAAACATGCAAAGGAACAGGAAATGAGGAAGGGGGCAAACACTTTTTCACACCACTGTATTAATACTGTGCCATTCGTTTATACTGGGTGAGTGGTGGGTTTACATCCACTTTAAAGGTTTATATTTTTTTGCACAAAGGCCTGAAGATTAATTAAATTCCCAAATATGAATTTTCAGAAAGCAAAGACCCTGTAGAATAAAATGGTGGTAGTTGACATTTTTTGTGTCACACGATATTAGTGCTACAGTTTATAAAACCTATATTTTTGAAAATACTAAGTTAATTTTACACACAAACAATATATTACCCATTTTTTGGAAAGATATAAAAAAAATGGGGTTGTGACGAATAAATAGATACCAAACATGTCAAGCCCTAAGCCTAGACCTATGAAAAGGTGACAGATTTTTCTATCCAAAATTGTCCATAAGCAACCCTTTAAAAGCCTTCACAGGTTTTCAGTTTAGAGGTAATCACCAATGATAGCCCAAGAAATATTGCTCTCTATACAATCATTGTATTTTAACTACTTGCTGCCTGCCCACAAAACATTTACTGCATTATCTAGCCTCTTCCGGGTTTGGGGCGTGCATGCACGTGCCTCTTGCTAACCCGCACTATCAACAGCACGATTTTGTCAGCAGGTCCTGATCAATGATTTATGGCTGAGACCCGCTGATTGGATGTAGCCAATCACAGCACAGAGTCCTGTGTTTACAAACACACAGGGCACTGTACGCGGAGCGATCTGGCTCTTTCTTCTCCCTGCAAAGCATTGAGAACCTGCTCTCAATCTTTTGCTGGTGAAAATGCTGCCAGAAAAAGTCAGATGGAGCATAGACACGGTCACATTTTCTGACCAAAAGCTCACATCTCTCTTTTGCTGGCGGCATTTAAGATCGTGTGTACGCGGCATTACATTCAGCTGAACAGATGTAAAAAGACTGCCTGCTGCTATAGTCAATTTACAAGGCTGTGCTGCCACAGATGTAGTAGTTACACCAATAGAAGTGATAGGATTAAACAAAGGTACTGAGTACAAAACAATACACCTGCAGAATTTTGTACAGCTGTGACGTGAATTCTGCACTCAGTAATAATCAATAAAGATACATTATTGTTACACTTTCTATTTTTGCATGCACGTGACTGGATGATGGAAATCAACAGAGCTTCGCCACATTCACTAAGCCTGGGGGAAAATGAGTGCAACTACACTTGCGAAGTGTATGGTCTATTTGCCTTTAATAAATGTGTATGTAATTATTTTTTAGAGCTATTTGAAATTCCAGAGATAAAAGTGACCCCGTCTCCAGTGGTAGAAGGTGATGAGATGACCCTAACATGTGACACTAGTCTCAGCCCTCTCAGACCGAGGACACAACTGAAATTTGCTTTTCATAAAGATGGATGGAATGTGCAAGGATTCAATTCATATAACCAATATGGAGTTCAGTCCGCTCAGGTGAAGGACTCTGGGAAATATTCTTGTGAAGTGACAACTGCAACCTACAGTGTAAGGAAGAGGAGTCCGGAGAAATTGGTAGAGATAAATGGTGAGTCTGTCATCAGACCAAACAATTCATTGAGTAATATTTTATAACACAAACCAGAGAACTCAGATTTGTGAGGATCGGTATTTATTAATGAATTAATGAGCCATCATCTATCTCCAAACTTACTTAACAATAATGTCCAATATGAGCAATAATAGTCTTTAAAAACCAAGAGATGAACAAACCTCTTGATGTGTAGCAACCCCTCTCCCCTTGGGGGTGAGTTGGGACCCCGAATTGTCTTTGTGGGATTTGACCTCAGGATTGAATCATTGACTGGTGGGATGGAAGAAATTTGGTGCCAGTCACTTTAATGCCGCGTACACACGATCAAACAATCCAGTGAAAAAGTCCAGCAATCTCAAGTCCGCCGGACAATCCGCCCGTGTGTAGCCTCCGGCAGACTTTTTTTACCCAAAAGTACGGCGGGCTTATGCCGCGTACACACGTAGCCGACTATCCGACGGACTTAGTCTGGCGGACTTTCCGAACGGGCTACTTGCCCACACACGGCACTTTCTCAGCGGACTAATACGGCGTACTAAGTATGCCGTACTATACGCCCTATTTTTGAAATGAACGGACTCCCCCACACACGCGGAGGAAAGTCCGCTCATTTCCAGTGGGTCTCCAGGTAGGCGGGGCCCGCGAAGGAGATGTCACTGGCCCCGCCACCTGGTATGGACTTAAAAGGGAACCCCAACGCCGAAAAAAATTGGCGTGGGGGTCCCCCCAGGTCCACATCAGACCCTTGTCCGAGCACGATACCCAGCCGGCCAGGAAAGGGAGGGACGAGCGAGCGCCCCCCCCCCCCCCCCCCTCCATGCCGTACCAGGCCGCAACATGGGGGATGCCTTGGGGGAGGGGGGGCGCGTGGCCCCCCCACCCCAAAGCACCTTGTCCCCATGTTGATGAGGACAAGGGCCTCTTCCCGACAACCCTGGCCGTTGGTTGTCAGGGTCTGCAGGCGGGAGGCTTATCGGAATCCGGGAGCCCCCTTTAATAAGGGGGCCCCCGGATACCGGCCCCCCACCCTATGTGAATGAGTATGGGGTACAATGTACCCCTACCCATTCACCTGTAAAATAAAGTACAAAAAAAAACACAACACACAAGATAAAATAGTTTATTGCACAGCTCCGGGGGTCTTCCGTTTTCGGGGGTCTTCTCGCCAGACTCCGCAATCTTCTTCTAGCTCTTTTGCTAGCGGAGGAGCCCGGCTTTCTGTTTTCGGGGTCTTCTCGCCAGACTCCACAATCTTCTTCTAGCTCTTTTGCTAGCGGAGGAGCCCGGCTTTCTTCCTTGCCGCGGCCTCTTCTTCCGACTTCAGTGGTCTTTTACCCCTCTTCGTTTCTTCTGCCGGGCCACCGCACCTTCTTATAGCTCTTTTACAGGCGGTGGCCCGGTCTTCTGTCGCAGCCGCTGCCTTACGCTCTTCTTCTTCTTCTCCTGGAGATGTTGACTCAACGCTCTCTCCGGCCGCAATACCAGGGACGAGCTGCACGGCGACTTATATAGGGACAAGGGGCGGGGTCATCGGTTGATGTCACATGGGTTGATGTCACATGGTGACCCCACCCCTTACGATGTCACAGTCCCGGAGGATGCTGGGACTGTCACCATGTGACATCAGTCCATGTGACATCAACCAATGACCCCGCCCCTTGTCCCTATATATGTCGCCGCACAGCGTGTCCCTGGCATTGCGGCCGGAGAGAGCGTTGAGTCAACATCTCCAGGAGAAGAAGGAGAAGAAGAAGAAGAGCGGAAGGTGGCGGCGACGACAGAAGACCCGGCCACCGCCTGTAAAAGAGCTATAAGAAGGCGCAGTGGCCCGGCAGAAGAACCGAAGAGGGGGACAAGACCCCTGAAGTCAGAAGAAGAGGGCGGCAGCGAAGAAGAAAGCCAGGCTCCTCCGCTAGCAAAAGAGCTAGCAGAAGATAGCGAAGGAGTCTGGCGAGAAGACCCCCGAAGACGGAAGACGGCTGTGCAATAAACTATTTTAGCTTGTGTGTTGTGTTTTTATACTTTATTTTACAGGTGAATGGGTAGAGGTACATTGTACCCGATACTCATTCACATAGGGTGGGGGGCCGGTATCCGGGGGCCTCCTTATTAAAGGGGGCTCCCGGATTCCGATAAGCCCCCCACCCGCAGACCCCGACAACCAACCGACACCGGCCAGGGTTGTCGGGAAGAGGCCCTTGTCCTCATCAACATGGGGACAAGGTGCTTTGGGTCCTTCCCCAAGGCACCCCCCCATGTTGAGGGCACATGGCCTGGTACGGGCACTCGCTCATCCCACCCTTTCCTGGCCGGCCGGGTAGCATGCTCGGACAAGGGTCTGATGTGGACCTGGGGGGGGACCCCACGCCGTTGGGGTTCCCCTTTAAGTCCATACCAGGTGACGGGGCCAGCGACGCCTCCTTCGCTGGCCCCGTCTACCTGGAGACACGCTCAAAATGAGCGGACTTTCCTCCGCGTGTGTGGGCGAGTCCATTCATTTCAAAAGTACAGCGGATAGTCCGGCGGACTTAGTACGCCGTATTAGTCCGCTGAAAAAGTGCTGTGTGTGGGCAAGTAGCCCATTCGGAAAGTCCGGCGGACTTAGCACATAGTCGGCTACGTGTGTACGCGCCATGCGATTGACCTCAGGATTGAATCATTGACATGTGGGATGGAAGAAATTTGGTGCCAGTCACTTTAAGATAGTTAAACAGAATTTAATATATGACCAAGTAAACTTAGGGACAGAGGGATTGAGGTTCAAGCTACCCAAAGGGCAAAAAATGCAGACTCCCAATTTCTACTCATAGTTAAACAGAAACAGGAACTTTAAGAGAAACAGGAGCTCTCTACTATTCAGACTGTAGAACAGTTACAGTTCAGCCCACCAACCCCTTGGATGAGCCACCAGAGCTTCCTGCAATGTCCTCCTGCAGTAGCTTCTCCCAGGCTCTCCAGGACACTCTTCCACAGCAGTTTTAGTGCTCCAAACTAAGTGATCATCTTCCTGCCTCACGTACAGGAGGACAGAATCACAACCTCCCCCAGCAGAGCCTAGGAGGCAACAGAGCTGGTTACTCCCAAATGTTTATACCTTTCCCTAGCACACACCAGTGGTAATAAGCCACTTAATGGTTGGCCAGGGGAATATAAATATTCATAACTCAAGTTATTGGTTATTAAAGATCAATATTTGTAGAAGACAAGAAAATGATGATATGGTTGTTCTCAGCCTTGGGAGTCAACAGCTGTTGCTGGGATTCAGTGCCAGGTGACGAGATCTAGTTGCCATAAACTAACAACTGACATCTAACAATCTGTCAAGTTATAACATATCTTGAGTCATTGCTGATACACCCAAATACATTAACCTAAGCATACCGCTAAAATCTATTCTTAACACTTCTTAACACTTCCCCCCCCCCCCCCCCACTCTACACACTTTTCTCTTAAATCGTCCTTTAACATTTAACATTACCACTTAAAGAACATCCAAACACTCTCCAGCTATCTTCTTCATTCAGGTTAAAGCTCAAGTTTAGGTATTGCAATTTTTACATATGTTAGTTACACTGTTCCAGCTTGGACCAATAGTAGGTTTCCCGTGGAAGCTGGAAATTACTCTAGTAGGCACAGCTGCATCGTGAACACAGGCACAGGTGGCATTTAGAGAACATTTTACATTTTCTTACCAAATGCAAAGCATTCTGTGATTGGATGAATTGAAGAGGTGAGACAGTGAAGTCCCAATCTCCAACTCGTTCAATCAGAGAACACTTTGCATTAATTGAGGAAATGAAAAATGGCACCCATGCT
This sequence comes from Lithobates pipiens, assembly GCF_037356315.1. Taxonomy (NCBI): domain Eukaryota; kingdom Metazoa; phylum Chordata; class Amphibia; order Anura; family Ranidae; genus Lithobates; species Lithobates pipiens. The sequence continues at coordinate 619,926 of NW_027507884.1, read as the reverse complement.
GAGTAAGCAAACGCCTCTGTTCAATAAGCAGCAGAGTAGCACCTCTGAACAGGATCTGGATGCTTTTAAACAGGGCCTAGACCCTAGGCACCCAATTGGGGGAGACCACGCACACATTCCTTGATGTTATAATTAGTTGTAATATTATAGATAAGCAGGAATGAATAGCAACAATATTTGTAAGCACTGATATTAAACATTATGGCAGTTGGTGTTTACACAGTGGTAGCTGGACCAATGTATATATGTAAAAATTGTCATTCCTAGTGTGACAGACCCAACCAGGACAGGGGCTTTTGGAAGGAACTACGGTCTCGCCTCCTGCCTACTATCTATGGCCCCTGGCATTTGAGGAGGCTCTGTTCTTTGGGAAGTGTGTGCCTGGGGGCACTCCCTTGGTGTAGTTTTACTTTGGATTAAAGTCCATGTCTCCCCGAAACACACAGACTCTGGGAACTGGAGGACCCGGATACAGATTTGGGGCCTCTATGCCCAAACCAGCATTGACTGCCCCAACTCCCTCCTAGAGCAGATGTTAATTTAATCATCCCAAAACAACCTGATGCTGAGGTCTCCTGCTATAATCTGTTTATTAAGGTGTTATGTGTTTATTGTTAAGTGTGTATCTCCAAGTGTGTGCCTTCTAGGTGTGAATTCCCATTGGTAATTTAGTTAATTGAGAAACCTATAGTTTCTGTCTGTTGGCTAATCCTCTTGGAGGTTCCTACATGATGGGATTAGCCTTATGTAAGCTTTACCTAGTTATATAACTATTGTGTGATCTTTTGGGTAAATATTTGGGTTTATTGTTCATTTGGTGGCATCCCTACTTTTGAAGTATATAAAAACCTGTATTTCTGTTCAATAAACAGTCATTCCTTTGGTTCTTATCCCAACATCTTGTCTGTGTACGAAGTTTGGGGTAAAAGGGCTGGTATTAGCTTTCGGTCTGCTGAAAGGGTGTGGAGAGCTGGAGGCACCAGGCATACCGAAACACCTAGAATTTATCTTTAAGTAAATTTTCTGTAAGTACATAAAAATACCCGATGGTTCTGATAGAAATCCCATTTCCTTTTTGAGTACTGAATGGAAATATAAAACACTGTAATCAGCTTTCAAAGCTATCTTCTGTGACTATGTAAAGGAGATAAGGAGCGGAGGAGGATTTTGTGGTCCAAATTAAGAGAGTAGTAGAGATGACAATACTGATCCTTTACACTGATACTGTTGGCAAATTAACATTCTTGCTCCACGTCAAAAATATGTCATTGGTAGGATCAGCAGGTAAAAATAAAGGAAAAAAAATCCCCAAAAAATAATGCAATTACCACATATAAGTTACAGCTTAACCCCAAACCTAATACTAGTCCAAAAACCCTCTAACTAAGCCATAACTCTATTTAACCCTTGTTGCTATGCATATTCACCTCACCTTATGTCAGGAGTTCCATAGCATGCTGGTAGCTCATCTGTTGTATTTTACATTGAAATTTATATATTTTTCTTTTCTCTTGGATTTCCTTCTCTGCAGAGCTGTTCAGAAATACAAGAATCAGAGCAATCCCATATCCAGCAGTAGAAGGAGATCAGATAGTCCTAAGATGTTACACTAGTTACAGTCCGCTCAGACAGAGGACAGAATTGGAGTTTGCTTTCTACAGAGATGGACGGAATGTTCAGGAATTCAGTTCATCCGATCAATATGGAGTCCAATCCGCCCAACTGGAGGATTCTGGGAATTATTCCTGTGATGTGAAAGCTTCAAATGTCAAAGTGAGGAAGAGTAGTATATTCATCCATATTATGATAAAAGGTGAATATGATTTATTCCCAAACAGATCACATAATATACCTCCAGCTTTAAGGTAAAACAGTTACAAGTATGCCAGGCAGATGCTGTTTAAGCTACTAGCAATTTAAAAATGTATGAAATTTCTATGAAATTTGGCCCCCTAATTGACTCCAAAATTGATATTGCAATTGTTAAAATGTTGGGACTTTTGGCAAAATGTATTAATGTTAAAACTGGTTCCAGGTATGGATTTTATTGCATGGTTATATTGGTCCAGCTTGGATCAAAGTATGCATGCAAGTGCCATACCTTTGGAACTTCTGTGGAATCATAATCTGCACTACTAATCGTAATTGGCACTACTACAGGGATTACCACTTTGTTTGGTGTCCGGTGTCTAATGCAACCTTTCTGAAATGGGTTCCCATGGAACCTTGAGGTTCCTCCAGAAGTTGTTAGGGGTTCTTTGAGCTGTGGCTGATTGACCTCCCATTGAATGGTGCCAGCCAGTGGCATTGGGAGGGGGGCTGGAGCCCCGAGTGGATCCCCAAAAAGCCCTGGGTCTCAGGCATGCACAGTTCTGTTATTAGCCCCGAGCGCCGCCGCCGAGCTGGGACCAATCTGACCCCAGGTGCGGCTGAGTGACATAGCAGGTCCTCCTTCTGGAGCCTGCAGCGTCCATGATGGACGTCCCACTGGTCCAAGGGACATGTGACATCCATCATAGGCGCTTCAGGCTCCAAAAAGCAGGAATTACAGTGCGGCTGCCATGCCACTGTGAGAAGACCCCTACTGGGCACTCAGGCGGGCGGCTCTCCTCTCCTGTCCTGTCATGGTTCTGTCTCTGGCTGCCTGGAGTGCCTGCTGTCTACTCTACTGTGATGGGCGTGCCGCACACTACGGCTGAGCTGCAGGAGGAAGTCACGTCACCTGAAGTCTAGTCAGGTAGGTAAGTGTATGTCGGGTAGGTAAGTGTATGTCGGGTAGGTCTGTGTGGGTCAGTGTATGTCAGGTAGGTCAGTGCGCGTCAGGTAGGTCAGTGCACACTAGGTAGGTTACCCCCACCTAACCCCCCGGGTGCTATGCTCGAACTTCGGGCTGAAGCCCCTGGTCTTTTTGCCACTTGACAGAGCCAGCTGCAGGACATCAATTATGACATTCAGAACACCACTTTAAGTGCAGCATTTTGGACGGTGCCCTTGCCAATTGAGCAAACTCCTGTGTTTACAATGCAGCAGGGCACGGGACCCAGAAGAAAGCAATTACCATTGTATCTGTAGCGCTCCCACATGTACAGGATATGAATACTTACATTGGTACAATGCAATAAATCTATACCTGGAGTTCAGCTTTAAATGAAGATTCCTTTTACCAAAATTTCACAACATTTTAAAAACTCATCTTTTCTAGTAAATAAGCTTTTTTTTTAATCTAAATTATTTTTTAGAGCTGTTTTCCACCCCAGTGCTAAATGTAAGTGCCATCAAAGTCTTAGAAGGTGATGCCATGAACATCACATGTAACACAAGTCTCAGTCCACTCAGACAGAGGACGGAACTGCAGTTTGCTTTCTACAGAGATGGTCGGAATGTTCAGGAATTCAGTTTATCTGATCAATATGGAGTCCAATCTGCCCAGCTGGAGGATTCTGGGAATTATTCCTGTGAAGTGAGATCTGCATCTAACATTTCATCTAACATTTCTAAGAAGAGCGAGGATGCCTTTGTCCAAATAAGAGGTAAATTCTAAATTGTTAAGTTATGAAAAAAAGTTAACCTACATAGGTATGTACATCTGGTGCCGGGACAAGGTCTTTCAGTGCCAAGGGTGAATATGACAAACTGAGCCCACCCCCACACTGAGCATCACTACTGTCATTCAGGCAGCTGACAAAATCCCAGCATCCCCTCACATAAAAAATGACTTCCAAGGCAGGTTTCCTTCTTGCCTCTTCCCTTTGCACATCTACTAATATGCAGTATACATTCTCATTAACTAAAATCAGTTCTATTTTTCTTTATGCAGAGAAAAGTGGCAAACACACAACAACAATAATCATTGTGGCTCTTCTGGTTTTGCTCTTGGTTGTCATTTTCCTGCTCTTCAAGTACAGACACAAGCTGCACTGGCCAACCATTGGGTGTTCACATCAACAAAGAGGACTGCAACCGAAGCCTCAAATTTCTTCAACATGTATGACCCTTATCAATGTAATAAAGGTGTATGGTAAACTAGGATGTAGTAAAAAATAGGCTTGTAAGAGCCCAAATGCAGTTTCTCTAATATACGTGACTTAAAGTTGAAACTTAATCTCCTTATGTTTTGCTTTGACTGGTTCCTTATTTCCCTCCACATCAACATGCTAATGGAGATTTTCACATACAACCTTTTCATTTTTCATTTTTATTACATGCCTTATTTTAGACCAAAAGATGTCATTACTGGGTTTGTGTGCTTTTTTTCTTCTTCTCCTCCAGTGTGCTTTCTGCTGGACTGTACAGCACCCACTAGCTGGGTTCACAGGAAGTGGGTTCGGGTTGAATGATGCTTGATGTCAATCAACCTGGAGGCTGAAGATACCGAGGAGTGCTGATGTAGACTGTTTTTGAGGGGGTTCTATTTTATTATTACTTTTTATAAGCTACAATATTTTTTTTTAGCTGGAATTTTGCTTTAAAGTGGTTGTAAACCTCAAACATGAAATATGAACAAAGCAAGCATATCCTTTTATAGTGTGGACTTGTCTCAGTCAAGTGCAATAAGTGTAATTTCTGTTCACTGCCGCATTCCTCTGCTATCATCAAGAATCACTTCTAAAAAGCTTTCCTGACACCAAGAGGCAAATGGTGACAGGGGAGGAACCTCCAGCTGATTGACAGCCCTCGGCTCTGTTCCTGTGTGCTGTGTGAAGGGGGTGTGTCCTTTCCCTCCAATCAGCTCTCAGAGCTCCCCTCACTAATGCCTCCTACACACGATCAAACAATCCGATGGAAAAGTCCGGCAAACTCAAGTCCGCCGGACAATCCGCCCGTGTGTAGGCTCCGGCTGACTTTTTTTACCCAAAAGTCCGGCGGACTAAGAAAGTATTTTCGCACTCCAATATGTCCTCCGGACTCGCATTTCGGTGGACAGTACGGCCGTGTGTGTGCTAGTCTGCCGTACTTTTGAAATGAGCGGACTTTTCCCGCGCGGAGAAAAGTCCGCTCATTTTGAGTGCGTCTCCAGGTATCCGGGGCCAGCGAAGGAGGCGTCACTGGCCCCGTCACCTGGTATGGACTTAAAGGGGAACCCCTATGCCGAAAAATCGGCGTGGGGGTCCCCCCCTAGGTCCATATCAGATACTTATCCGAGCACGCTACCCGGCCAGCCAGGAAAGGGGGTGGGGACTGCAAAAGTTCCGTGTGTGGGCAAGTAGCTCATTCGGAAAGTCCGCCAGACTAAGTCCGCCGGATAGTCTGCTACGTGTGTACGCGGCATAAGTGTAACTTCAGCTCCCCACCCCCTGCTTTTCAGAGCTGAGAGAGATCCTGTGTAAATTATGAACTTTGATTGGCTGTAGGGCAAAGAAGGCTGTAGATAAATAGATAAAATGTGTGTAGGAAGATTGGTTTAATCTTTGTGTATCACCTGAGGCACTTCACTGAGTATAGGTAAGGGTTCACAACCACTTTAAATAAATGTTGCATTCTGCAAATATAATACAAAAGAATGTGTTATTATAATCTAATCTCCCTCCTTCTCAGATGCTGTCGAAGAGTCAGTTAATGACACGGAAGTCACTTACACCAACCTTATTCTGCATTGTGGGCCACAAGGTAATCCTCGTGTAGGAGTTCATTTTATAGTTTTCTTTTTTTTTTTTTCTCAATAAATTTTTATTAAAGATTTTCATTACATTACAAAGAAAAGGTGAACAGAGATGATTGTCTCATAGCACATGTAACATAAATAGTTCCATTGTTCAAATATAAAGAAAAATAAAAATAAACAAAGAAATAACGTCAAAACAGTAGATAACCAAGAAACAGATACCATGGCTCATATGCAACATTGCCGTTACCTGGGTCTAATGGTGTTACCCTAGGGAGTACAAAAAAAAATAAAAAAAAAAAAAATAAAAAAAAAATAAAAAGAGGACTACCGCCTGTTTGTTACCCTTCATGTGTCAAAAAGCTTAGTAATTCCGTGATGCGGTTCAAGTTTCGCAGTGAAGCTTAGTACAGACCTTCATTGTGTTTGGAAGTTGTTCTGTGGGAGAAGTGCAGGAGGAACACCCCACCTGGACACTCCGTATAGGGATCACTTCTGTGTCCCTGTAGGGTGGTCCCCCCCCCTCCCCCCGTTCCGTTAATGGATCTAGAAATCTCTATGCTATTAATCTTATTCAAAGATTTGTGAGAACCTCGGGGATTCGGTCCATTTTATCCATGGTTTCCACATGAGGAGAGTTTGTGATGAGCTCTTATGTGTTGGTGCTAGAGTGGATTCGTGAGTAAAATGTGTCTGTATTGTGTGAAGTACTTCTTGTAGGGTGGGGGGAAGTGGATCTCTCCATTTCCTGGTAAGGTTAAGCCTCGCCGCCAGAAAAATGTGAGCTATAATGTGTCTAATTGGGTTGGGAAACCTGTTCAGTGATAAAGATAGTATGGCCAGAGAAGGTTTTTTTGGTACATCAGATAATGTCACCTCAGTTATAAGTTGGTATACTGTTTTCCAGTATTCTGTGATTTTTGGACAGTGCCAAAGTATATGGAGTAAACTGCCTTTCATTCCACAATTTCGCCAGCATAGGTCAGATATCGCAGAATCAAATTTGGATATCCTGGCCGGGGTCAAGTACCAGCGATACGTTATTTTATATGCTAGTTCCCAGAGGGTGGAGCAACTGGTGGTTTTGTAGACGGATCTACCTGCTTTTTCCCATTCCTCTTCAGTGAAGGAGTGGCCTAGATCTTTCTCCCAGCGGATTAGAGGAGTCGATTTGACAAATGTCGATTTGTGGTTAAATAGTTTATAGAACAGAGATATGCCCTTACTAGGTTTAGAGGAAGAGGTAAGGAACTGCCAAGCTGGGCGGGGAATCATTATGGTACGTTTTTAAGGGAATTAATACAATGTTTAGTGCGAAGGTATAGAAATATATCAGAGCAGGGAAGTTGGTATTGTGCACATAGTTTAGGAAAAGGTATAATGTCATTTTCGCTAACCAGATCGTTTAGGTGATTTATTCCTAACCCTTTCCATCGTTTAAAATCGGATTCTTCGATCAGATGCTGAAGTGTTTCAATGGGGATAGGTACAGTGGAGCAGTCGGGGTCATCAGAGGAAAGTTTTATTAATTTGGACCAGGTTTGGCATGTAGCAAGGATTGGAGGGGCTAGGGTTCGGGTATGTTTGCCTCCTAAAGGGAGGGCCATTAGCCAGGGTACCAGGTCTTTGCCTGGGACTGAGGATCGTTCAATGGATTCCCATAGGGTAGGGGATGGTGCGTTGGAGAACCATGCTTTAGCTTGTGTTAGGATGGAAGCCCAGTAATAATCTTGGAAATGAATATAGCCTAGTCCGCCCGCCATACGATGTTTAGTCAGTTGGGACCCTGCGCAGCGGGGTCTTTTGCCTTGCCACACAAATTTTAATAGGAGAGATTGTAGAGATTGGAAATACTTGGCGGGGATGGGAATCGGGACAGTCCTGAACAAATACAATATTTGGGGGAGATGAAGCATTTTAAACGCCGCTAGTCTACCCAGCCATGAGAATTCAACCGATGCCAGCCTGGTCAGGTCTGTTTGAAGTTTAGTTCGAAGTGGAATATAATTTGCTTCAAATAGAAGTTTCGTTCTAGGGGTAAGTTGGATGCCAAGGTACGTTATACTGAGGATTAGTTTGAGTCGATCACTGGTGTCCTTACTTACTCCCAGATCTAGTATATACGATTTAGTGTCGTTAACCTTGTAATATGATATTTCTCCGAACCAGGCTAGCATCTTTTGGATCTCTGGTAGTGATCTTTCTGGGTCTGTGATTGATAGTATGACATCATCCGCAAAGAGGTTAATCTTGTGTTCAGTGTCTGCTATGCGGATGCCCTGTATGTTGCTATTGGTTCTGATGCTTTCTGCTAGGGGTTCCATAACTAAATTGAATATTAGTGGGGAGAGCGGGCATCCCTGTCTTGTCCCGTTGGTGATATCGAAGGGATCTGATAGGGTGTCTGAGGCAAGTACCCTGGCAGATGGGTTTGAGTAGAGAGCCATTATGTAGTCGTGGATTGGACCTGATAGTCCGAATTTATGAAGCGTCAATGAGATATAGCCCCAGTGCACCCTATCAAATGCCTTTTCGGCGTCGAGAGACAGGAGTAGGGATGGGGTTTTGGTGTGTTCGACATGGTGGAGAAGGTCTATCATGCGTCTAGTGGCGTCAGATGCCTGGCGGCCTTTCGTAAATCCAGACTGGTCTGGGTGTATCAATGAGGGTAGGATGTTATCTAATCGGGTAGCAAGAAGTTTAGCATAAATTTTTATATCAATATTAAGCAGCGATATGGGTCGAAAATTTTTAGGGGAGTCGGGTTCCTTTCCCGGCTTGGGAAGAGCTACTATTCGAGCACTAAGCATTTCAGGGGGAAATTGTGCGGATGTGGCAGCTGTGTTAAAGGTACTACATAGAAAGGGCGCTAAAATGTCCTGGAACATTTTATAATATTCTCCTGTGAAACCATCAGGACCAGGAGATTTTGCTGCTGGGAGGTTATGGATGGCTCGCCTAATTTCCTCTATCGTGAATGGGCTATTGAGTGAAGCGAGTTGGTTTGGCGATACTTGTGGGAGTTGTAGTTTGTCAAGGAAGGATGATATACTCTCCGGGGAGGGCTGTGAGGTGGAGGGGTCTTTAGCAAGGTTATATAGATCTCCGTAGTACGTACTAAAGGCATTGGCGATGTCATGAGGTTTAAGAAGTTTCCTGTGGGAGTGAGGGTGGAATATAAAAGGGATTTTAGTCTTGGTTCTATATCCTTTGATTTTAAGAGACATTGCTTTACCCGCTTTATTGCCAGTGGTGTATGATCTGGCCTTTATTAACCTGTATAGTTTTTCTTGTTTCTCAAGGAGGTGTGACCGCAGGTCATGGCGCAGGGTGAAAATTTGTGCTTGGAGGGCAGAAGAGGGTGCAAGTTTGTTCTGTGACTCAGCCTTCGCTAATGCATTGGTCAAGTCATCTAGTTTCTGTGCTCTAGCCTTTTTTTCTCTGGCACCCAATTGCAAGAAGGTTCCCCTAATTACCGCCTTATGGGCGTTCCACACCACCACCGGGTCCGACACAGCGTCCTGATTGATTGAGAAGTATTCTTCCAGCCGTTCCCTGATATGGGAGCATGAGCTAGGATTACGGAGTAAATAGTCGTTTACTCTCCATATGAAAGACTTTTGGTGGGAGGGGCCGTCAGAAATGCTAATGCTCACTGGGGCATGGTCCGACCAGGTGGCGGTGTGTATATCAGATTTAACTATACGTTGCAGCAATATCTTATCGACTAAAAATAGATCAATTCTCGAGTAAGTGTTGTGACGCGGCGAGAGGAAAGTAAAGTCTCTCTCACTCGCGTGACAGCACCTCCAGACATCATACAAATCCACTGAGGAAAGATAACTCCCTAGCAGGGAGGGGCGTCTCTTGGTGCCAGATGTTGAATCAAGGTCAACATCAGGCACCATGTTAAAGTCTCCACAGAGGATAATATGGCCTTGGTGGATACTCTTAACTTTCCGGACAATTTTTTTGATAAACGCCAATTGCCCATTGTTGGGAGCATAAACAGAGACAAAAGTATACATAACATTGTCAATTGAACCAATCAATATTAAAAACCTTCCTTCCGGATCAGATTCGCAAGTTGCAAGTTGAAAATTCACTGAGTCTTTGATCGCTATTAGCACTCCACGTTTTTTCTTGTGGTATGAGGATGTGAACACCCGTGAGTACAGCCGATGTTGGCATTTAGGGGGAGCTTTCGCAGAGAAGTGTGTCTCTTGGACGCAAATAATGTCGCTATTGTGGGACACAGCAGTTGACCATAAAGACAATCTTTTTGCGGGGTGATTGAGACCCCTTGCATTAATTGAGATGACGTTGATTCCCATATTCGTATGTAGGGAAGGAAGTCTCTAGCACTTATATACGTTAAAGAAAAAAGATAAAATCAATATATAATAATAAGAAAAAAAATGGTCAGACAAAGGCAGGGGAGAAGATTCCTGGGGTCCTGTGGATCCGGGCACTGGTAGATTAGCTGAAATCTAGGATGTGGTAGAAGTAACTTCAGCTCTAATCGGTATCCCCTCTGGCGTATGGAGTCGGCAGTAGTTGTGGAAAAGGCCTGGGTAGACCTCAGATGTCGCCTGGCAAAAGTACTCGTCGCTGGTCCTGGTAACGGCGTTGAAAATATGGGTCTGTGAGCTGTGGTATCAGCAACTGGGAAGCAGGGCGATGAGAACGATAGAAGGTGGGACAACCATGTCCAGCGGGGAAAAAAGGGGAGTAAAAAGAAAAAGATAAAACGACACAAATAAAAAAATGGAGATCCGAGGTGTGCAGTATGCACAATAGATCAGCCAGAAGCCAATTCAGCAGCAAACGCTGACGGGCAGCTGGTCAGGGTGGGGGTATAGTTCAGCAAGTACGATTTGTGTCGCAAACCATTCCGGACGGGTAGTTGTTGAGAGTTTCCCGGGCTCTTTATCAGCGACGGTTATTCTTGCGGGATCCGCGGCCTGCACCAAAGGAGAATGGATTTGGGGACCCTGTGTGATCACGCGTATCCGTTGGTGGGTCTAGAAGGACACCCCAATCTCGCAGCAGTTTCAAGCCTCCTTCCAGGGTGGAGATGGTGTGGGGTATGCCATTGTAGGTGGCCAATATGGTGGCCGGGTGACGCCATTTGTACTGTATTTTGTGGTTATTCATGGCCTTAGTGATAGAGCGGAGTTGTCTGCGCATCTGTAGCGTGTATTGCGACAAGTCAGCCTAGAGCTGGATGTCTGAGTAGGGGGCAGATAGTGGGGACAGTTCTCTCGCTTTCAGGAGGATTTGTTCCTTGGCTTGGTAAAAGTGTACCCTGAGGAGAACATCTCTAGAAACGTCCGCCTCCAGATGGCGTGGTTTAGGGAGTCTGTGGATGCGGTCAATCGTTAGCTCTATAGGGGACAGCTCTGGTAGTAAGCTGGAGAAGAGGGTGCTAGCGAAATTTTGCAGTTCTGTAGGCTGTACAGATTCCGGGATGCCGCGTATCTTAATATTATTGCGCCTTGAGCGGTCCTCAAGGTCCGCGAGTTTAGATTTCATCCATAAGGATTCATCTTTTTGATCATGATATGCATCGACCAGATCATTAATCGTTTCCGTGCACTCTTCCACTTTGGTCTCTATGAATGTCACCCTGTTATCCATGTGTTTCATTTCAAGTGAAAATTTGTTAATTAAAGAGGAAAGATTTGACATGAGGGATGATTGGAGGGACACTAACATGTCCTTCATGGTGGTGTCTAGCACCGGTTGCCCCAGGGTAGGGAACTGAGCGATGGATGATTGTAAGGAGGAAATGGCAGTGTCATTATGTAGGCCTGTACTCACAGTATCTGCGGCCTGTCCTGCTGTATCCATCCGCATCCTTGACTTCGCTGGACTTTGGGTAGCTGGGGTCGCTGGAGCATGGTCTGGTGGTTCTCCTGAGTCCATCCTGTGCTTCATTTCAGATGGATGGTTGAAGGCAGGCTCAGGAAAGGACAGTGAATGGCGCGCTGTGCCTCCGGCGGCGCCATCTTGCCTGGCTGTGTGGGGCTGATAAGCGAACGTTTGGAGGCGCCGTGGGCCCGGTTCCTGCCCTCGTTTTCGGGACATCTCGATCGCTGGTGATGCGGGCAGTCACGGGGGATCTATCGGTGCCGCGGATGCCGGTGTGGGAGCCCGGTAAGTTGCTTTGCCGTCCGGATGATGTGCGGAGCTCTCAGCTCAAGCTGCCATATTCGGCCGCGCGAAAGCCACGCCCCCATTTTATAGTTTTCTGTTTACAAATTCATAAGCTGTTGACCACATAGTGGTAATCTTCTGCCTGTAAGCTCCCTTTGTATGACTGAAACCTCAGACTGAGCCATCTAGTGAAGTAGAGGTCAGTGTTCTGACTCCTTTACCCATGTATGTACATCTTAACTTCAGCTATTGATCCCTGTAGACATAGGCATTTTTCGAACACTGGAATAAAAAGATATGGAAAGTATATGAAAAGGGGTCTGAAGATCTACACTACTATACATGCAGTTATTCATATTTCACTGACTAAATAAAAACATTTCTAAAATGTGAGTATTTTTTAGACCTGACCATATTAAACAAATAAGTAAATAATGTACAAAACTATTATACATTCCATTTAAAAGTCCCATGTTTTTGCTTCTATTTGGCTGCATGCCCTGTGTCAGACAAATTCAATATTTTTTTTATATGGTTTGCTGCTAAACGATAAGAAAAATAAAATTTTTATTATATTTTGCAAGATATTTCATTGTGGGAAGGAACAGGTGAGGCTAAGAGGTCATTAGGATTTGGCAGATGAGGCCTGGGTTTAAAAAGGTTGTGAACTGATGGGGTGAAAGAATCAGTGACCAATAAGGGATGGATTATTTTTTGATCATGGAAAGTAGTCCCTGAAAATCAAAATGTATTTTGTTTATCACCATGATTTTAATTCATACAGTATTTATAGTGGGAGATATACATACAACTGCACTTGAAGAACTATGCATTTCTCATTTTGAACAATTTTTGTTTTTAAGAGTACCAAAAAGTACATTTTCACTTTTGTTTAAGTTATATATTCATAGCCCACCAATGGATATCAGTTTGTCAGAAAGGGCAGTTTTCGATTGAAAAAGCCCATGGCGTGCAAAACACACCCAAAAAACTTCCACCCGATGCATAAAAAAAGTGCACACACATAAAGAGTGACACACTAAAAAGTGCAGACGGGTGTCTGATGTCCTCCCTAGGAAGGACCATACCCTGATCCCCTGGGGCGTTAGGCTCCAGACAGGGACTGAGGTACCAGACTCATCTAGTGGTCATCCAGCCGAAGCCGGACGACCTCCTTTCCCTGGGAGGGCTGCCGAAACAGAACCTCCTAGGTACTTGGTACTATGGGCCTTCCCCGAAGGTAGGCCCCCCAATAGAGGTTGGACCAAGCCAGAAGGCCTATGTCCACCCTCCCACAAGACTTTCAGGATAGGTCCGAGGACCGACAACCTACTCATTAAACGTGAAGTGACAAACGTGACTCACACAACACAAATAAAATAAATAAAAAGTGAGGAAAGGGATAGTGAAGAGGAGAGTAAAAAGGTGGCCATTGTGCAATACAATGACCAGGCCCTCCGGCCAGGAATCAAAAATTCCTCTGGTCCTAGCCAAAAGGCCGTGCCCTAAAGGCAGGTGTAAAAAAGCGTGTATCTGGTGACGTGACCTAATATCAAAGTCGAAGCACAGTGAACATAAGGCACCCCTGGATTCCCACTCCAGGGGCACATCACCATGGGCTTTTCAACAGAAGCATCCCCGACCTCCCAGCCCAGACCACGACAGCCCCCACCCCAGCCAGAAAGGCATGGAGATCCAGGAGCTTGGTGAGACCCTTTGCCATCAGGTCACACCCTCACTCCCATCACTCCTACCTAATTACATTCGGGAAGTACAGGCCGCCCCCCTGCTGGAACAGGAGAACAAACGTTCCCTCCCGAAAAACTGACCGGAGCTAAAGCTGCCACAATCCAAGCCAGAAGGCCAGGGTCCCTTCCCCTGGCACCAACCAGTGGTTCTCCATCCCCATCAGAAGGCTTCCCTTTCGGCTATGAACCGTTCCGGGTCACCTTTACACCAGCAGGCTTTGCATAGCAACCGCCACCCCTGCTCCACCTCGCCGTAGAGCAGGGACGGAAGCAAGCGCCACCTACTGGTAACTGATAAGAACAGATACTACACTTGATCTTAGGCAGTTGGCATCCTTGCTGGACACTTGATAGCCTTAGGCCAATTACAAGGTAGATGACATTGTTTTCATTGCCTCACTATGGTCTGTCTGTTCACTTGTAGTGGAATAAGAAGAGAAGTAAACCAGGACTATTGTGTACATTTATTGTATGTTCATTTTCTAGGGTCTTCAACATTGGCCAGGGTACCTGTGAGTATAACTCAATGTTAAAATTTAAATGTCAAGTTCAGAAAGATAATTATAAGGATTGATGGGCGGTGTAGAGTCCCTAAAGTGGTTGGTGTTTCCACCAGGTGGTATGGAAGTGATGGTAATGTGCAGCATTTTATCACTGGGCTGGCTGTCTTCCCAAACCAAATGGTTTCCAAAGTCACTTTAGACAGATACTGAAAAATAAACATGTGCAGAACGGAAAAATGTGTTTTGTTTAGTTTTGGATAGATTTGTTATGTTACTAATTTTGTTTTGTTTCAGAATTCGTTTGGTTTGGTTTTGGAATTTATTTAGTTTCATTTCATTTTCATTCAATTTCATTTTATTTTGTTTATTCATTTTCTAACAAATTCCAAATTTTCAGAATGATTAGAAATCGGATCTTTTGAAAAGTGATTGACTGATTCTAATTGTGTGTGAAGAATAGCTGATTGTTAAGGTGGCCGCCGCATCCTTCACAACCGATGACTCATCAGCTGTCAGCAGCCTTCCCTACTGACAGCTGGAATAATAAAAAAAAAAAAAACAATGCTGGCAATACAAAAATGTAAAAAAAACAAATAGTGTAGCCCCCCCCCCCCCAATCCATACCAGGCCTTTCAGGTCTGCTATGGATTTTAAGGGGCACCCACTCCAAAATTTAATTTACCCCTACTCATTCACCAAAAAAAGTGTTGAAAATAAAAAAAAACAGAACACAGGTTTTTGACAATTCCTTTATTTAAAAAAATAAAAAAACAATGTCCCTTAATGTAGATCTATCATCAATCACGACACCTACAGCACCGCCAGACCTGAAAAAAAAAGAAGCTCTACCCGCAAGGATGACTGACCATCGAATGCCTCCTCTGCCATTTGACAGTTCTTATATAGGTAAGGGGTGGAGCCACCTGGCGACATCACCTGGTGGCACCACCCCTTATGATGTCACTGACCCAGCATGGACTGGTCGGTGATGTCACAAGGGAGCGGGGCCACCAGGTGATGTCACCAGCTGCCCTGCCCCTTACCTATTTAAGAACTGTCAAAGGGCGGAGGAGGCATTCGGCGGTCAGACATCCTCGAGAGTAGAGCTTTTTTTTTCTTGGAGTCCGGTGGGCATTGTGATTGACGATGGATCTACATTGGGGGACATTGTTTAAGAAAAAACCTGTGTAGAGCACCTCCCTGCTCCAAAGCACTCACCCCCTCCCCATGTTGAGGGCATGTGGCCTGGTATGTTTCAGGAGGAGGGCTTGCTCATCGCCCAACCCCCCCTTTTCCTGGCCTTCCAGGCTGTGTGCTCAGATAAGGGTCTGGTATGGATTTTTGGGGGGACACCCGCCATTTTTTTCATTATCTTTTTTTTAAATAGCTGGGCAATTGCAACCACGAGTCAATTTAAATGTAATTTGACTAGTTTTTGCTGTAGCATGTTCTATACACGGTACAGCTGTGACACTTTACAGGCAGACTAAGGGGACCTCCACAGACACTATATTTGAAGGATTTTTATTGTTTCACTTTAAGTGGGGTTCCCACGCCTTTTTTTAAAAAAATGTTGGCATGAAGTTCCCCTTAAAATCCATACCAGGCCCGAAGGGTCTGCCCACTGACAGCTGAAGAGTCATCGATTAAAGCCATGGCGCTTGGCTTCCTGTCCCGCTGCTTAACAAACAGCTATTCTTCACACAGAATTCAAATCGAGCGATCATTTTTCAACTGATTCGTATTCTAATCGTTCTGAAAAACAAATAAACAAAATTCATTACTATTTCATTCAGAGATTCGGATAAAACCAAATCTCCAAACAACCAAAAATCTGTCCGAATTTGTATTCAGACGCAAACTAATTGCACATGTCTACTGAAAGACGATAAGGACTAGAGTGCCATATCAGCACACTGAACCATCAGTTGTTGATGCGCATGCCTAAAATCCATTCCCTAGATCAGCCTTTCTCAATCTTTTACCCCAGAGGATCCCTTGAACTAATTTTTAGGTTTAAGGAACCCTTTACAGTGGTGTCCTGAATGTCATCCTTGGATAAAGCTAAAAAGATCATTGGTGTCCTGCAAATAACTCTGCCAAGTGGCACTGGCCCCAGAAATATACTTACACCTTCAAATAGGAGGTGCATTACCCACAGCTCAAGGAACCCCTAGTAACTTCTGAAGTAACCCCAAGGTTTCACAGAACCCTGGTTGAGAATGGTTGCCCAAGACGTTCCAAATGTCAATCCCTAATGTTAAGGGCACCTAAAGCCTGCATACATTAAATTTGTGCTGTATTCCTATGTACTGCTTACAACTGGAGATTAGCAACTTTTTCAGAAGTTAAACCAGCTGTGGTTTTAAAGTACCGTACTTAAAGTAAAGTTAGTACTTTAAAGTACTAAAGTAAAAAAATTAGCAAACTTACCACGTTCGCATTTTACAACCCAAAACTCCAATTGAAGTCAATGAGAATCTGTATTAGGCTCAAAAAAAATGTGTATCACAGAGCAAGTTGATGCAAAATTTGAGAAGATTGGTTTGGTGTGCTCTTGGCAGCTCTCCTGATGAGATAAAGGTGGCAAATTAGAAGAACCAGAAACAGTTCCTAGCAGCCCTGAAAGTCCTTATATGTTAACCTCTCTGGAAAAATAAAAATATTTATTTCCATTGCTTTTGGGGGAGGCTGTGACAGCTTTGATTAACTGAAACAGCAGCAGTAGGAATATGTCTGGAATTGGTGTAAGCATAATAAGTTGTGTAAGCCACTTCAAAACTGAAAAATAGATACTAAGATATAAATCAGAATTTGGCCTTGGCAGGTGGCAGGACCTCTGAAGGCACCATAGGGTTCCACAAAATCCTCTTTCGGAACCACTGATTTAGACAAAAAGCCAAAACAAATTCCGTAGATTTGGATTGCCAGATTTTAGTGGTTTAGATTTCCAAAAGGCAACAAACAGGAACCAGAAGTCATTTCAAAATTTGTAAAAGGAATAATATGTTTTACAGATTTTGGGCCTGGCAAAAGCCTTGGGGTGGCAGACTTAGATCAGTAGGCACAGGTTGGTGCACAAGCAGGGTGAGCCTCTCATTAAAAAAAAAATTGTATTAGGAATAGTAATTATATTCTTCAGATTTTGTGCCTGGAGCTAGCCTTGGGGCGGCAAGGTATCTAAGGGCAGTAAGCATAAATCAGTGCACTCATAGGGTGAGGTCCTCATTCAAAAATAACTACAAGGAAAAGTAATATATTTTTCAGATTTGGGGCTTGACAGGATCCTTGCGGTGGCAAGATAACAGGGCACTGACACTTTTTAACGTTTTACGCTTCCTATAGTTAACAGTAATAACTAGGGCGTGTATTGAAAGTTTCAAAATAAAGTCTACAGAAAATACATAAAGTATGTATAACAAAATGACCAATGTCTATAATTCTTGTACTTTTACAGGAAGTTACCTACGCCGCTGTGAAATGCAGAAAAGTGCCATATTAAAGAAGACCTCCGTTGACCTCTGTCTATTATGACCATATAACATCACCCCATTATCATTTTTTAAAGACTAACCCTTGTTTGAGAAATAAATTTACTTTCTATGGTGTTACTATGTGAAATAACTGATAAATAAAACTATTATTTATCATCTATGTATTAATCGTCTAGTCCCTATAGATTAGTTAGTCTATTAAAACTCTGAGCGCATGTTACTGTTAATATCACAATAATACAAAGTTAGCTATGAAACCAAACACACGGTTTAAGATCAATCAAATCTCATTTATTTCCCAAGGAAATAAGAAAGTTTATAGGTATTATTAGAAAATACAAGAGTACATAGCATGCAATCATAATACAATGCAAGTAATATACTTAGCAGGTCCTCGTAGCTGAGCCTCGTGATGGAGTGAGAGGAAGCTCTGTTTCAAACATTCCCTTTTTACAAACACACCTCACCCTCACCGCATCCCATTGCCTGCCCCCCCTTTGCTTGTGGACGAATCAGTGTCTCTGGGGCGTCTCCTCCCCCAGGCTAAATATCTCTGACCGTTCTGCCATAATTGGCCTCTGGGAGGCAGTGTCTGTCCATGAATTGCAACTACTTCGACTGGGGTCAAATCTTGGGTTTCGATCTCCGGTGCCCCGCCTCTGTCTGTTAGGCTCGTCTTTGATTCCCACAGACAGAATTGAGTCAGCATTGTCATGCAGAGTAGCTCTCATAGATAGATGGGAGCCTCTAATCTAAAGTCACAATAGAGGTTTAACTGGTTACATTCCAACCGGGGGAGGGCATCTTGTTCTCCAGGATACTGCACCATTGGCAATGGGAATCAATGCATGGATCCCAGAAGACACTACATGAGTTCATATTGAATCCAATGCTATGTGTATATTAATTATATTGTAATGCTGATATATCCCATGGTTCTTTGCACTGTATGTAAAATAATTAGCATCAGCTCTTGGACGCACCAGAGCTTTCTGTCCCCATCACACTGGGAAGATTTTTATCACCATAATAACCTAGTAGTATGTTTTTTGGTTTGGTAGAGGAAAATGGCAACAAGCATGGGGAGAATATGGAAATTCCCCACAGGTAGTGTTCCAGTGGTATAAACGGGAGGGATAGATATTGTCCTTTTTCTTAACATGTTCAAAGTTAAAAATGAACTTCACTTCCCCTGTTATTTCTTTAGAGAAAAATCTGTAAGGTGAACTTGCACAGGTCCCCCTCCTCGCCCCCCCCCCCCCGTCCCACTGGCCTGGACCGCTGCAATCCAATCTCCGGTTCTAAGCACTGGTATATCCGCGCCAGGAGCCAGAAGTTTTGAAATCCTCTTGTAACGACACCCCGAATATGAAAGGGGTTAAAGCCGTTTAGGACATTCCATACCCGAACACAAAGGCAGCTACCGAACACTCCAATCAGCCGAACAATAAACCCATGCGAATAATTCTCCCCAAGTACGAGACGAGGCTCTGTATTGAGGTTCTGTTACGTACCTTACAGCGGAGTTCGAAATGACGAGGGTGGCCTCTTGTACTGTGAGCCAGGAACTGCTAGGGCAACGGAAGGGTGCAGATGCCTGCAGACAGCTGGATGAAGATCAGGAACACCGGAGCCTTCATAGAGGTGGTGAGACACTGATCACCGGATTAGTCCAGGAAAATTCTAACAGGGTCACTTGCAGAGTCAGGAACAGGCAGGAGTTGGCAACAGGCTGGCAGTGAAGTACACAATCAGAAGTCAGGCTCGTAGTCGGGGACAGGCAGAGGTTGTCAACAGACTGGCAGGCGGGGTACAAGATCGGGAGACAGAACAGTAGTCAGAAGTTCAAGCGGGGTCGATGCAGGTAGCAGAGGCAGACAAGGATGCAGGGATAATCCGAGAGAGTGGTCAAATGAAGCCGGGGGTTCAGGATCAAGATCAATCAAGGCAAAACAGCAACGGGTACACAGGAACGAGCTAAAGACAATCTAGCAGTAACACTCAGTAAGCTCTTCCATTAAATAGGGCGCCGCGCCCTGATTCGTTGGCGTGCATGCGTGCTCACGCACACCTGTTCTTATGGGTGCACCATTGCACATGCTTGGTCCATGACTCGTTTGTTCTTGCCTACTACATGACATACGAACGTACGTATTGGAGGAACGAAGATTGACGGCTGGCATGCGGGAACGAACGTTATTTACCAATGGTTCTCTGACAGGTTCAAATAGTAATGAACTTTTATTGAAACCTAATTAACATGAGCTCATTAACTAATTTAAGTGGCCTGGTCATTGTTATGATAAATCAGGATTTCACTACAGGTCAGACTTGTCACCGAGCTTCACACAGCAGATGATACATTATCATAAGTTTAAACACAGGACTCCTCAGTTACAGGGTTAATTAGCCCAGACAAC